>NC_091016.1:86642996-86957996 GCF_041296385.1 Aphelocoma coerulescens | reverse complement strand
ATGTACTCAGGTAAGAAACAACATTGAGTTAGGCAGCCAAAATCTGGCCATTTTCTCCTTAGTGTGAAACTGGCATCATTTCACTGAAGATAAAGGTGTAAGTCCTGATTTGTCTGGCCAAGAGCACTTCTAATTTATGGCCTTAGTAGACTGGCTCAGGTTCTCTTTGGGCTTAAGTAAATAAGTAACCTATAATATCCTCCAAACCAATGCAATTGGAGCAGCTTTCAGTGCTACACTTCGCTTCTGAGTACAGAAAATACAAGTTTATTGTGCATGAGGGATCTTTTATTTTATCAAGATTGCTGAAAATATAAAGGGAATTAAACATACCCCCACAAAAATTACCTGCAGAAGCACATTTAAATAAGACTTACAGAACACAGTTAGTGGGGAAGAGCAAGAACAGAAAGTGTCTGCTCTGATTTACTGTAAATCTCTCCCTGGGTGATTTTGGTGACTCAAGACCTGAGAAGCTTAGAAAAATATATATGACAGAGTCAGACACTGTTAACTCTATGAATACAAACAATAAATATTGTATCCCTCACTATGAAAGAAAATTATAGTTTCTTGACCTCTGAAAGAATAACATCACCATAAGAATATTATATTTCATAAACACTTGCAATTAAGAATCAAAAGGAGAAAAGAAAATGCCCAAGTCCCTTCTTTTAATAGACTTTATATTTATGAACAACAAAATTAACAGGCATGCCTCAGTTCAAATAGTACTGTAAATATTATTTATTTATCTGGAAAATGACTGAAAAATTTTAACACAGAAAAAATTTCCACAGTACAATTTGTTACTCTAAAAAAAGCAGTAAGTCTTTACCTGCTGTAATTGCCTCAGTGCAATTGAATATCCCTATATAAGTTTTTTTTTTTTTTTTTTTAAGCAAAGAAACAGTCCTATTTCTCTATTCTTCCCTCACTTCATATTTAAACCAGTCCATGTCTAGACCCAAATCTACATCTTAAAGCCCATTTATGTGATAAATATAAACATTGGACAAAATTTTGCCAAAGCTTAACTGTGATTGAATCTGCCTGATCCAAATCACTTTGATAAATTTAGACCAAATCATTCTAATAAACATTCTGGTTTTAAGCAATTTGGGCTTGGTTCGATTTCTTTGGGTCTTCCTTTACTTATTCTGGGTAAGCTGAAGCTTTCAGAAAAATCAAAAAATCCTTTTCCATAGATGAAGTTAGTGTCTTTTAAATACCACAAAGACAATATTTAGATTAAAAAAAAGTTTAAAATGTGTGGTAGTGCTCTTCACCTCATATCTAATATTCAGAAGACCTTTATTTTTCTGTCCTTCCTTGCCTTGGTACTGGTAGTCTAGTGATGATGTTGGGAATGCTACATTGGGCTATCTGCTCAGGAGTAAATTAAAACTTTCCAGGATAATTTTCTGCCAAGGAAGCCAACTGGAATAAACCCTATCTTTACTATTTGATTCTTTTAACTGTCAAAACATGCAAGGTCTCTGTCTAATGGATGACTGCACTGACTCCTGAACTGTGAGTGAGATAGGTTTGAAACCAGCCTGTCCTCTGCCATAGAAGATTGAGTTTTACATTATGTTGGTGCCCTATTTAGTTTATCTGTATAGGTGTAGTTTTTACCTCTCTCTTCTACAGTTTCCCCATCTGCAAGGAGAGAAATATGATGCCTGCTTCTCCTAACCCACACTTGGCAATCTCTTAAGGAAAGCATTAGCTATGTCCCTTAATAAAGAAAATGAACTGTTAGAAGATACAATGCAGACTTACTCTGCTTGTAATCACTGTCAATCTCCAAATCTGACATCCACAGCATCCCTTTACATCATTACTTACTCTAAAATGAAAATATGCTGAGGGAACAGTAGCATTGACTTTCTATTATGTGTACTAAATGTGTACCAAAGATTTTTTTAGAGATATGAAAAATATACGGTCAGAGTACTGGAATTTCTCTCATTGTTTTAACATCATTTTTATTATTAAAATTGAAATTACTAGATATTTATTGTTACCTAATATAGTGAATATAGAAGCTTCAATTCAGCAATATGTTTTTGCCACTGGCTGGTAAGGTGTCCTGTTTAAGTTAAGAAAGCTTAACAGGAGTTATAGAAGGCAACCATTTTGTAATCAGTGTCATGGTGATTCAGGGCTATACATTTCTTTTAAAGCTTCAATGTGCAATCTCTATTTTCTATAAGAGACAGCTACTAGCACTGTCTTGTTATTTGGTTTGCCTTCTAATGAGTGGTATTTCAGTGCATGTTTGTGTTCTAGTGAATTGGAAAACAGATTTTTCACAGAGAAATGGAAAATGTCGTTATGCAAAATAATGTCTAATGAGGCATTTTTGCACAAATTCTAGGAGTCAAAGTTGAGAATTAATGAGTGCCTTAAGCTGAGCGAATAATAGGAGATTATGTGGCAGTTGAGAGCTGCTTTGGTTCACTATCTGTTAATTTCCTGATGTTCAAATAATTTCCTTTAATAAAGAAAGTATAACTTTTTTTTAATTTCTATCATTCCTTTCCACCCAGAATCTTTGGCTTGTAATTAAAAAACCAACCAAACAAAAAATCCCAGTATCTGTTTATTTTCTCTGAGTGTCTGTAGTGCAAGGTCCTGATCTTACATGTGTGAATAATTTTAAGTGGATGAGCAGAATTAAAATGTTTGCAGAAGTATTTATAGGAATAAGGCTTAAATCCAGTTGGTACTCACTGCTTGTGCTCTTTTTTGACACAGGACTTGCCTTTGTTGCTTCAGCTTTCTTAGTTCTTGAGAAACCTTTCTCAAGTTTGGGCATGTCTTTAGTGTTGGTAGACAGAAAGTGAAAGTTTAGATCCTTAGAAAAGACAAGAGACCTGACATGTACCATCAAAGACATTTTCTACCTTCATTAGTAGAGAAAGCAGGTAAAAGTCTTAGGTAAAACAGCTTTCCCTTCCATACCTACACAGACGCAGTGAAGAAGAGGACTTTGGTTAGGTGGCAAGGAACAAAACTCCATGGGTGCAGTGGTGCAGGTGCTGCTCTTTGTCCTGAGGAGAACTCAGACAACCAGCTCTGGTGGTCAACAACCCAAGTTTAGCATATAACTTCTCATCGTGAGAGCCTATGATTCCCTTGTTCTGTCTTTTGCATGTTTTCCCCTGATTGGTTAATACTTTGTCCTTCTGTGTTATGTATGAAGTTATGCATATTCATTTTCCTACTTTAATATGTATTACTTTGTTCCTCGACGCCCCATTGGATCCTTCCCTGAGTCCCTCCTATGTGTTGTTCCCATTGGTTCCCTTCCTGTCAATCCCACCTGCTTGTCTCTATCCCATTGGCTGAGATCCCTTTCCCCCCCTATTCTGTGCCCAGTATAAGATCCCTGGACCCTCCCACCAACTGGTCTCTTCGTCCCTGTCTTTTCTCCAGAGTAAAGCTGCGTGGAACACTGTTATAATCCGGTTTAGAGCCAGGAAAGCAAAGCAAAGTCTCTGAGCATAAACCGGAGAGAACTTAGAAGGTTCAAAATATTCCCAGAAATGAGATTAAAACCAAACGAGGTTAGATGTTGTTGCCAAAAAATTGATGTATTTTATTTAATAGTAAAAGAGGCAAAGAGAAGGGAAGAGAAAAGAAAGAGAGAAAGAAAAAGAAGTGTGCGGGGGGGGGGGGGGGGGGGGAAGTGTGCAGGGGGATGGGGGAACAGGGAGAGGTGACAGGGGTTAGGTGGAAGCACATCACCCATCCGAGGGTCCCAACAACGTCTCGTTGCTCCCCTCCATCTGGTCTGCTGGGGGTGAGGGTCCCCCGTCACTGCCGTGGCCACGCCGCTACACACTGCCACATGCCAGAGTGCAGAGTTCCGTGGATTGATAGACACTTTGGGCCAGGTGGGAACACCCACGTGCCTCTCTTGCAGGGGCTAGCTTGACACACTGTCCCTTGCAACACTGAGGGTCTGTTGCATCATCTCTGGTGCTCTGGTGCAGGGTCTGGGGACCCCTTTGAGGGGGGCCCCTGTGATGGGCCATGTCACCCCCTTCTGCTGTGGATAAGCTTCCCCTCCCTGGTGAGGACCCCTCAGCTGGGCTCTGCACAGTTGGAGGATGGGCAGTCACTGCATCTCTGACCAGAGGCTTTTCCAAGATACCCAAAGCCTCTCCTCCCTCCACCCCTTGGTGTGAGGGTCTGTTCGAGCCTGGCAGCTGATTGCCCTGGGGCTGTGGTCCTCATCTTGGAGGTGTTAAGCCTGTGCTCAGTGAATGTCCCCAGCCCTGAGCTGTTACTTTATCTTATCTTCATCAGCGAGTGGTGTAAGGCCTCAGTCAGGGCCCCATTCAGGGTGTGGTAGTTTTCTCTGCAGCTTTTGTAATACAGTTTTAAAGGTCCTTTAAGAAAATGTTTAAGTCATAAAATATAATATTTCAGTCTCTGACAAACACATACGGAGAGTCCCCTCTCTTTATTTCTTTGCCTTCACCTGTGTGCCTGCTAAACAGCGACAGGAAGATACAACCCCCTTCAGGGTGAGGAGCTCTACCCCTTTTTTATTGTGTGTTGGGTACTGAGTGCTGCCTTCCAGAGGGCAGCACTTCAGTGTTGACCTCTGGGCTTCTTTGTGTCGGCATGTGAGGGGTAAAACCCTTTCTGCCAGCTCCCAGTGGCTGAAAACCCCTCCACATGGGAATAAATTTCATAAGCTAAGTATATAAAATAAAGGTTTTGGTCTTCTAATCTCCTAGAAATACTATGAAAACAGACATCTTAGACAGTCTTGAGTCTGAGATGTATATAGGGGAAGAAGAAAGGCATTGTCAACCACAGTGGCTCTTCATTTAAGTCAACAGCTCCTTGCTCTTACCCTTTCCTGGTGGCCCAGTCTGCACAAGAAAAGCAATAGCCCTGAGACAGGACACACTAGGGGTGAAGTCTCTAAGAGCAGCCCTGTGAGCTACCTTGTCTACTTCTTTAAGAAGGACAGAAGGGCGGAGGGAAGAGCATGGAGTATAGTGTGGGAAAAGGGAGAGAGTGATAACAAATTGCCTGCCTGCAAAGATGATAGATGCCCATTGAGACTTTTTTTTTGTCTGTCTTTTAATTCCCTAGGTACTAAATGCATGTGGTGATGGGCTAATCTTGAGTATCTTTGGACCTTTCTTACCATGCAAGCAGCTGGAAGGCAGACATCTGCACTGTGAACTTAGTGCATGAGATGATTCTCTCACCTCCCCCCCCAAGTTCCATCAGCACTCCTTCTGATGGATGAAGCCTCGTGTGTGTATATTCAGGGATGTCTGCAGAGTTTCTCCTTCCCCAGTAAAGCCAGGGTTAGTCTGAAGAGTCCAGATCGTGGGCTGTTTTTTAGATATTCCCACAGAAGGAAATGAACATATGACTAATAACAAATGGCCTTGTTAATAGGATAGTTCTGGCAAGAATGTCTGTGAGAAATAAGGTTCCAAAAGTTAAGTTGCCCTGATCTGTGCCAGGAAACAAGAATTCAGGGTGAAACAACATATTTTCAAGTTGAGACACTGCCAGGTTATTTGTGACATTACTATCTTCAGTCAGCTTCTTCAAAGACATCCAGAGGCCACATGTGGCTCCAAAGAAGCCTGCCCAAAGTGAAAAGACTGACAATCTCACCCATTTTTCCTGATATTTGAATTTCTGTCTTGCTTAAATTGGAAACAGACCTGAACACCATGTCAGGTATGGGAAGGGCTAATTAGAGTCTGAAGAGCAGCACCAGCATCCTGCAACAAACTGGGTGATTCTGCACTGGGTCTGGCTGGGATGGAGCTAACTTTTATTGTAGCAGCCTGTATGGTGCTGTGTTTTAGGTTTGTGACTAATACAGTGCTGATAATACGTCAGTGCTGCTGAGCAGTATATGCACAGCATCAAGGCTTTCTCTTTCACTCATTCTGCCCTCTACAGAGGGTAGGTTGGGTCTGGGCAAGAATCTTGGAGAATTCAGCTGCAGCTGGCCTGAACTGGCCAAAGTTGTGCTTTATACAACAATTTTATGTAGTGTCATGCTTATCAATAAAACAGTGTTTGCAGACTGGCTGAATATTGGTCTGCTTATGGGGGTGGCGAGTGATTACCTCTGCATGTCTTGCATGGGTATTTTTTGCCCTCTTTCCTTAAGTTATTAAAATTTCCCACAACCCCACAACTTTTCTCTTTTGCTCTTACTTTCTCCCTATCTTTCTGGGGAAAAGGAGATGGATTGAGAAAGTGGCTGTGTTGGTGCTTAGATTATGGCCAGGATTAAACCACCACAGGTCCCACCACATTTGCTTACAGTCACAGTGTTTCTGGCCTGGAGTGGCATATATTTGTTCTGCTTGCACTGTGCCATACCTCCAGTCTTGTATGGCATGCCAAAGTTCTGACTCAGAGATGGGAAAAGAGAAAGAAAAATCAATCCTCTAGGATCACTGGGAGAATGTGGCTAGGCACAGTCTCAAGAGTACTTTGTCAGATAAACATCTGTTTGGCTTTTCTCCATCTCAGTGTTTATATGTCCTTACACACTGACTGTGAGTACCCTTTCTGGGCTCTGAAGGTCAGTGAGGGATCTGTATTCTTATGTGATATCTGCTCGTAAGGCAAAGCAGGACTGCTTTGTACTACTGCAGCACTTAACGTCCATTTCGCTGGAGTAATTTGGATCAGTGGCCTTTCTCAGACACTGCATGCAGTTTTTACTCTCTGGTTCATTCCACTTGTTTGTACTCTTCCACTGTCACTGTGTGCTGCTCAGCACAGCACCTGCTAGGCTACTAAAAGCCTGGAGTCAGCAGCTGTCAGTTTACACTGTCAGGTTTTCCTTTTACTCCTTCTGACTGGTGTTGTGGAAGCAAATACTGCAGCCTCACTCACCTTGCTTGCCAGGCAGCTGTAGCCCTTCTTAGATTCCAGAGAATGAATCCATTACTAATATTTATCAGTACTCAGCTATCTGATCTTCCTGTTACATATTCTAATAGAATATGGCTCAGAGATGGTAGTCCCTATAGCACCATCACACTGTTGGTTTAGCTTCAAGGAAGTGTGATTCTGCATCACACTAACACAGCTGGACACTGCTTAAGCCCTGTGACACCCATCAGAGAGCAGGATTGGGCTTTCTTGTTGTTTTTCTTTTTTTTTTTTTTTTTAAATATGTTAACCTCCAATAAACTGTTTCCACAGAAATCCCTTTCCTCTATCTGGAAAATAATATAATTCCACAAAAAAAAAAAAATCACATAACTACCACAGCATTATAAAACTTAGGTTTTACTGTACATCACTGGAGCTGCTGACTGGCAGCAGTCCAATAGCACAGAACTGAATCAGAAAGCAAACAGCTTTCAGTGCAGTTTTTCACCTGGCTATGAAGGGTAGCACTGCCAATGGATGGTCAAGGATGGGTCCAAAGAGGTGAAGGTGAGAGAGATAATTACATATAACTTAGTCCCACTCCAAGCCAGCAGATTTCTATGGCATGTGTGGCTATGGTTCTGAGCTGAAATCAGAACCACTTTTGGGGTAGAAGATAAGAACATAGTTAACTGTACATCAAAATGCAGTGAAGTACCATTATTTTAAAGATAAGAGTTATTGTTGTAAATGGAAAAGTGGGCAGTGATGTTTTTTTCCTTATTTCTTTTTTAGTCCTTAACAATTTACTCTCTCCTTTTAAGGAAATTCTTTGTCACTCCAAATGTTAAATCAATGTCACAGGTGCATGGTTCTTTGTTTTCCCTGTAAGAGTGAATATTGCTTTACAAGCAGATGCTATATTTTAATAAAAGAGGTATTTTGCACCGAATTTTAATATAATAGAAATGGACATACTGTTGCATGCTTTCAACTGTAATAAAATAGATTCATTATGGTACGAGAAGGATTTTGAGTTTGAAAATATGTTTTCTTCAGAATAATAGAAAAGAACATATCATTTCTCTATATAAATTGATAGAAAAGGGATGCAATCACCGTGAGAATGCACATCCATTAACAGGACCAGAAAAGGAAAGATTTTGATGAATATGTTTGTGATTTTCACATCTCATAGACAAATTCTATCAAGCAGAAATGAAAGCCATTTTTCCCCTTAAAAAAATGAATACAAGTTTATGTGAACTGTATGGTAGGTCCTTGCATTCAAGGACTTCTCTGCCTAGCAATACCTCATAAAGTAATTGGAGTAATAAATACTCTGCTTTCTTACAACTAAATCCGATACAAACAAACACTAGAGAGTAAGATGTGGCAAAAGTAAATTAACTGGGATAGGTACTGAATAAAGAGATTGGGGGTTACATCAAAAAACAGGACATGGAGCTTAAGGAAGGCTGAGTTCTGTTCCTGATTTGTCTGCAGAGGGTCTGTGTATTCTTAGATCATAAGGAGGCATTTCTAAGTGAAGATGTGCACTTATTTGCTGTCTCTGTGACTCTTATCTAAAGGTGATGTGGTATCATGTACCTCAGGCCAGTCAAACTCAAACAACCACGTTTTCAAAGGCAGTCTTCAGTGTGGTTACATAACGAGGGTTCAAAGCCCATGCTTACTAGATTACTTGTAAATTACTTTATTGCTGGCTACCATTTAGTTCTTGAGTTACTTTAATTTTGTGTAGTGATCCATTCTCCAAAGTAAAGTTAATGAGAGATACTATGTCCTCTCCAATCATGATATAAATTGAAACCATGGCAGTCATTGACAACAGATGCCAAATATTTGCATGGATTGAGAGAGCAACGAAACACATTCACAGAAGACAAATCCATCTGGAGCTATCAAGGTAAAAGATTAGGCCCTCAGTTTAGAATTCCCTGCACCCTGCTACAGCCTGGGCTTGCATTAATAAGAGTTATTACATGCATTTATTCTTCCTCTGCTAGACATTGTTAGGAAAAGGGTAGAAGGATGTGGATTCATCTTAATATACCCATTTTAAAGATTTTAAGTACTGAATTACTTCCCATCATGCCAAAATAATTAACTACCTATATTTTTTGAATAGCAGTGAGAATAGAATCAGATTAAGAATATAGTAACTAAACCAGTGGTTTTCTCAGACTTGTTTCTGTTTTCACACAAACCAGGTGGCTGTGCCTTGCTGCTTCCTATTGGTATATCTTTCAAAGAAACTGTGATAACCTAATGGTCGTATCAGTCTCATCATATAGCATACAATGCAAGAGATGCACAAAATCTGCCTTAAAAAACTGCAGCTATTGTACGCTGCTGATTCCTTCATTATTCTGAAAGTAGATATGGAAATGATTATTCTGACTCCTTACTCCTGTCTGAAAATAACTGTAACAGCCAACTTCAGTAACATATTGTGCCAGATTGTAATTATCATGGGTGTGGTATAAAGCCTAAAAAGTATAGACAGAGAAATAGACTTCTCATTTTAGAAAGACCTGGATATATAGCTTGCTGCTATTTCAAATGGCAAATAGTTTTAGGCTTTTTTAATGTTATACTAAAAATCCTCTCTCTGAGCAATTTTTCATTTCCTCAAGATAGTTTTCCACTCTTTGATTTCAAACCCCAAACTTCTATGACTCACTTAATGTTTACACAAATATTCCACACTTACAACTATCATAGAAAAGACTGAAGAAGTGGCTGTCCACAGTTTTATCCAATACCAAAAGTTATTTCAATGAAAATAGGATACAAAATTCCTTTCCACACTTCACAACTAGGTCTTTCAGAGATTGCAGCTTTTGAACAAAAGTATTATAAAACACAGAAGGAACCCCTTGAGTTTTGATATTTGAGGAAATTGTCTCTCATATAAGAGAAATTCTCATCTGAACCAAAGGACTGAAATTGTCCCTTACATTTCTCTGTAAGTTTATAACTGTTTATAGCATTCCATTTAAGTAACACATAAAGCCAAATGCCTAGAAAATTCACTTGAATTTGCTGAATCCCATAGTCTGGCAGAGATGAGGCTGCCCCAGTGCCATGGTCCGAGGTCCAGCCGGCAGCCAGACCGAGCCAAGCACATGTCCTTGATATGCATGCACTCACATGTGCACGCTTCCACAATACATATGTACATACTTACATGACTTGCCACACAGATTAGCAAAGACAGAAGCATTCGCACAAATATAGGTAGCACAGGCAGCTTTCCTGTTTCCATCTCTGGCAGCTCAGGATGGAGGTCTGTAAGTGGGCAATTTATACATATAGCATGGATCCCTCCTTTAGGTACTCAGTCTACACAGTACCTGGGCCCTGGATTCCCTAGATTCCCTGGATTCCCAGTTTCCTTATGCACATAAACACAAGATGCAGGTGAGTCTGACCCCCACACTTCACGGTCTCCCCTGTTGGTGGCTTGGATCGCCTGTATCCTCTCAAACCACTCAGGTCTCCACAGCTGCCCCAATTCTTGTCTCCCAAGCCTCTGTTGCACTCACCAGCTAGTACAGGTGGATGTTAGCTAGTGAACACATTCCAGCATTTACCACTCCAGCCTCTTGAGTTGCTAGCACAGGAGATACATGGTCCCTATCATCTGTACTCCCCAGTTCTGTCTGGTCTCCCTGTACTCATATGCATGTTGAAAATAAAGAGTCTTACTCAGAAAAATAGTCAAAAATAGAGCTTAATGTGAGTACAGGACAGATCAAGGTGATCAGACATAGCGTATTGCCAGTGAAGCATATTGGCTAGCAGCCTGATGAGAGATACCTGGCCCATTTTATCTCTTTATCTCTCTTGTTTTCCTGTTCTTGCTACTTCACAAGCTTCCCAGCTCCCTCCATTTCCTTGTTTTTGGTTTCTCATCTAATTATCTCTTAATAGTCTTCCCCCCTGCATCCCACATTGAATCCCCTATGTCTAAGGGCGGAATCCACTGTGAGTCTGTAAGGAGGCCTGGAGACCATCTCCTGCTGACTGATGGATCTCAGTCACAGCCTAAGGGACTGACACGAGCCTGAGATGCCCTGGGAGGGGCCAACCTGGAGCAACTCATCCTCCTGCTTACTGTTGTGCTTCGGGGCTTCTCCAAGTGTGTGGAGATGACCTTTTCATCATAAAATGTATCACTGTACAAATCCCTCTGACGTAGGTTTTGTCTGTTCATTTTGTAGTTGTATCATGACAATACAGTGTCACAAGTCTGGTTGGGCAGGGAGAAAGGCACATTTGCAAGCCCTGTGGGATCATATTTCAGCAATTTCAGCAATCTGTATTCAGGGAGGAACCAGAAGTAAAATTTTTCTGTTGACTTATCCATGACATCTCTCTTGCACCTAAACTTTGTAATTCCTGTTCCTGAATTAAGTGGGGACCTTCACTATATGGAATGAAGTCAGACTCTTTGAGAGCCTCAAAAGAGACATCACTTCTTCGGCCCAATTAAGTTACTTAATCTTCTTTTTGCAGGTCTAACATTTAGCTGAAAGTGAAGGAAGAATGGAGGATACAGTCACCTAGGGCATGTCACCATTGAGACTCTCCCTATTCTCACTTAAGAGCAGTTGCAGCAAATGGAAACAATTTATAGCATCTTAAGGCAGCTATCTAAACCAGGCCAGACTAATTACAGACTGAAATGGCCAATATCTCTCCACTGATAAAGGCAATCCAAGGTGACAAACTCAGATGTAAACACTGTAGGCATCATTTAATCTGATGAGTCTCACATTAGACTCAATAGTTAGATGTGCAATACAAGAGAACTGGTTGCTGCTATACAAAAATTTGGAGTCACCTGCCTTTCAGTATATAACAGAAGAACTGGTGATCTGGAAATTTAAAGTTGTCTGCTGATAAAGCATCTGTAAAAGGTAAAATACATTTCTTTCAATATTTCCTTTATGAAATTAAAGGACCAGTCAGATCAGCAGGTGTTTAATTCAAACATGTTTGCGTTACTTTTAGAACAGCACGAGTTTAAGCCAGAAAACTCCAATCCAGAATTTTCAAGGGGAAAAGTATGAGTTTTAAGGTTTGAATTTTTTTTTCTTCTAGTTTTTAGAGGATTCATTAATTAAAATCTATGAAGATAAGACCAGAACAAAACAAAACATCAGCATGTTACAGGTAAAAAAACCCACTTTTTTTTCAGGAACAGTATTCCTAATCACTAGGCTACTAATTCATCTCTTGTTTCTGTCACATGACAAGTCAGGCCTGACCTGATAAAGGCAAAGCTTGGAGGATCTAGACTAATGGCAGTGTATGACTTAAGCAAAATTTTGGGGTTGTGCTCATGAATTCATGTTCAGTATTACTTCAGGTGCCTCCTTTATTTGATATGGTCATTTAACTGCTGCTTATTTAAAGGCAATTTTTTTTTGATGCTACTTTAGCAGTGGATTTATACTCAACTTTTTTTTGTTTCTGTCCTTGGTATGCCTTACAAATTTTGCTCTGTATTACAGTTCTTGTCATAGTTCCTGTTAAGACTGATTTGGCAGCTGCCAAGATGCAGTCAGAGGTGAGCTCCATGATAGGGAAGTACTTAAGCACAGGTGACAGGCTGCACAGCAGCGGCAGCATGACATTTTATCTGAGATACAGACAATGCAGGCAGTAGCACATTGCATTTGATACACACAAGGGACAGCCGTGGTAAGTGTAGCAATGTACAAGTAAGTGCTTTGAAAGATTATGACAGGCAAAATCTGACTTTTATTAAGAAATGGGGTGAAAAAAGAATCTAATGGAAATCAATCAAATGGATTCTATACCTTGAGATTAATTTCATCCTGCATTAAATAAGTTACATGCATACTATACATGAGAAGCATTAAAACTTCTTTCCATATAAGAAGCCCAGACTTTGAAAAGGTTTGAGTGTCCCTGCCTGATGTGCATTAAATATGACTTTGTTCTATAAGTGGTACCACCAGTACCACTGACACAAGTAAAAGTGGCAGTGGTAGGCTCCTGTTTGACAAAAGCAAAACCAGGTATCAGTCATCCATTTTGGTTTAAGTTTCCCTTAAGACATATTAATTTCTCATGTTTCTCGTGTTGCTCATAATCCTCAGCAGGACAGTAAAACATGGAATACTGAACAATGCTGAGATTCTTCTGAAAAGTTAGAAGTCATAAATTCAAGAGCAAATACTAGTACCTCACAATGATTCATCATCAAATTTTATTTTAAAAGACCTTGAAAGAAAGAAAATGAAGGGTAGAATGGTTCATTGAGACCCACCACTGGCTAACTATCTCCCTACGTTTGTTGGTCGTTTTACAGATCAATCCTAATGCTGTTGGCGAGTTGTTACAAACCACAAAAGAGCCAGCAGTTGAGGTATGTTGGCTTTCTACAGCACTAATATCCCCCACAGATGGCAGAATTTTGGACAAAAACATTTCTGTTTTGGAATGCACATGGAGAGAAAGCAAAGAGATGTATGTGCTACTAGGCTTTTATTTTTCTTTGCCATAATCTGTATACATGACATTTATTCTGAGCACAGCTGTTAGGCTTTTTCAGGTGTAGAGAAAAAAAATATAGAGGAAAAAATTTCCTTTTGGCATATTTTCATCTTGTATCTGTGTTCTATAAGGTTTTGCATTTGATTATATACTGGGCGAGATCCTTAATAATCACTAAAGGTTTCATTAAAATAGGTACAGTTGTGCTGCTTAAATATTTGCAGCTTTAAAAATTTGGAAATTTGGACCTTGTGACATAGCCAGAAACAATTTTTTTTTTTTTCTTTTAAATTACCAGTAAGTAAAAAGAAATCTGACTGCAGGATAAGGAGATGACATTTATCTCCATAACTATCCTTTCTTCTATGTTTCTTGTTTAGAGCTTGCATAGGTTTCTTTGTTTTCAGCCCTGGAATTAGTAGACAGTAAACTCCAATTCTTCATTTTCCTTCCCAGTCACTCATTCCTTCATGAGAAGGACATCTCAAGAGCCCTCCTGCCCTAGTCTGGAGCATGACAACCCCCTTGCTCTGTGTTTTACAGGTACAGTGTAACCTGTCGTGTAAAAATGTGATAGAGTAGCTGCCCAAGGAAGGAGTTGTGTACATCACCTGTAAGAGATGGATAGCAATGCTGCGTGTTCCCAGGAAACTCCAGCCTGCAAATTCTCCCCGCCATTAACGGTAGGTACATCATCAGCTCCGAAGTAAAGAAAAAAGGAAATAAGGGGCAACAGCTTTCTTTAGGACTTAGGCTTAGATAATTGTCTTTACCGATCTCTTTTGGCTCTCAGAAGGTATTCCAGTGAAGTAAAATTTATGGAGAATTTTTAGTTGACTGCTCTGGCAGAGGGAGTTAATTACAGCAAATATGCCTAAGGCACAGGATGCGAAAGAGGCTGGGTTCTTTAACTGCTCCAGACAACCACAAGTCTTCTTACTCTCTGGAATTTTTCACTATTGCTAACACCAGACTACACTTTGGGAAGAGATAGGTGTTTGTTTTTTATTGCCTTGTGATTGCTTTTTTCAGTGCAATTTACTAGAATTAAGAAGAGAGAAAATATTTGCTTGCAAGATCAATGGAAAGTGAAAATAGAAAATAAGAAAGTGAGAAGAAAAAATTTATAAATTTAGCAGGAGAAAACTCTTGAAACCAGCACAGCTACAACAGTCAAATCAACTGAAAAAAGAAAGAACATTCTAATTAAGAAACAAATGCAGACAGAAGGTAAAGTCATAAGTGATGAAACCTCTAAAGCTTGTAGGAAACTGTTGAGAAGCACCAAGGGAAAAAAGGCAGAACCTGGGATACAGTGAATTATAAGAAATTTAAGTGTCAATATACCAGGGGAAAAAAATCCTGTAGTATTTCTTTTGAAGTGGAAATGTCGGGGTTTTTTCAACAATAATGCAAAAAGAACTATTTAGTAAGTATTTCTTCTCATTCTTGTAGTGTAATTACACAAAATATTTTATATTTCGACAGTAACTCAGGAAAATAATAGCAGCTTATAAAGTTAGATATTTCAAAAAAGTAGGATTAATAACTTTAATCTAAAACTATTAAAAGAGCTGAGCAAGTGCTTTTATGCGCCAATAATGTTGATTTTCAATAAGTCCTGGACATGAGAGAAATTCCAGAGAACTGGAAGAAAGCTAGTGTTTTATCCATATTTTAAAAAGAATGACCACATATTTTAGGCTTGAAATACATATATTACACAAAAATATGAAAGGGATAATCTAGGACTTGAATTAACCTTCCTTAATTCTTTTTTTAATGCCAATCAGCATGGGGTTATAGAAAACAGGTTGTATAAGCTAGCTTTTTATGTTACAGTTATTTTAACCATGGCTGCTAATAATAATAATAATTTTCCAGTGTACTTTGAATTTAGATGGCTTATTGTTTTCTTTTGAAAAGAAAATAAAAGATACAGCAAAAACAACAAACTGAAAACAAGCTAAAGCACGACATGTTACTTCAAACTGACTCTAGCTAACAAAGTGTTTAAGAGGATGTTTTTACAAATGGTGTTCTACAGGCAGTCAGTTCCTACCCTACATGCATTTGAATATTCGTAGTAATGATTGACACTGAATAGAAATTTGGGTAAATGAAGAAAATTATGAGACATCAAGACCAAGCAAAAGAGTACAACTGCCTTTACTTCTGACCATAAATTTTCATCAGATAGTGTAATTGTTATTCACGTTTCTTTGTTTTGACTTCAGGTTCTTGAAAATGAAACACATTAATAAAGTTTTGGTTTCAGTGTAATGATGGCTCCAAAATCTCACAACTTGTTTCAGGCATGGAAGATAATTCCTATATAGTCCAAGCTCACAGTACAGCTGGGTCCATGCTTCTACCACCCAGTCGATTAAAACTCCCAATACTGAATAGAAATTAAAAATATTAAGTTCATTTGACAATTACAAAAATAGACTTTATAGACCAATAGAATTTAATAGATTTATTATCTGTGTCTTGCAAAGTAAGGAGGCAAAATGCCTTATAAATTAAGGCATTTATAATTAACCCTTGAAAAATGGTTACTAATTTGCTGTTTATGATGAAAAATAGAAATTGCAATAAATTATTGTAATTATCTTGGAGAAGAAAAAATAAATGTCTAGGTTATTTATTATTTTTACAGTACATTTTCCCTACTATTATTATTTAAATTCTAGGAGTACTTTCAAGTTTTATCTTACAAGGGACTTCATTGCTTCTTGAATTTAAAAAAATATTTGGGACAATAAAAAAACCTACCTGATTTTAATGACTTAGAAATTTAGATGGCTGGTGTAAGCTATTTTACCTAGGTTCCTTACTCAATGAATTTGGACTAAGCACTGTGGGTGGGGAGAGGGCACATAAAGAAAGCCAGGTGATCTAGCACCGGGAAAAAAATATGACTGACAAACAAGCATCCTAATTTTTTTATGTGCTCCAGAGAAGACGACAGCCTGACCTCATCACTCGGGTGCAGATTGCAGCTTCATCTCTGCCACTGCTGTTGTGCTGTGTGCTGTATTTCAGTAATTGTTCCATTTCCAAATCATTACTGATACTAAGCCAAAGGTAGGTCTTATTAGGTCTGGATATAATCATGAGTATCCTGGTGGTTATCTCACAGCTTATAAGCAAAATGCAGCAATTCTTTAGACAAAAATGCACAATCTCAATTTTCTATTGAATTTGGGATCACAAGAAAGATTACACTGCTGACATATTTATTTATTTATTATTCATTTTTAGAACAGCATCCTATGACAACAACCCTGGGCTGTTATTGGCAATAGAAATACAAAATAAAAACTGTAATTTCTCAGTTCTGCAGCTTTTCACAGTCCACATGTTCAGAGAAATTGATTGCCTTCCAAAGTTAGTCCTTCCCAAGTAATGAAATACTCTACAACCACATCCCTTTGTATTCCTGTTGAAAGCTCTTGGTCCACTCTGTCAAATGCATTTTAAATGCTCTTTTAAAGACTGAAACTTTGATGGCTTCAGTCTAAAACTCTCGACTCATTGAAAATCTTATTTTGAGGGGCACAGACTGGTCTGGCTGATGAAAGGTCTCTTAGTTCAGATTTTTATCTTGAATGAAGTGCAGCAAGCTTGACAAGATCAAAATAGGTATCACCTAAGATATGGGACACCTGTGATCATAGTACAGACAAACACTGGGTTTGAACTTAAGGTTTAGGGTCACTGGCAGATTGCTTGACCATGAAAAGATTTTTTTCATAGATGTTCAGACAATAAGTTCCACATTATTTAAATAGTTACACTCATTCTACTTGAGTGTAAGAGGTCAGTATTCTGTATTTCATTTATTAGGGTACTCAGATGGGCAGAAGAAAAGTGATAAAACCAGGAAATTATGAATATTCTTAATATGTTAATAGAAAGTTTTTTCCCATATATTTCTCTGTCACATCTAATAGCAGAAACATAATTTTGCTTTTTTTTAAGTCACACACATACTTTTTAAAAGCCTGTTTGCACCCTCCTTCATTTCAATCTCTCACCTTTCATTTTTTGGCTAAGCATTGCACACATTTTTTTCAGATGAAGTCTTGCAATGCTTTATATAATGGCATCAATGTTTCTATTTCTCTATTGAATATACCTCTTACAGTCATTACAGCCCTATTGCTTTGAGCTTATAGATACTTCATGAACATGGGAGTGCATTCAGGTGTTATAAATTCCCATCTTATTGCAGATATTTGTATTAGCCTTGTACATCTTATTTCCAAATGTCTGTCATGATATCCTAATTTTCCTGAAGAGGTCTCCAACTCTGTGCATTACTAGCCATTATTATCACCATCTTTTCTGTAGCATAGCTGTTATTTCATAAGTTAAGTTACAAGTATTTTAAGACCAATACTTGAGACACTTCAAGAGCAGCCTCTTTTCAGATTCCTAGTCTGACTTCCAGCATACACTCTCTTTTGTTTAGTAGTTCCTTACCCCGTAAAATTCTGAAAATTATGTCCATTTTGTCCAGCTAAACGAAGAGTTTCCAGGTGGTACCATACCTTTCTTTTTTTTTTCCTTTCTTTTTTTTTTTTTTTGCAGGGCTTATAGATTAGATTTATATTTTACTTGAATAAAAAAATTACTTATCAGAAAAGATTTCATTTAGTTTGCTGCAATTTATCTTTGATAGTATCTTGTGAAATTGCATTACCTTTTCCATTTAACTCCACATTCCTTCATTTGTGTTTTAAACTTAATTCAGTCTGGCATGTTATTAAAAGCCTGGCCTCACCATGCAACATACTGTACTATTAGAAAATTAACAAACTGATTTAAAACACAAAAACCTTGTATTAGATTTGCATTTCTTTTAATATATATGTTTGGAATTAAAATAGATTTTTAGGGGGTGGGGTAGTTCATGTCTCACTTTGCCCATTGTGATGAAGTTCTTTATACCATTCCTGGCATTTTTCCTTTCTATGTTCATTCAATATAATGTGTGAAAATTTTATCGAAAAATTATGTAGCTAAATATAGACCTTTTCCTTTTTGTTTTCTTTAATCTCTCTCATCATAGCAGAGTGGCCTCATTTCTTCTGTCCTCATCTGCCATGGGTTCTCCATTCCCATTCATGTGCTCTGTCAATCAGATTATTCTTTTTTTTCCCCTTCTCTGCATTAGAATTGAAAATCTCTGTTTCAGTTTGACAGAGAGTAGGAACATTTTTATGTCTGTTAGAATAGGGATAAGTTGCTTAGAAACTCAGGACTTTCAGTTTCCTTCCTTATAAGAGGCCTATCTTTGCTTCCCTTTTCCCCTGGAGCTTTTGTAAAGTGTTCATCTTTAGATTAGTGTTGCAGAGAACATGTTTTCAAATGCTTATGAAAGGTCCAGGTAACTGTAGTTTCTGTCTTCAGTGAATATAAGTAATCATGATTATCTGATGAAAAAGTTGCATGCAGAAGAGTGGGTATGGAAAGTGTTCTCTGGATTAAATATATAACATATAAATTTGGAAAAAAATTACCTTAATTTTTTGGAATTGAGAATTGGGAATTCACTCCTGACCTATGGAGTTTTGTGTGCCAAGAAGTGTTCCTCTATTATTCGCAATCAGTACATAAGGAATTTTTCCACTTAACCACAGGAGAAAATGACACAAAGAATTAGATAATAACATGTTAAAACCCTTCAGAAAGCAGGTACTAACAAAGATATATTTTATATGACTCCATAGCAGACTGGATAACCCATGCTAAATAATAGAAATCTATATTCATTGAGGAAGGGAAGTTGATTATTCAGAAGTGATATGGGGAAAGAAAGATGCAAAGAGGAAATTAATCACCATTTTAAAATAAAAACAAATTTTACATCTTGAATACTTTTTACTATTTATTTGCTTTATAAAATTGAGCATTTTTTAAGTTTTCAGACCTCCTCAGCTGTATAGAATACTGTCTGCTCTATGCATGGACCTTCTGGCATTTATAGTGTGCCCTATTCTCATCAAGCTCCTGCTGCTATTGCATTTCTTATACTTCTTCAGTTACATTACAGGTCCACACTGCACACTGAAGTCATTGAAGTAAATTTAAATCTGCTAAGAAGCAGCTCCTAATGCAGTTAATATGATTGACTTGCTATGATTTTAAGATGTTTGCTGAATTATTTCATTTATGCTTTACCTATGTATGGCAGCTAGATTTATAATGGAACCTTTAACTAAAATCTTGAATATGTCTGTAGTATTTCAGCTCTTCATGGAAGCAATCAAAGGTTGCCATTTCATTTTTCATGTGCAAAAAGCCAAATCCCACTAAGTTTGCTTTCATCAAAAAATGATCACTGACTCTGACATACAGGCAAAAGATGACACATGAGTTGAAAAACAGTGTCTGAACACCTGGCATCGATATTAAGGAGGTAGATATAGATATATATACACTTTATATATACATATATATATATATATATATATATATATATATACATATCTTAAAATATGTATCAGACATAAATAATACTCCAGTGTCTGGATTCTCTAATGCAAAGATGCAGGTTTACAGCCCTTCAATCCAGTCAGAAAGTAGTGAAAATCAATGACTGGTGCTACGAAGAAAGAATAAAAAACTATTTTTGCCTGTAGAATTTCTGAGTTCAGACAGGATGACTAAATTCAGCTCTGTGTGGGTAAAAAGAGCTGCTAACTGGCCACAGTAAACCAATAATTAAATACAGCAGAAATTACTTTTGTATCACTTTGTAATGCCAGAAAAAATCATAAGAGTGACCCATTATGTACAAGGTAGGATATGGTATCAAAGCTCTGCAAAAATAACCAAATTTTATGTTGGTTTGATTGTTTGTTTGTTCTTTTGTTGTAGTTATTCATGTTAATTGAATAGCTGTTTGGGGTATTTTTGGTTACAATACACTAGTATCCAAACTCTATGTGGCAGATTTTACTTGGCTAACAGTAAAAAATTATCTACAGACAGGCCTCAGACATTTTTTATAAAAATGGAAAAACATGAACTGAAGGTAGTCAAACCTAAAACATTACAATGTTGGACTACTATGGCAGTAAGTGTGTCATTTAAAAAGTAATGTAACTTGTGTCTCCTAGCCTCAATTTTTCTTGTGCTCATTTGTTCTTGATGGTGAGCCATGTGAAAGGGCTATGATAAGTTAAAAAGAAATTTTGGTTCCGTATCATGGAATGAAACAGGGGTTTGATTAAAAAACCATAATTAATGAAAGCACTTAGAGGAGTCTTTCAGTTTTGTGATAACATCTGCTTATTTTATTGCCTCGTTCAAAAAGTACAGACAGCTGTTCAGCCAGTTAACTTGACTCTTCCCTTGGTGTATTAAAGGCTAGCAATAGACCACTGGGACACAAATTGTTGCTTTCACTCTGCTAGCTGTGCAGAGGTAAAGGGAATGGTGAATACACGAGGAGACTGTCCTTAGGTACAGCTGGGATGGAGATCTGAGCAACCTGGTCAAGTGAAAGGAGTCCCTGTTCACAGCAGAGGGTTTGGAACTAGAGGGTGCTTAAGCCCCCTTCCAACCCGAATCATTCCATGACTCTATCATTCTACATAAAATTTGGAAAAGATTTGTTGTATGACCTAGGACTGTTCTTTGGGAGCATCCACAAAGGACAGTGTTTCATAACCGTGTCTTCTAGAAGTAAGAGACAAGATTGGGTTTTAACAAAAATTGTGGCTTCCTTGCACTTAAGTAGGCACTGATGATTCCCTCCTGTGTTATATAGTAACTCATTTATGTGAAAAGTGGGAATATATGAAAATACCTGTAAATGAAAACTGCAACTTTTCTTAGCTAGTTTGAATTAGTGAAACTGGCTATACAAGAAGGATGTGATACAGGTTAAAGGCCAGTCTGTGTCAGGGTGCCTTCAGGTTTTTCTCTGGAAGCATAGAACACTATGTTTGGTTTTCATTAATTTTTTTTCCTTTAGTGTTTACTGGAAAATGCACTTTGCATTCTGTTTCCTTTGTACAAAATGTTTGAGTAATCTTCTCATACTTTTCTGTATGTTTCTGTCTCACTGATGGATCTTCCTTCTTTGGTTCATTTACACCCAAAACTTTCTTCAGGATATTAGCTAAGGACTGTATAACTTAGTGGGAAATGTTCTTTGCCACTGTATCTTCAAAGGATCAGTTTAATAAAATCCTGTATCCATTAAATTTCTTATACCTACCATGTCAGCATATTTTACCAGTAATTGAAAGTAGTAAGGCAAATATGAGGATTCACACCTTTAGGCCTTCTAATACAGATTTCTCTTGACACAACTAACAGAGCTGACAGTATCCATACTTACTATGGGAATAAATATCAATTACAGTGGCTGTATTCCTACGTAATTGTTAGAAATGTATTTTATATATACATATGTGTATATACATATGCAGATATATTTTTAAAAATATAAATAAATTGAAGTGTTTGATTTTAAACTTCTCCAGTGTGCCAGGTACTCTACATAATATACATTTTTTTTCCAGGTTATATATTTACTCAGTCATCAGAGGAACTGAAATGTAGGTAAACAAAGTAGAATGTGTTTTGTAAACTAAGTTATTTATGGCAGTGGAATAATTTACCAAGCCCTTGTAGTTCTAGCATATGGTATGTACATTATCATCTGTGACAAGAGAATTTACAAGAAAATATGCAACATATATACATATATGTCTGTATATGCAATACACTTTGTTGAATGAGGGGTTAAATATCAGAAAATTTGTTCACTTGCAATTAAAAATGGGAAAAGTACTATAAAAAGTAACTTATTCTTTAGTATATATAGAAAATAGGCTGGAAAAGTAAAAATTTAAACCCTGCTTTTGAAATCATTAGGTGGTTTTTGAATGAATATTAACCCCCTGATTCAGTATGGAGTAACTCCTCATTAAGACTGAAATCAATAAGATTACTCTCTGGCCCTTTGTCCTTGTCTTCTGACAATGCTGCCTTCTGAAATAGTATTGGAACTGATACACAGCCTCAGAGCTGGCTCTGAGTAGGCACATTTGTCTTTGTATATGAAATACTTGCTGACATCAATACACATATTTAATCTCTTTCAGAATACAGAAATATTTACAATATATTTAAATCTATAGATTTATATTAGATTAACATAATCTAGTTTGTATTTTCTAGGGCATGTCATTTGCTTAGGTATAAATAGTTTTGAAATAACAAAAATATTACTGTATCACAAAACCCACACAAAACAAATGCAAATCTTGATTGTCTATGCAAACACTAATCTCATATTCTGTTTTCACATTTGAATTGAGAAGTATAGGTTTGTTTTTGAATTGAAATGCTATTGATGTCAGCATGTGCTTATCAGCTCAGGATAGAGAAGTTGCCTCTGCTCCCATGCTCTTACAATTTGCAAAGAGGTTTTTGTCTTAAATGTTGGGTTTTTTTCCTAGAAAAGTGACAGCTCATTAGAACTCATTACCAGTCAGCAGCTGTCACAGAGCATGGATTTCAAACTTGTGGCAATACATCTCTTCATAAAAGCTTTCTCCAAAAAATGGGGACACAATTTATTTTGTCATTAACCTCTAATGACATTATATGGGGCTGCATTTACATGTTTTGATCTGCTTAAGAACATTTCAAAATTCAGTAGTTTAAACTTGCGTTATGGTATTTATTCCTTTTAACATGATATTTCTGCCATCGAAAAGCTGTAAACCAAAAAACAAAGTGAAAAGCAAAATATTTCATCACCACATTCTGTCACAGAAACAGGAGGAAAATATTTAATTTCATTCTCCTTGCAGTCTTTTTTGCCAGGAAAGAGGGATTCCAGGGAATTCATTGCTTCAATCAATGGAAGAAGTGAATTTAAGCTAGAGAAGGTTGACCAGAAAACTCCCATCTGTATCATCAGGCACTGTAAGGTTAGTGTGTTATACTGAGAAACAAAGATGTCTAGGGAATATTAGCAATGCAACTTCAAAGACAGTAACATTAATTTAACATTTCTGAACAAGTGTATTCCAAAGGTATTACTTCTGAAAAGGATTTTACAGCCCTTACATTAAAATTAGAAAAATATAGGATTGTTATTTGCAGACCTGGAAACAATATGAAATGATCTTATTATTTGAACATTTCTTTAATCTCTTAAAAAATATAAAATGAAGGATTCTACACAGTGTTCAGGTCTAAATGTTAAAAACCACAGAAACTACCCATGCTGTCAAATCAAATATTTTGCATCCTTAAGCAGAAACTTGAGTTAGAAAATGCAACCAGCATTTTCCTGTTGACAGTGCATTTATTAAAATCTGAAGGCTCAAAGGTGCCTACAGCAGGCTATATGTTCAATAAGAAAACAAAAAGAATGTGCAGTTTCTCATGCAGTTTAAGTCAGATATTTTCTGAAAAAGAGGAGACAGAAATGTCCTGATTTATAACATCTTATGACACTGATGACACTTTTCTGCATTTCTTTGATCCTTAACATCAGTCTTTCTTTGTTTCAGTGGGGTTTTTGTTTGTTTACAAAGCATTTTACAGTGCTTTTTTCTGTTTCTACTTGATATAAAGCAGATAGGTGTGCCAAATTACTGTCTTACAAATGAGAAAGGTGATCTGTTCTTTTGTTGACTATTTTGACTTTTAAACAAATGTTTTCTCATTTTACCATCTGCCACTTGCAGAATATTTAAAGTGTGTAACTAAAGAATTCTATTAAATATTTTATACAAAGCAAAAATCCCAATAACTGTTTTGTGTGACTGCCAAAACTTAGGAGAAAAGAAAATAGTATGAAACATTAAAGAAAGGTGGGTTATTAAAGCACTTTTTAAGATCTGAATAAGCACATTTGGATATTTTAAGGACAAAGGAGTGTTACCTACCTTGACAATTGAGACTTACCCCTGGGTTAAAAGCAAGACAAATTTCCCCTGGAGTTTCTTTAATTTGCCTGAACAGCTTATTTTGTAAACTAATCAAAATCATGACTCAAATAAAATGTGTATGAAAGCAATCACAATCAGTTTCTAAAATTTGTGATGCATGCCTGTCATATTACCCCAATCATAGCAATAGCAAGGATTATTTTTGCTTAAGTAAGGTAACGTACAGGAATACCTGCTTTTCCTCTCTTTTTCTCTATGATCCTGTACTTAGGACCTGTGACAGATCCTGTACCAGCCATGCACACCCAGAGGCTGTGGTATCAAGCAGATTTCCAGAGCAGATTTCCAATGGGCTGGCACTGACAGGCCTTGCAGCTGGAATGAATTGCCACCACCCGTGGAGATACTCTGCCTTCCTGAGCTGCAGCCGTCGAAGCCAAGCACCGCAGGATGAAATCTGAAATGCGGATATTTTCATACCAAGGTTATCGAACTCCTAATGGTTTTGTATTTCCACTGGTTACTGTAGACTCTGGAGCCAAAGGAAAGATCAAGACATCTCCAAAAGGTGATTCCGCTCCCTTGCAGATGACTCCCAATACACCAATAAAGCTGGATAAGAAGACTCTCCCCCTGAACACCAGCATACTTAAAGTGAAGATAAGGAGCATGGGAATATGCCGCAATTATCTTATTTTCTACATTTTCAAAGAAACTAATGAATCATGTTAGTTTATATGAAGATTTTGGTCCTGTGGTAGGTGTTAGGACTGTTCTGTGTACATTGGCCAGACAGAGGACTTAGGAAGACAGACATCTAGCTTTTGAGTCCTTCCCAAACTATATAGGACAACTTGTAACCATGAATATTAAGTCTAAGCCATAAGCTGAGATAGGCAGAGTGTATTGACCTCTGCCAATAGGCATTTATGTCATTTCTAGGAACTCTAAAAGTAAAAATAATGACATCTGCAGAGTACAAGTCCTTCCAAAATGAAGTGGCCTTGAGATCACAACTTAGGCATGTTAAGTCCTTTCCTGATACTTCGATTTATGTCAAATGCCAAAGATCACAAAGGCAATCCATGTCAGAGAAAGGATTTGACCCAACACCTCAGCTCCTGAGTTAATATTTAAAATACTCTACAAATCAGTCTATCTTTTTGACAGTTCACTATGTGAGAAAGTAATTTCTTTCTAGGCAAAACATGTTCCAGATGTTTTGCATTTGTAACCATGCTTGAGGAAGAATTATGAAAGCACGTTTGGCTCCCATGTTAGAATTAACAATGAAATTCTTCCCATTTATGAGTGTCTGGACCTAGAATTTATATACAGTTTTCACTTTCTAGAGTCAGATTCATACGTATTTTTACCCCAGCTGCCCTTGATAGAAATCATGTTTCTTGTGCATGGATACAAAAGACTTTTTGCTCATAATAAAAATGTCTGCGACTTAATTTCTTTAAGGCCAGAATTTTGTTACTGCTAATATACTAAGCAATTTCCTGCTGAATTTTTCAAAATGTGGGAATGTTTTCAAATTTTTGGGAATAATCTTAAAACATTGAATTGAAAATATGAGGGAACGTAAACAAAGAGGAAAACAGATTTTAATATTTCCTTCAAAGTATATGACATATGCCTAATTGAAACAGTGCAACTGGCCTCAGCAGAGGTTGGATAATGTTTGGGACGTGAACTAGCAAATAGTTCATTTCTTGTACCCTCTACCATTAGTATTGTGCCTGTTATTGTTCCTTTTCTTATCTCATTACTATTTTCAGTAACTTGCTCTTATCTCAGCCTGTAATGTTTACCTTTCATGCTTCCAGTTTTCCTCTCCAGCCCACAACAAGGAGAGGGAAGGGCAGGAGGAGGGGGAAGTGAGCCAGCAACACATGGTTTGGAGTTTTTCAGTGGGAACACTAAATTGGGGAATGCCATTCCTAAACCATGACCATATATAAGTGAATTCATTATGATTTAAAATTTAATATCAATATATTAATTATAATCTAAAGGTGTGATAATACTTTTTGTGCTAAATCTGTTTTGGATTTCGTTTTATTTTAGTATTATTAAACAGTTTTACATTGTGTAAATAAAGGGTACCTTTCTCAGTTTTATCACAATTTATGATTTCTTTATAGAGATTTTGCAGTTTGTGAATCCTTTTCCAAAAAAGCTAATCACAAATCTCTAATAGGACCTCTGACAGGATGAAAACAGTAGTCTTTATTTTGAAGTAGAGACAACTGGGAAGGGTAATGAAATCTTGGGAGGCAGGGAAATAAGAATACTATTTTTTACAATAAGCAAATCAATTTAGCCCTAGTGAAGGACAGAAAATTTCTGACTGATAGGGGAAAATAATGATTTTCTAAAAAAAAGTACCCAAAATTCATTGCAAGAAAATGTTATTCTCTGAATTTTCAAAAAATGTGAAACTTGTTAAATAAAATATACAGTATTGTATCAGAATAAAAAGCCAAAAATAACAGGAAGCAAAAATGAAACCTTCATTTTTTATTAAAAAATAAATTTATCTTTCATAAAATATATTTATAAAACAAAAATTAAAATGGCTAATGATACTGATTCTGTTTATCTCTAAAGCAGCTGTCTCTAAAAATCATTCTTGTTCTTACTCCTGTTCATACAGTGAGTAAATTGCTTTACAAAATACATAAATAAATAATATCGCTTATTACACAGCCCTGGTTCTGATTGAAATCTCTGCCTGCTTTGGCATGCTGCAGTAGTAACATCTCTGTCCTATCATTTATGATTTAAACTGTTAAGGAAGAGGTGATATATGGCAAATTTTTTCCACTGTCTGTCTGTGGAAATAAATTTTAATCTTTAAATATAGTGTAGTTGAAAACTGTATGATGAAACAAAGGAGTGTGTACAGCAGGTGACGCAGGAAATTAGCTCTCTATGAGAAAAAAAAATAGAAAACCCTTACAGAACAGTAAATGAAAATTCTTTAGAGTAAATTGCTTTGCAAATTATTAATAAAAATAAAGAAATTATTATTTATGCTAATAACATTAAGTGCTTGATTTATTTTTCAGGCAATTTCAAAAGAAAGCGCTAGACCGTTTATCATGGTGTTCTTGACAGAAAATTTCACTGCCTTGGATGGATTCTCAAAGTGCTATTACAGGTAAGTATTTTCTTATTCTGTGCAGTGCATTTGCAATTAAAGATTGTAAACTACTCGTGTGCATTCTGACAGTTACTCAAGCTTTAGAAAAATACCAACTTGGCTATGGAATGGAGCTTATTTGACTATAGAAAGTAGCAATATGCCTGCAATTTTCACACTGCTGTTCATGTCTTTTTATATAGAACTCCAACTGTCTCAATGGGAAAAATAAGGGCTGTAATTCATTGTAAGGGGAAAAAACATCAGACACACTTCTAGTTATTGGGAAGTGTGTTTTTTTAACATGTGAATCCTCTTCTGCTTCATTGCTTCCTTTCTCTTTGCAGAAACCTCATGAGGAGGGGCTGATTTTTAAAATTTATTTAAATTTCTGCCAAATATTCCAGAGTCCATTGGACTCTTGAAGATATGTATGGCACATCCTTCAAGTGATAAGCTGAAATTTTTAATTATTTCTGACTTGGGTATTTTTTCTCTTAAATTAGCCTGACTAAAATTTGCTCATTTATTTATTTCTTTTAGGTGAAACTTTTTATGCAATGGTCCCAGAACCTGGCACATGAAAAAAAAAGTCATATGGCATCAGCTGAAAAGATAAACATTGAAAATTTTCAAAGCAAATAATCACAACTACCTCTGCCACCATGCCACTCCCTTGCCACAAAAAAAAAAACAACCCCAAACCAACAAAAAACTACCAGAACCTCTCAGAGAGAAAACAGGGAATGGCTTAAGTAAAATGTTTTGAAAAATACTTTTTTTGGGGACGAGCTGTAATTTATGTAGTGTTCTTTATCAGTAGATCTCAAACTTTCTTGGAAATATCTATTTTATAGCAAACTGACTCAGGCACAATAATGTGACCCTTACTGCCTAGAGTCAAAAGTCCTGTTCAGCAGGACATCAAAACTTAAATTCTTTTCGAAGACAAATCATTGACTAAGACCTGCAGGATCCAGGATTAACCTGTGTGATCTTTTTGTTTGTGAGGCAGAAAGTGTTAGTGGCTAGAATCAAGTGTCATTTTCAGCTTTCCTAGCTGTTGTTAAAGAAAGAGAAAAATTGTTAACTATGTGTTTTTGAGTCCGATTGGTTAACTACATTCTGTACTTCTAAATAGTTCCTTCTGACAACTTGGACTGTTAGTTGTGAAATACTGCTCTTGAGGGACTTCACAGACAAAAAATGGTGTAAATAAATTCAAGATATTCTTGTACCGTTATGGCATACAATATTCAGGTCCCAAGTCTTTACCTAGTCTTAGTGTTGGACTTACAAATCTCCAGTTTCTTAATGACTGTTTTATGGGGGTTTGATTACTTTTTGCTGAAGTTAAGCTTCTCTGTATGAGCAATAAGATGGTGAAGCTGTCTTGTAATCCAAACTCCAGATGGTGTAGGCAGCAATATTTTTTAAGCACTTGCAATGCTAGTTATAAGTTGGTGAGGATTTTGTGGTGTTAATGGTATAGTTCAAGATGCTTACTAGTCCCATATACATCTAATACTTTGTTGTGAAATTCCTTACAAGGATTGGGGATTCTTTTTAGATCAAAACAAATTCTTATTTTATTTCTGAAAATAGAGAATTAAGGATAGAATTGATTTTCATCCTCAGAAAATGGGATGCTGTGTCTCTATTTGGTTGAGTTTTTATCACAGACCTATTTAAATTGTGTGGTCAGGATAGAGAATGATTAAACCTCTTTTTTTGTGTTCTGCAACTTTATATTCCTTCTCAAAACCTCCATTTTGCCACTTCCTACTTGATCTAGTTATTAGAAGCTCAGATTTAGCAAAAAGGGATCAATAAATTAATAGGATTAATAAATATGACAAATATTATGTTGTTGCATAATTAAACCAGAACCTTGAATAAGCATTGCCAAAAAAAAAAAAAAAAAAAAAAAAAAAAGTGTTGTCTAGATTAAGTTTATAATTTCAATGGCTAGTTTTGTACATTATAGCTTGAGGACAACAGAGTTCAAATAAAAATTGAGGAAATTTGACAAGGTCAGACAGAATGTAGGAACCTACAAACCCAGCTGTTACCAGTGAAATGCCTGGCTATTCATTTTCCAGCCAAACTGATGGAATTAAGATGTAGATTAAAGTCATTTTAGCTCAATTGCTTTCAGTGGAATTGCACTGATCGTCACCACAGGGAACTTCGCATGACTGAAGACTGTGTATTCCCATTCTCTGCTCTTGTTCCTCTTCAAGTTAGTGGATCTTTAACCTATGAAGTCCTTTGTTGCAAGATAAATATGTGATATTAATCAATGGGATTTGCATCAGAGAGGTGTATTACATGATTTGTTTATGCAAATAGCACAAGAAGTGAACACTCCAAGGGCAAACGGTAAGTGATGTTTGATTGGAGCTATTTAGACCGACGTGAAATGCTGTTTAATAAAATAATGCCATGTGACTCTTAGCACTAGATTAATCAAAAATGTTAATGTGTCATTTAAGCAGAAAGAAGGAACAAATAGCATTTCTATTTACTGTTTATGGGTAGGAATAATGTTTCTGCTGTTATACTTCAAAACTAAATTGCAAATAATTGTCCATGATCTTTTGAAAATGGCCAGATACCTAATGAATATGTTCAGAGAATCATTCCATAACAGTAAGATACTACTAGTAAAGGGCAGTGAAAATAAATGTATCCTCACATGAAGAATTAATTACTTCTGTGATTTCATACAGAAATGCTGATATGAGCAAAGTGAAAATTTAATAATTCACTGACTAATAAAAATAATCCTGAGGAAAAAGCCTTATTTTCTTGAAATGTACCAGATAACTTTTCCTGTCTTTCTTAGCAGAGAGAGCATGGAAAGTTTATCTCTTCAGTTTCCTTCTCATTTCCTGTGTGGTCCTGTCTTCTGCTAGACCCCTGAGCAGATATTTCCTTTGTCATTTTTACATGTGTCTTTGTATTCAGTCAGACGAAGTTTAGACAGCCAGAATAATTTAAATCTTATTTAATTGTTATCATCAATAATAACTTACATAATGCACAAGGCTTTTTCTTGAGGCTTTGAACAAGAAAGAAGTTAATGTTACAATCAATGTATTAATTATCTAGTCCAGGAGCAGAAACACTGTCTTCTAGTTTAGGTGCCCAGTCACACAGCACTGTAATTACAAGTAAAATTATCCTGGTATTTGTCATGGCATACAGCGAGACATACAGTTATTTCATTCCAGAAGCTCAGAAAATTGTCCATTCCCTGCTCCTCACTGATTCCATCTTGCACAGCTTTTGCACCCATTCAGCTAGCAAAGGTCAGGCATTCCTTTGCATCCCTACCTCAGACACAATGATCAATTAGGTAACTGACTGTGTAAATAAGATAATTCTATCAATTTGTTTCATCTTCACACGTAAAGGGAATATTTGCTATACAAAAGCTTCTTCCTCAGACTTGCCAAGTGTTTTGATTCCCAAGAAAAAACAGAGCTATCCATTCCTCTGCCTCTAAGTTCCTTACAATCACTAGCATTCTGCTAATTGCTACTTGTAGGACTCTTCTACTGTAGAGTAGCAGTGATGGAGAAAATAGTAACTTGTGCCTCTGCTCTTAGAAATTACTTGACCAAAATAAACTCTGAAGAAATATTGATGTTGAAAATTCATTATTAACATAGCAATGTTTATTTCCTCAGTTTCAATGATTCAGTCTTACTGCATTACACTGCTTGATCATGCAAATCAGCTGTAGTTTAAATCAAGTCAGATAGTCACAGCCATTTTGCCTCAAGGAACTCTACAGCAGAGAGAGCATTCTGTGAAAACTTATCCATTGTTCATAATGAATAAATATAGCTACTTAGTAACATAAGCTTTGCCATCTTGGAATAGATCCATATTTTGTCAAATTACTTGTCTTATAGTCAACAACAGCATTTTTACAAGTGTGACAACTTAAAAATTGTCCTTGCACAGGTAGGAACTCATCCTGTTGAGAAGCTTTGATAGAATTGTTCCCAGATATCCACATCAGGTCTCACTGATGGAGAATTATCACCTCTATAGTATAGGCAGCATAGGATGGAAAGGGTGTTTGCACTCTAGGTGCTCTGAATTGGAACAGCTAAAGTAGGGACTGATACCTTCTTCCCTGGAAGACACTACCTCAAAGCAAAATTGAATGCAGTGCTATGTGCTGCCATCAGTTACTGAAGAAACATCCTTCATATCCTTAAACTTGTATTGCAGGGCAACAAACGCACTCAGGTGGCTTAAATTTCTGATTTGTCCAGCCTGGGATTTGGAGTGCACTGCTGCAAGGCACTGAGACTGGTGTTCTTTATGATCACTTGGATTCATGAAGATACTGCTTAAAAAAACATTCATTGGAGCTAACACTGTAGGGAAAAAGAGAATAATATAAATAATCTTACATGCCTTCAGATGTAGGGAACAGTTGTATATCATTAGAAAGACCTCTAGTCAGGGAACAGCACATAATGCAGATCCCATCTGTTTGATGGCATTTTGGTCTTTAGAGCTCTTATAGGATATTCTTAGAAAAGAACAATACTATTAATCATTTCTAGTGTCAAACAAAAGGATGTTCACATGAGAACAGAATGCTTCACTCTAAGATAAATACAAGCACACACAGGTGGTGTTATTGCTGATGCAAATGGCAGCTGCCTACAGGCTCCTTCATTATCAGTACCAGCTACGTGTACCCTGCAGCCAAGGGATGTGCACAGCTCAACACAACACTGAAGGGAAGCATCATAATACAACTTTGCACAGCAAAGGCCTGCACTTTATCAGGCAAATTCTTGTTTTATTAATGTGGAGCATTAATTAATGTGGAGCATTAATTCTTCAGTGGATGATGGTCTTCCTGATAGAATCACTACTGGGTTACCTAAAATGCTTCTATCATTAGGTGCTCTGCTTGCCATTCATGACATCAACATTTCAAATGCTCAGATGGCGGATAATACTTTGTGCCTGCACCTTAGTCTCTTCAACCAATTTTTCAGCATAATCCAGCTGTATTTCACCATGAAGCTAACATCTTCCACCAATGAGAATATACTGCAACCAACTGAGCTGAAAACTAAAACATGGGTAGACTTCACCCATCCTTTCTGCCTACTGCTGTAGAATTCCTACAGGCAGATAATAGTCCCGTCTGCCATACACACATGAACAAAACTTGCCTCTTCCTTTGCCTTCATTAGTCTCAGCTCTAATAACTGCCCAATACTCTGCAGCTCAAAGCTTTATAACTGCTCTCTATTCACTATGGTAGCCAGGTAAGTGTTTGGACAAAATTCTTTGGCAGCAATATAATTTTAATTACATATTGTGATTTGCCCTTTTTGTATCAGACAGTCTGTATTTCTTGTCATCATGGTATGTTATTGGGAAGACAGCAGTTTTAAATCTAATTCCTGTAGAACATTTACAGTTGAACATATTGTTATTTCAAGTCCATTCTATCTTGGCTCTTCCCTTCTCATCTTTAGAATAGTTTAGTATTCTCCTTGTTCTAAAAAAACTTCTAGTTTATCTCTATGAAAAGAGGTACCAATAAAGTATATTGTAATACATTACCTCCTGGATGTCTGTACATGACACTCCAAGATTTGTTGCATAATTCTCCAGTCGTATTGCTTATGCAACCTTGCATCTTTGCTCTTTAGAACCCACTTATGCACTGAATGAGTTTCCATTGAGTTCCCTGAAGACAGTAAATTTGAAAAAACCTCAACCTAAGGTTCATGTAGGATCTCAAACTTGAGAGTTTCTGTTCAGTAAAGACCTGAAGCAGCAATTTTAAATAGTTCAATTTGCATTTCATGGCATCTTATTAGTAATAAGCACATTTCAGATATATATAGCTAATATATGTTTAGGGGTTTTTTCACATATATGTTTTGTGAAACTTTCTACATTGTGAATTTATTTTTTCAGCTTTCTTTTGTGTTATTATAATTTCATTCATTATTCCAATCATTCTTCACAATCTGACACATGAAACTCTTGGTGGCCTGAAGACTTAATAAAATTTAGAGAATGGTAGAATGGTTTGGATTGAGAGTGACCTTTAAAAATAATTTATTCTAAGAGAGTGCCATGGGCAGGAGCACCTTCCACTAGGCCAGTTTTCTGCAAACTCCAGCTACACTGGCTTTAAATTTTTCCAGGAATGGAACATCTTTGGGTAACCTGCTCCAGTGCCTCGCTACTCTCATAATCAATAATTTTTTCCATATATCTACTTTTCTTTTTTATTTAGTTTATGTTATTTTAGAACTGTTAGTTTAGAACTGTTACTGCAGGCCCTGGTTAAAAAAAAAAAAAAAAAAAAAAAGTATCTTTCCAGCTTTCTTATAAGCCTTTTTTTATATATTGACGGGATGTCATATGGTGTCCCCAGCTTCTCTTCTCTGGGCTGAACAACCCCAGCTGCCTCAGCCTGTCTTCATAGGAGAGGTTCTTTAGTCCTCTGCTCATCTTCATGGCCCTGCTTGGTAACCCTTCTATCTTTCTTTATGGTAAGCCCATATCTTTCTTTTCTGGGGACCCCAGAGCTGGATGCAGAATTCATGTGGGATTTCATGAGAGCAGAGTAGAGGGGCGGAATCCCCTCCTTCTCCCTGCTGGTCACACTCCTTCTGATACAGCCCAGGATACAACTGGCTTTCTGGGCTGCAAGAGCAGATTGCCTGGTCATAGTTAATTTTTTATTTACCAATATTCCCAAGTACTTCTTTCAATCTTTTCACCCCCTGCCTGTACTATTACTTGTACAGACTGTAAAGAACTATAAAGAACTTTCTGTTTTCTCCTGCTTTATTTGGAACCGTTGCATACCTCTTGTTGATGTAAAGCCCGATGATTTGCCTACTAGGTTTGATGAAAATGCCAGAGTAAGTTCAAAAAAGAGTTTGACTTTTATTTCTGTAAACAGCCATAAAATTACTTCATGTGTTTGAGGAGAAGATGTTCATTCTGATAAGAGTTTCAGATATAAAATAAACATACTTCCTAAACCAGAAAGAGTAATAGATCAATAATGGTTTAAGTGGACAGATTATTCCCTCTTTAATAAATGTGTCCAGAAAATAACTAGCAAAATTGCAATGGCAGCTGACCCTTAACCTTAGAGATCCTACTGAACTACAAGTTATGTCCTATTTCTGGCATGTGTTTCACTTAAAACAGAGTGAGTTAGAAGGTATTCATCTGACCATGATAGTATTTAAGCATTCTGGGGAAGCAGAATCTACTTTTTTTGATATAATTTATTTCAGAATGAGAGTGAAAAGAATAACCTTGCATGTCCCTACATGAAACTGAGCTTTCCAGATGGACAGGATTTGAATGCTATTGTCTCAAGAAAATGAACACTGGAGTTAAAACTTAGAGTTTTTTAGCTGACTTCCAAAAGGACTAAATCATTGTGATGACAAAAGTTGCTCACGAGAATTGTTTTCACATTTTCAAATTATTTTTTCCCCATGCAACGCATGTAATATGCTCTGTATGTTTCTTATTTGCAAGTATTTAAGAGAAATGTAAATAAGAACTAGCTATAATTAATTTTTCTCAGATTTTACATTTGCTTCTACTAAAATGTCTTCAACTGAAGCAAAAATTTAAAATATTGGAAATACTGCAGTTGCATATTTTAAGATTCTTTGTTGATTTCATTATCACTGAAGATTATGGTGCAGAGATTCCTAGTCTTCTTAACTAGTTATAGTGGCTACCTCTCTGTTTTTAATTGCTAAATGAAGAAGCTCCACTCATTAAATCCACAGTTCTGGGATTCTGGAAGGAAGGGAGGAAGGGAGGAAGGGAGGAAAGGAGGGAGGGAGGGAGGGAGGGAGGGAGGGAGGAAGGAAGGAAGGAAGGAAGGAAGGAAGGAAGGAAGGAAGGAAGGAAGGAAGGAAGGAAGGAAGGAAGGAAGGAAGGAAGGAAGGAAGGAAGGAAGGAAGGAAGGAAGGAAGGAAGGGAGGGAGGGAGGGAGGGAGGGACGAAGGAAGGAAGGGAGGAAGGGAGGAAGGAAGGAAGGGAGGGAGGGACGGAGGGACGAAGGAAGGAAGGGAGGAAGGGAGGAAGGAAGGAAGGGAGGGAGGGAGGGAGGGAGGAAGGGAGGGAGGGAGGAAGGGTATTAGTTTTTCTCCAGAATCAGGTGGGGGGGGGGTTCTTTAAGAGAAACAACTTTTATTTACATTATATTGGGCTAAAGATTTTTCTCCATTCTGAGAAATAATAAAATGTATCAGACGTTATCTTCACAGGGACTGTAACTCAAATCACAGACATCCTAATTCTATTAGTAGCAATTTGTCTAACCACAATAAATCCTGACTGATCTGGGTTTACCTTTCTAACTAATGAACCTCTTTATGTACTTGCCAAAACTGTGGCAGAAACCTATAACAATTATTTTTAATTATGTATGCAGTGAACAAGAATTATCCTTATTTCTTTTCCACTGTAAGGAAGCATTCCCTTTTTTTTTTAAGAGCAGTTTAAATAAGCCTATTGAAATAGAGCCTAAGACACCTTGTAAAATTAGAAACCAACCCATCTGAATGTTTTCTTTCTTCAAGATAATAACCACCGTCACCTTTATGATGGGATTTGTGAGGACATAGATGTCTTCTCTTTCTAGCTAAATAAAAGTACAGCCTTATGACCAACTAAAGCATTTTCCTGAAAAGGTTAGCTGAGGTATGCGATGCTTTAAAAATTGTTTCCAGATATCTAATACTTCTAAGTTAGCAAGTTAGCAATTTACTGTTCTTACTAATAGGATTTTTATGTTGTCCATTTTTCATATGTTTTCTCCCACAGGCTTTTTCCAACTTTTACATTTTTAATAATGTTACTATTTTAATTGTAATCTATACTTTTTTACATTAAATTCTTTTCCTTTAACAACTAAAGCAGATTAATTTTATTATTTCTCTATAAAGCCTTTTATCTAAGTTTTTGATTTTAGTTTTGTTCAGGTGGTATTCTTCCTGGATTTTAAGTATTGGAGCAATAATATTACCATCTCTTGTTTTTCAAATGATTGTTAGCTGCGGCAACTGAAACAACTTAACGTGTCTGGTGCTAATTTTAAAACTCTCTTTGTAATCCTTCTTTCCTAAAATTCTTAAAATATCTAATCAGACAAAACAAGCTATTTTTTAAAAATGCTAAAACAGGCCTTATATGATCTCACTGCTGTTAGTTCCTATTTAGATTTGGCAGAAAATAGCTACCTTCTTCACTTACTCTTTGCTACTACAATTTTAAAATAGTGGGGTTTTTTAATTATATGAATGCATAGACATACAGAAAGAATGTATCTAGCTATTAAAATTGCTACCTTTTCTATATCCTTTAACCAATTGATTGCAATCATTATTGTTATTATTTTTCTTCCAGGTCCTAATTTTTTTTTGAGTAGTTGAACTGAAAAATCAATTATTCATAGAGCCTGAGTCCAGATAGATTAGATGTATTTCATTTCCCTTGTCTAAAAAATCATTTATCAAAAAAGATATCAGATTAATCAGGCATAAACTACCTTTGTTAGATATGTGTTGTATTTCATCCCATTTTCCACGTTCTTCCATTTATTTGATTATATTTTCCTATAAAAGTCTGTCCACAGCTCTCAAAGCCATTGATTCATATGACAATGAGTTTACACTTATTTAGATTGCAATTTTGTTTCCTTTTAAAAGAAGACACTGTATTTTCCTATCTCTTATATGTTAACACCTTCACTAGCTTCCTTATGATGAGTTGGCAATTTCACATACAACACATTCCAGCATAATATTATAGACAATACTAGTTCCTTTGGCTATGTTATAGGTTTTTTACCACTTAAGGATTTTTTTAATCATTCATATTTTTTTTACCACAAGATTTCCTTCTGATTTTTCAATTACCTTCTTCCCCACTAACCACATTGTTTTTCTCTCACCCTTAATATCTTCTCCATGGTTAAAAACAAGTAGAATATTCATTTATTATTGATGTTGTTGTAAATTAATTTTAATCTCAGTCCTTTCTTGCTCCATCACTATATTAGATGTCACTAAACAGAATTTACGGGTCTGTAAGGAAGACCTTACATAATTTAATTAATAATTATAGACAAAAAATAGGAGTAGGATAATAAAATGTTTTGATAGATTGAATATAAGAGATATGATCAATATTAAAAAATAATCCAGAACGTATCATGGCAAAAGGACAAATGGGCATGAATTTATTTTTCAGAAAATTGTTGTAAATTTACTAACTTTCAAAGTGACATTCTGAAGAAATTTACTGTAAGAGATGTGAAAACAAGCATCTAGAGTTAAGTATCTGGTCAAATGTAGGCTAATACCAATAGTGATACATGAGCAAATCATCCTACACCACTTCTGCTGAAGGAGGTACACATCCTAATATGCAATGTAACTCATACCAAAGTAGGTCAGCTAGGTCAGATGAAAGTGTATTTATTTCCTTCCATCAGCTATGATGGGAGAACAGAGTAGAACAGCACCTCCCTATTTTAAGAAAATTGAAGCGTGTTCCAGGTGACTGTACTTAGATCTTTATTTGCAAATCTCCTATGCATTTGTCATTTATTCATGATACATAGTATTTACTGTGAACTCCACTACAAGCTATTCTTATTCTTATAATAGTGTTATTAGATAATAATCTAAATGGGTAAAAGGGAAGGTGATTGGTGCATATCAAAACTGGGATTTTTAAAATTTCTCCCCGTTTGCTTAGGTAAAACAAATGCAAGTTTTCCCGTATCTTTGTTTAATTTTTTCATTCTATGTCTAGACTCATGATATGCATTTAATAGAATCACTGGTGGAGATATGTGGATATTTACACTAAAGCTGTAACATCCCAGAAAATTATTTTATAAAAAAATTATATTCAGAGCTGCAGATCAAATATAGAGAACTGAAATAGGAGAAAAATAGAAATAGATTCAGAGTTATCACTAACTTATTAAACTTCAGTGAAAATTCTGTTTAGTTCATTACCCATAGTCTTTGTTTACTACATCCAGAAAAGAAGTTGAAGTCTGTGGTTTTCTTGGTACTCAATACTGTTCACAACCAAATCACAGAAAAAAACTCAAACAGTTTTAACTTCCAGTTGTTACTGATTATGTGAATGATCGGCCCAACTACTCTCTCTTACTCTTACTTTCCCAGATTAATTGTATTTATTTGCTGTCCTTTTACATGTGTAGCCAAGTTTTGTTTGGATACTTACATTGTTGTCCAGAATGAGGGCTCATTACTGGGTGTGCATTGACACACACTGAGGTGAGATATTTTTACCTTTCATTCTAGTTTGAGCAAAGTAGGGAGCTTGGTAACCCACAAAAGGTGGCTCACTGGGCATCAAAACTTTACACTATTTATATATTTTAATAAACAAATGCATCAGCATTCATTGGTTACAGATTACATAATTTTTTTTTAAAGTTAGTACTCAAACCTATATTTGCTAGTTATATCACTTGCTTCTCATCCTAATTAGCCTGCATGTGCAGTTCTTTCCTCCATTTGATTCTGGGATATGTTTTGAGTAGATGATCAGTTAGTCAGTAGTCACAATCCCCTACTGTCCAAGTTTTCTTTCCTCCAGTTACTGCTTGGTTCTGCTGATTTTACTCCTATTAACTATAATCCAGACAGCCCATTCTTCTTTGGATTGTCTTCCCTTTTCCTTAAAAAAAACATTAGCCAAACATAAAATGTTCATGATGCAATTGCTTAATCATAACCATCTAGTTACTGATTAACAATTAGAAAAAACTGCAAAGTTTTATTCAAATCTTTAGAGGCTCAAATTTTGAGGGACTCGGTATCAACACGATAACTTCTGTTGTTCTGTATCAACAAAGTTTATTTAAAGTATATGTGCAGATAGACCATCTGTCTTTAAACAGAATTGGGGCTAAAACTCTTCTTAAAAATGTTTAATTTCAGGAGCTATTTTGTACCTTTCCTCAAATTGTGTCATTATCTAGAAATATAGAATGTATTGAAAGATCTGGCCATGTGTATGTGATTTTACTTTAAGAGAATTTCCCCCATTTTAAAATCAAAGGCACAATTTACATCATAACCCTTTCTGTTTCTTGGTACCCTTTATTTACAAAAATGCTTATTGACTCCATTTGGGTGATGCACAGCAGTTCTGAACTGAAAGAGAAGTGTTCAATATGCTGAAAGTGATAGATGAAAAGAAGTTGGGATCTTAATGGTAATTTTTCATACAGAACCCATTGTTGCTTTTCCTCTAATTTTCAAGCTCCTTGTACTCACTAATATTTGTTTCAGCGATTAAAAACTAAAATTAAGGAATTATATAGTGTTTCAGATCACACATGTTCTTAGGTGGTGTTTATTCTTGCCATTTAATTTTGGTTTTGCTCTAATAAAATAAAATTTGTATTTATTTTTTATTTTTTGACACTTTAATTTAGTAGAGTAAAACAACCTATCTCCTTTGAAGGTATTGATTGCACATTATGCTTAATTTGCTAGCAAAATATGAAGTGTTTTTTTTCTGACTTAACTTACAGCCTTTTTTTTTGTAAGTCTTGCACATGTTTTAACATCTTACTCTGCAGTTTATGACAGGCAATGATAGATTTTCAAAATAAAAGTACTATCAAATTAATGATTTAAAGGAAAAAACCATGTATTTTTATCTGTATATTGAAGACAACTACTGCATTAATAGGGGTTTTTTTTCACCTAGCAGCTAGTAGAAAATGTTGCCTTTGTGAAAAAAAAAAAACCTATGATCTTAAAATTATCTGATTGTACATACAATTTTATCCATCTTTTAAACCAGAGTCCTGAAATAGCAAATCAGTTTCTTAGTCTGGATTTAGCAATGGTCCATGTTAAGGAATGTACTATGAAAATCAGGTTTGAAATTGTATCATTTTGAACAAAAATCACTTTTAAAAGTTGAGTCTTCATGCCCTTATTTGCTGCTGAGTGGATTACTTGAAAGGATCAGTTCCTCTATTCTTACTTTGTGGTCCATCAAGAAGTTTTATAAAGTGCTGCAATGCATTTAATTTCTGCTGTTAGCAATGGCTAACAGCAGAAATTAAAAAATTCTGGAAAAGAAAAAAAGAAATACCACCACACTGGAAAAAACTTCATACTCCTGAGTATGAAGGGCAGGTAGGCATCTGTCTTTTCATTGGAGCTAAATGGGGGCCTGCCAAGAAAACTTCCAAAATCTGGATCTCACTGCCCAAGGAGGCTTTCTGTTGATGTTGGTCATTTACAAGATTTACAGAATAGATAAAAGCCTTACAGGCTAGATAATTCCTAACCTGCAAGTAGTTTGATAGGGTTTTAGTTATAACCTGAAGAAATGAAAAGCAAATTCATTCACCATGCTCATTCTTTATCTACTTCAAATGATAACTTACAATAATGATACAGATTTGTGCAACTCACAAAATTTAATGTCAGGATTAATTAATTAATGGAGATCATGTGAAAATACTGTTGTGTATGTGGACATGCATTCAGTTCACTTAAATTTTGGCCTCCAGACCTAAGGTTCTGAAGTCAGCTTTTGAAAAATAGGATGGGAGAAAAGTTAATAGAAAATCTACAATTAGAAGTGTTCCTTCTCTGATTAATTTTAGCTTAAGAAATAAATGCTGCTTTTTCTAGTATAAATTACATATGAAGTTAAAGGGTCGTGCTCTTGCTGCCACAGACAGGAAAACTGGTTAGAGGACCAGAAGGAAGGAGGAAGCCCTGCAGGAATTTGAAGTAACTACTGGAAGACTAGTCTGGTGCATGCTGTGAAACATGGAGTCCATTAATCCTAAGGAGGTCCAAAGAGAGGTGAAATAGGCAAAGAAGGCTTTCTTCACCACAACCTCAGTTTTGCATATTAATATCAGAAGGAGACAAATTATTATATAGCAGTGATATTTTTGTGATAGAGCATAAGCCTAAATGGATCAAAAAGCATGAGAAAAGACAGATAAGATGGGCAGAAAAAAGAGACATACAAGGGCAAAGGAGAAGGAAAATGTGTCCAGAAATCACAAAATTTGAGGGAAATATTTTGGAACATTTCCTTTGGATATTATTTGTTGCAAAATAAAAATGCATGTTACATCCATTCTCAAAAGTGAAACTACAAAGAACGTAGAAAAAGCAATAAAAAATAAATACATGCAAAGATATAAAATTGGAGATGAGGAACTAAAGGAGTGAAGTCCAAGTGTAAGCATTTCATATAACTGGATTAATCCAAACTAGTGCAGTAAAACAACTGAAAACTGGCTCAAGTTAGATAAACTTCAAACAACTACTGACACTAGAAACAGGATTGCTACAGTGGGAGAAATTCTGCTTCTGTCTTACAGATTTTAATAGCAAATACATGGCTATGAATGCTATGCAATGAAAGCCAGAAGGAAAAAAAAAAAGAGAAAATAAGTCACTTCTATGTGGTTTTGAAGTATTACAAGAGTTTCTGCAGCAGTTGTGACCACTGCACTAAGTGAACAATATAGTTTATAATCTGTAGTGGCTCTGAACCATGCTACAGCAGAAGAGAAGAGAAATGAATCGTGGCAAACAGGGAAGAGATCACAAATAACTGTTAGAAGGCCAGCCACAAGGCTAAATGCCTTTGCAAAGAGGTCAGTGTTTGATATGTCTCTTGCTTCTGGGTGAAGTATTGTACTCTATAAAAATACTTTGGTCTGGTGGGATCTAGCTTATTTGCTCCTATCCTTCAGCTCTCAACAAGCATTAAAGCGTATAATTAAGAAAGAGCTTGCTTGCTTCAATCCAGGATAAAGGAAGAAACTCTTTGAAAACATGACCCAATTATGTTGGGGGGGACCTGAAGGTTTGAGGTGCTGAAAGCTGTCAAACATATTTATTTTGAAACAAGAATGTATCCTCAGGAGTTAGTTTGCTTCAAAGGGATCAACACTTGCACTGAAAATGCCCTGATAACACATCTTCATGGGCTCGTCTGTGCTTTCCCTTACTTTTGGTCATCACATGATTGCTGGAAAGATTCATGTTAAACTCACCAAATGCTTTCAGGTCTAGGTCTCATCTAAATTCTTTAGAAGTGTCCCAAACCATTATTTTGCCTTAACTAAGCTCAGGTTCAAATGTTTCAGTCTGGTATTGAAGGTTTTCACCTTTCAGCTGTTTCTGAACAGATGTTAGCCAGAAAAACAGTACATTTTCAAAACAATGTGATGAGAAGGAATGTTCCAGGTATGTATGCTTATGTCCTGTAAGGGCTAGAGAAGAGCTGATTTCAAGAAGTGATTTAATAGTCTGAAGCGTTTGAAAGAACCACGTCATCATTATAAAATACTAGACATTAAGTAGCGTGGCTGTGCATGCATGTTTTTCAGGCTAGATTCCAAAAGGACCATAAAAGTCCCTGATGAAATTACCTTTAAGATGTTAATGAAATTCCAAAAAGATCTACTTTCTCTCTGTGAATATCTGAGCATCTGAACTGCCTAAGTCTCCACTGCCAGACTTTGCCATGTGCCTAAATACTTGTTAATGGGAGTATGCACAACAGCCTCTGATGCTGCTGAGCAGATGAGGAAGCTCTGTGCAGCCTTGCTTCTTTCTAGCACAGTTATATTGCAATAGCTAGCACTCTTGGGACTGCAAGTTAATAAAAAAATGTTAGAGTTACAAGGAAGAATCCTGAAAAGTTACACTAAGACAATTGGGCACAAGAAGCCAAACACATGAGGGATGAATGCACCAACCAGAAAGAGAAAGGAGTTGCAGGCAGGTCCCATAACCATGACCTGTCTCTTGTATTCATATCATCATTGCTATTTTATTTTATAAGGGTTATTATAAACCTCTTCATTTCTAGCACACATTGTAAAATCCATTATATGAATAGCAGGTTATAATGACTTTCCTGCCATGATTTTTATTTGGATTGCCTGCATTACCACAGTTGAATTCTACATAGTTATTAACCTAAATTCAGCAGTGATTTCTAGTTCACACACATTTGCTGAATTTACAGAAACTCAATTAGATGTGTCTCAGCAAAAATATACACCTCTATGGGTAACAAAAATGGGATGTTCATTGCTATTTATTGAGGCCATTTTAAAAATAATGGGGATTAAAATGGAAAATAGTGATTAGTTTCAGAAGGTGTCATAATCAAAGGTAAATTTGTACTTTTTAATAAGTTCAAATAATAAAAAGAATGATAAATATATAGTATATCACAGCCCTGGCTTAGTAAAACTTTTTCTCACATTTGCAGCACATTTGATTATCTTATAGCCACTATCTTACAAGCAGAAATATATAGACATATGTATCCAGTCCAGAAAATGAGGACTCTGTACACAAACTCAGAGCTTGGAGGACTCCAGGCTTATGTCTAAGTCTTCCAGTTTAGTTATTTTTTCAATTCAGCTCATGTTTCCAAAGACATGCCTCCAGACTGAATACTAAAACAAGTTCTGACAGGGAACTTAGAAAAATGAAATACTCATCCATTATTTTATTACATTCCATTCGTATGACAAGATTGCCTTAAATATACATGTCTGAATGAGGATTTTTGGTAAACATCTGGATATTAATCTCTTACTGTTTTCAACCTGTTCAGTATTTGCAGTAAACTACTTTGTTAAATTCCTTATATGCAACATATGTTATTCTCATTTAGTCCTCTTCTTTCTTTGCTGGTCTTGGGGTTCTAAATTCAATGTTTAGGGCTTCATTGCCTAAACATAAGGGCCTGAGGTTATCCTGTGCAGTTTCCTTTGCCAGTGCAGAATGTCTCTGCCCATCCAGTGCAGCATCAGTCAGCCCCTTTGTGGACTTCTCAGATGGCCTCAGCCTCTCAAACTTGTTTTATTATTACTTACAGAACATAAGATTACTGACTGATTATCCCACAGCTACCAATTAAATTGACTGTTGTAGTTTAATCCCAGTAGGTAGCTCAGCCCCAGACACCCACTTCCCAAAGTGGTATAGGGAAGAGGACCACCAGGAAAAGAGTGAATGCTCATGAATTGAGATAAAGTTTAATACTTAAAACAAAAGCTTCATGTGCAAACAAGACAAAATGAACTTTATTCACTGCTTCCCATGGCCAGGCAGGTGTTCTACCATCCCCAGGAAACCAGGGCTCCATCACATGTAAGGGTGACTTGGGACAACAAATACTGTCACTCTGAACTTATTGCTCAGCTTCCTCCTTCTTCCTCCCAGTTTTTATTGCTGACCATGACATCATATGGCATAGGATATCCCTTTGGTAAGTTGAGGTCAGTTATCTCACCTGTGTGTCCCCTGCCAACCTCCCAGGTATCACCAGTGTCTTCACTGGTGGGACAGTGTGAGAAGCAGACAAAAAAGGCCTTAGTGTTGTGTAAGTACTGTTCTGCAATAAATAAAACATGGGTATGATAACAACACTTTGGTGACAAATTTAAAATGTAACACCATACCAGATCCTATGAAGATAATTAACTTTATCTGGACCAAAACCACTGCAATGACTTTTAATCAAATACACTTGGGATGTCTAACAACAATCCACGCACAACTTTGTAAAGGTTGGCTGAACTTATACTCCAAGGCTTGTATAGACATGAATTGAAGTTGTTTAAGGTAGCAAGCAATACTGATTTTTTTACAATTTTATGTTTTAGTGCAATAAATTGCTATAATAATTAAAAATAAATTTAATTTTGACTTGTCTTTCATTGTGGTGAATTGCATAGTATTGCAATGAATTCAGATATTCACATTGGGATGAATATGAATTTTTCTTATGTCAAATAAAATGGTAACATTTTGCAGATATTTTCAAATTGGAATTCACATTTGCTTGCACTGAAGTGTGCTTATTATCTGTATGCAGTATGAAAAAGGAAATATCCAGTTTTCCTTTGGCTATCTACAGTATCAGGACCAGCACTGAAACTTTTTTATTCCCTACAGTGGTAGATTCTCTGATCTGGACATTTTTTTGAGCCAATAACTATCAAACATGGTTAGGATTTACATCATAACTAGAAATTATAAATACAGGATTAGACTGTCAGTCCTCATTGCTTAATTATGTCAGGGTTTTTTCAACACCAAAATTATTTTACTTATACTTCAAAATAAATTGACACTGGGAAAGAGGAATGACTACATAAGTGGTCCAGATAAGTACTTCCCATTTTTTACTTTTATATTTTTAAGGGAAAATATATTATTCTGTTAAAGACAATGCTTCTGTAACATTGATAGAATAGGACTGGGCTCAAAAATGACTAATGGCAAACAGTATCTCAGTTATGTCACGAAGGTAATTTATTGAGTTTTCATGGCAAGGTTTGGTACTGGGGTGGGCTGCAGGGGTGGCTTGTGTGAGAAACTGCTAGAAACTTCCCTTATGTTTGATGGAACCAATGCCACCTGGTTCCAAGATGGGCAAGGCTGATCCTATTAGAGACCTCCATTGTGAAGCAGATATCCACCATGGAGGGTCTCACTCTTGGGGAGGTGGATCCCCAAAGGAGACTGCTGTCCTGTGGGATGTCTGGGCTGGAGCAGGCTTTTGGCAAGACCTGTGGACCCATGGAGAATGGACCCCAGGATAGAGCAGGTTTTGCTGGCAGGACTTGTGACTCATTCCTGAGAGATTGTACCCTGTGGAAGGGACTCCCATTGGAACAGCTCATGAAGAACTGCAGCCAGTGGGAAGGATTAATGGTGAAGAAGTTCATGGAGGACTGTCTCACATGGTGTTACGATCCGGTTTAAACTCAGAAAAGCAAAGCAAGCTAAGCCTCTGTGCATAAACCTCAAAGAACTTAGAAAGTTCAAAATATCCCGAGAAACGAGATTAAAACCAAATGAGTTTAGATGTTGATGCCGAAAAATTGATGTATTTTATTTAATAGTAGAGAGGCAAAGAGAAGGAAAGAGAAAAGAAAGAAAGAAAAAGAAGTGTGCATGGGAGGTGGGGGAACAGGGAGAGGTGACAGGGGTTAGGTGGAAGCACATCACCCATCCGAGGGTCCCAACGACGTCTCATTGCTCCCCTCCATCTGGTCTGCTGGGGGTGAGAGTCCCCCATCGCCGTGCTGTCACATGCCACCACACACCAGAGTGCAGAATCCCATGGATTAATAGACACTTTGGGCCAGGTGGGAACACCCACGTGTCTCCCCTTGCAGGGGCTGGCTTGACACACTGTCCCTTGCAACACTGAGGGTCTGTTGCATCATCTCTGGTGCTCTGGTGCAGGGTCTGCGGACCCCTTTGAGGGGGGCCCCTGTGATGGGCCATGTCACCCCCTTCTGCTGTGGATAAGCTTCCCCCAGGTGAGGACCCCTCAGCTGGGCTCTGCACAGTGGAGGATGGGCGGTCACTGCATCTCTGACCAGAGGCTTTTCCAAGATACCCAAAGCCTCTCCTTCCCTCACCCTTTGATGTGAGGGTCCGTTCGAGCCCCGGCAGCTGATAGCCCTGGGGCCGTGGTCCTCATCTCGGAGGTGTTAAACCTGTGCTCAGTGAATGTCCCCAGCCCTGAGTTGTTACTTTATCTTCATCAGCGAGTGGTGTAAGGCCTCACTCAGGGCCCCATTCAGGGTGCAGTAGTCTTCTCTGCAGCTTTTGTAATACAGTTTTAAAAGTCCTTCAAGAAAATGTTTAAGTCATAAACTATAATATTTCCGTCTCTGACACATGGGAGGGACCTTTGCTGGAATGTGAAGAGTCCTCTCCCTGAGGATGAGTATGCAGCAGAGACAATATGTAATGAACTGACCACAGCCCCATTTCCTGCCTCATCCCTGTGCTGCTGGCAGGGATGAGGCAGAGAATTCAGGAGGAAAGCTAAGCCCACGAAGAAGGCAGTGGTGGGGGGAAAGGTGCTTTTAAGATTTGGATTTATTTCTCATTTCGCTACTCTGATTTGATTGGCAATAAATCAAACTAATTTCTTCAAGTCGATTCTGTTTTGTCCATGATGGTAATTGGTGAGTGATCTCTCCCTGTCCTTATTTTGGTCCACAAGCCTTTTGTTGTGTTTTCTCCCCCTTTGCCAGCTGAGGAGGGGAGCGATAGAGAGGCTTTGGTGGGCACCTGGTGTCAAGCCAGGGCCAACACCCCACAGAAATAAAGTGAGTTCTGTGTGAATGGGTGTCTTAATTTCAGTATGTCTATTTTAAAATTAAAAAATTCCACAGGAAATTCAATTTGAAAGAGTAATAAAGAAGAATGCGAAATTCCTTTATCCAAGATAATAACAGGAGATGAATTTTTGACTCTGATTGACAATGCAGAGCTAAAGATGGAAACTATCACTGTTTCTAAATAGATTAAATAAAATTAGGAGTCATGTAAATTTTATTCCTAATACTTTTATTATTTTAAAGACTTAACTTATGTTTGAAAATAATCACATTATTTGCATTTTATTTTTAGTATCATAGTGCATGTTAAATTTTTGAAAGTTAGGTATCATATGTAAACTCATTTTCATCTGTCTAAACATCTATCTTTAATTAAAGGCCTAGTTTTTTAATTCTAAAAGTGAGATCAATCTCATCCTGAAAGTACACACAGAAGGGAAAACAGGAACATGATCCATAACACCACAGCTATCATGCTCCCACAGGAACTACAGATCTTAGCCTGTGTTCCCAAAGTCAATCTGATAATCTGATGCTTAGTTTTCTAAAATCTCATTTTACAGCTGTGCATTCCTAATCAAAGGGGGCTGTAACTGCCTTCTTCTCCATAAGTAAATAAACAGCTGGAGAAGAGTTGAATGGAACTGCAGAATCTACACCTGGGCACAAGCTCTTCTCAAGCTTTTGAAAGCAGACAGTACACCACTACCCTGGCAGGATGTTTCTGAAAGCAGAAATGCAAAATTGTCTCCTGAGATACTGGACAATGAAGATAGTTTAACGAAGTGAGGAAGTTTATCACCAACTTTGTTGGTTTTGATTTTTTTTTCTTCTGAACACCAGTCATTAATGGTCAATTAAAGGTCAAATTATATCTCATGCTACATACAAATGTTGTGGAGCTCTTTATAGAGATTTACTAAGTAAGTCTGTTGTTGGCTGGAGACTCTGGCCAAAATACATTAATAAAGGAAATGAGTAAGCTATCCATAGATCAAAGAGTAATTAGAGATTTCAATTACATGGAAAGATTTTGTGGTAACAGTTCTCTCTTAAAGACATTCAAGCATCAGCAAACAAGGGTTGTTTATGTCCTCAGCATGAGAACAGCTGAAGCCCATAAATAGTTTTATAGGAGCTAGTTCAGGGTTTCATTCTAGTGCTGTAATTTGAAGTGATTAACTTTTTTTTTTTACTCTCACTCTTCATTTAATCCTGTTTGAGCCAGACTGTCATCTTTATTCAGAATGAACAGTATTTTATACTGCAAATCATTCCAGTGATATCACTAACACAATGTAATGCATGTTCTGCAATAAAGCATTGCTCAGATGAAACATGACCCTTAGACAAAGAAGTCTTGATGTACTGAATATGTACTTGATAATTTGATAAAGTTTATATATATATTACATGTAGTATTTCTCTCTGTGAAGCATGAGAGAACAAGTTTTGCATTTTTATCCATGTTTGTGTAATATAACTGGTCTTGACACAGCAATAAAGCCTTGGAGCTCCTCACAAGAGTGCACACAGTGGAAGTCTTCATCTTCTTTTGTTGACAGTTGTCCTCATGATCTGAACAGTTGTTCTGCAACACAAACTAAAGAGACACTCTTGACACTGCTGTTACATCACATATTCAAAAGAAAAGGAACAATTTTTAAAGATATTTACAGTTAAAAATATCAGATTACATGGAGGAGCATGCTGCCATTGCAAATTGCCAGTACTAGTTAAAACATAAAGTTTATATTTTATTTATATTTTATTCTATGTCTTTTTACTAATTTTATTGTTGCAGGTGACCAAGTGGTAGTCGTTTAAAGTCGTTGCAACCAGTTAGGCACTGTCCATGGTCCTGTTGGCAGGGCTAGTCAGGCTTTCTGTTAATCATGCCATAGGTGTGAAAAAGAAAACTTACTGAGTACCGTGGAGTCAACCTTTACTTGGGATTGATTTAAAAAATAACCTTAGGAAATTAGAATTCCATATTATTTTTTTCTCAAACAATATTTTGAAGTTTAATAAAATGTTATTCTTTTATATAGTTATTAATAAAATTGTATTATTTAATATAAAATATTATTATTTTATTTAAATATACTACAATAGCAGCGGAATTTTGGAAGTTTTGACATGATTAGCACCAAAGCTGATTTTATAAGGAGAGAATAATCTAAAAATAAGGGTAAGAATCTTGTTTATAAGTCTACTTCATCAAATATGATTCCTTCATTAACAATATTTCTGCTTTTCCAAGTAAACCATGAATGATTTTCTATTTTTTTCTAGGACTCAAAAACTGGGTCACTATGACATCAGAGAAGTGTATCTTCTTTAGTGATCAAGACATTTGAACCTATTATTCACTGGTATGTTGAGAGATCCATGAAATTCACTTTCTTTTCTTCCATTTGATGATGAATCTTGAAACAGGAAGAAAAAGGCAGTGAGAGGAGAAGAAAGAGAGTTATTAGAAATGTACTGATATAACTACATCTACTCTTTAAAGCATCTAGAAGACAGATTCAGTTCTTATAATTCTGGGACTAAATTCCTCTCTATTAATAAGAGTTAAAATATCCAGTTAGTTTATTTTAAGTTGTTTTTCTGCATGGAAGGAACTGAGAGGTTGAATTTTTTATTCAATGCTTTATTAACCTAGAAGCAGCAAATTGGGTGCATGGACAACTTGCAGAAAGAAAATTACAGTACTAGAGGCTCTCTAGCAAAGCTTTGTAGTGAAGATCTAAAGTGTAGCATAAGTCAGCACTTGCTCACTCAAAAAACTCTGAGGCAGGTATATTTAAAAACACTATCACTATGACCATTTTGCCTGATTTACCTCCTGATTGATTAGTTGAATATTTTCAATCTTAAGGAAAAGTTTTTATACATATATAATCTGTATGTGTGATGTATAAGACAAATTATTAAGTACACTAGACCTATTCAACCTGTAAAAGAGAAGTATAAGGGTTCTGATGGTTCAGGTCTTTAAAATCAAAATTGCCTCAGATAATGGAAGTAAGGAACAATCATTCATTGTCTGACAACAGTGAACATCTAGTGTGAATGGAAGAGGAACAAAATGAAACAAAAAGGTGTCTGATTTAAAACAACAAAAAAAAAGACGAAAGCATCTCCACAAGATATGAATATTTGTAAGTTTACATGAGTACAAAAATCAGACAAATGGATAGAAGAAAAAATGGTATTGCTGTTTTTAAGAGACTAAGGACTTTATCTCACAAATTGAGGGAGACTGCATGCAGGAGTCTTAAACAATTCTCAAGATCAAGTATAGACTGTGAAATGAAATCAGTTTAGATGAAAACAAGAATTTTGCTTGAAAAGCGCACAAAATGTTTTTATTTGGGTAAAAATTGTGTCCTTAAAATATTATCAAATATTTGCACTAAACGCTTCATGACAGTAATTCAATACAGAGGTGGAAACAAGGCTGGTAAATTGAAAGTGTCTGAGGCAAATGTCACAAGATAGTCTTCATTCATGTGATTATTTTCTCTTACCCCAAAGACAAGTAACTACATCCAGCTACTGGAAGTCATCTCTGAGACATACTAGTGCTTCAGCTGTGCCCAGTAAATGGTAGCATTAGTTATTCAAGGCCAAAACTGTGCCAAGGACTGCTCTAACTATTTGGAAATAGAATAGCATTGTTCAATAGAAGTGTTCCAGTAGCTAGGAACATTTTCTGTCTCTTCATAATTTATTACAAGATAGGCAGCCAGGGAGCAAAGGCATGCAGGAATATCGAAAGATTACACAAGAACTGTGCTCATAAAGAGTTCCTCTTTGAACATGGGCTAATAGGCAGAATTTGCACCATGTGCTCATGATTTTCAGAGATGACATTTGGAAGAGTCAAGACACCTGAAGTTTTGTGTATGTTTTACTAAACTGCAGCCTTAAAAGAAAGCATTATTAACAGGATGACTATTAATAATTCTACTAGTTTTAGTTTTTTGCGATCATCAGTTTTGAAAAGACAGGAAAAGGTAAGAATTTTTTTGAAGTCCATAAAATAGTTTAATGAGAAATTGAATTTAAATTTTTATTTTTTTTCAAAAAACATTTCAGTTCTAGAAAGTGGAATGCTGCTCTGATTTTCCGATTCTGGTTAATTCAAAGTAGCCTAAATGTCTACCCTTTGTTTGAAGATGTGACCACTGCTCAAGCTGGGCATATAAATCTGTAGTAATTTTTCAACATACTAAGGAGATATTTTACTTAGTAAAATTGTTGCATAAAAAAAATCTGAACTTTCCAGTGAGTAAACAGAGATGCTTTCATTTTGGTTCAGATGCTTAAACTGAGCTGCATCTTTGACTATCTTGTACTAATAAAACATTACCTAGGCTTGACTTGAAGGCTGTGAAGTCAAAGAATGGTTTATAACAGGCCTCCCTAAATCTACCCTACCCTAAGATGGTATCAGAAGCCTTGAAACTGCAAGCTCAGGATGATACCAGATGTTCTAGAGCTGTAAACTCTACTCAGAAATGGTCAATTATTATTTAGTAAAGGAATGCAGCCTTGGGAACAGTATAGAACTACTTTTTGCAAATAACAGAAAGAGCAATGAAAAATATCTAGCATATATAAAACCTAGATGTAACATGACATGCTGAGAAAATAATGAAAAAAAATTGTGAGAAAGGGAAGCTGGATGTTAAAAATTGTACTGAATAACCTCAAGGACACTTAATAACAAGGTAGAACAAATCCCCACCAGGAAAATTAGTTTCAAAAAAGGTGGGGGTGCTTATGACTTGCCAAACAACCTGCTGAAAATGTCAAGTACAACCTCAGAAAAGATGGTAGATATTAGAAACTTGTGTGTGTCTGCTTTAACTGTTAATTTGGGATAGTCTATAATTGAATATTTTGGACTGTAAATGCTAGTATAATTCTAAACAGCTTTATATTCACTCTTTGAGTAGCCTACTAAGACTTTAGTTAGACTTTCATTAAATTATTGTTTGCAAAAATAAGGTGTGCTTCCCCAGCACACAAACATGCATGAGGTCTTTCATATAATTCCTCACTGTGGCATATGATTAAAATTCGAATGTGTGAATAATTTAGGGGGAAAAAAGTTGTTGTTTCACATTGTTAAATATTTGATCTTATTTTATTCTTTGCATGGTCTCAAAAATATTATATACAAGTCTGTTTTTTATGCCTCATCAAGAATGTTTCATGCTTTAAGAATTGGAATTTATTTAAGATATTACTACAGAGACAAATATTTTCACTCAGTACTCTTCAGCGTTTTTAAATGTGAATATTTTCCTTCACCTGCAGATTTTGGCTTACTGTCCTTGTTCTTCACATGAATAGTTTGTCAGACTTTGCATTAAAACCCTGCAAGAAATAACTGAAAACAAGATACATAGAAAAAAGTTGGGTGATCTTTATAAAGACTGGCAGTACTGAGAGCTGCTTTTGAGAAATTATTGTATTTAGACACCAAATAAAAGTTTTAAGACTAATCTGACTACCATTAAATAAAATTTTTCAAGTTGGGGATTGTTAAAAAAAAGTTAAGCTTTTTTGAGTTGAAAAGTCCATTTTCTCTGAAAAACTAGATTATATCACAATACAGCTGTACTGAGCTGCCAACGATTTAAGCCTCAGTGCTTTATAGCTATTCTTAAAATTAGAAAAGGTTATTTTAAAATTTTTGAGAAAATTAAGTTTGAGAATTTTATTGGATTAAAAAAGGCCTTTTATGGCTCTCTTCAATTATTGGATCAAATATTATTTAAGATAACATAAAATATAAAACATAATTAAAAAATAACAGATTAAGATCAGATTTGAAAGCTAAACATGGATGACAACAGCAGCAGTTCTCCAATAAGAAATGTTAATTATCTTTTGTCTTTAACTGGACATAATTTAGAGGAAATAAATGGCCATTAAACAAAGAGATCTGAAGAGATTTCCCCCCACATACATACCGTTTTTTGGAACAATGCCTCTGTCGGGATTTTTCATGTAGTCTTCACCAAAATTTATTAAAAGATCATTTGTGAGTTTAAAAAGTAAGCCTTTTTTTTCCTTTTTGAATAAAGAAATATACATTGGAAGTAGCTTCTTTTTAATACTTACTTTTCATTAAAAATCTTTTTAAAGCACAAAACTCTGCTGGTTTTTTTCCCTCCCTAGAAAATACAAAACTTTGTTGGATGAACAAAACAAATCAATGAAACTTACAAAATTCTATTTCAGTTATTAAAGTTTATATCACAGGAATTAAACAAGGATTTGATACCTTCTTAACTTACAGCTTTTTATTAGAGTTGCTATCAGTTTTAGATGCTTTGGAAGTTCTAACTATAGATCTTCATTGCAAGAGGCAATAATCAGAATATTCAAAGATTCATTCATAAGCTAATAAGATTATGCTATGCAACTTCCTCACATTTTCATTCTGGTTTCCCAAACAACTAGGATCCAGATGCATGACATAGTTAAATGCCATCATACTGCATTTGACTGTAATGCCATCTGGAAAAATCCCTGTATTTGAAAATAACTTATGCCTGCACTGTGCAAACTTTCTGGGAAACTGGGACCTGAACTCAGATATGCACAGTGCAATGTTCAAGTAGCACATTAAAAACCATAGATGATAAAACTATAGAATTGTATGACAGATGGATTTTCTGCCTCAGTCAACACTGAACATTTACAGATGATGGAAAATAAAATATACAGAGGAGAAGTTAAAACTAATCTCTAATATTTTAGAACATTTGTCACCAATATTTTATGCTGTTGAAGACACAACTGCTGTGAGCAGTAGGATAGGTCTCTACCCTTGTTATCTTTCATGCATAATAAATAAGCTTTCAATATATAATTAATGTAAATAATGAAACTGAAAACAAGGCACCATCCCCCAGCCAAAAGGTTATTACAAAATACTATAATTATATAACATCTTGAATTTTGTATCTGAAGATCATGTGACTTTTTAGTTTCCTTTTTTGTAAACACAGCCTTTTCTCAGAAATTTCCATCTACGACTCAGAACATCCTCAGTCTTATTTAGATCATAACACAACAGTTGTTTATTTGGGGCCTGACTGTCTGCCAGCAGAGCACTAAATATAGATGGGTTTTTGTTGTTTTGTTTATTAACTGATGAGAAAGATTGTTTACTATGTTAATCAGTGCATCCTTACTCCTGCCTTGAAGGCTATTTATACTGAGGCTGAATATTTCAGCTAATTGGAAGAAAAAGTCATTCTAGATCCATAAATCTTGCACATAAGGTTAATTTTACTGTTGTACTTACTCCTGCTATAACCATATATCAATGGTTTAACCATCCCTTCTGAATTTGTTTAGTTTTTGCAAAGATTCCTGAGAGGCATTCTGCAATATCTCTTATAAGGCACACAAAATATAAGTAGCTGAATGAAAATTGAATGGTGATGTCAATCATTTAATGTCCACTATCCTTTGCCACCCTTGCAGAAGGCAGCCATGGAGTGCAGTATCCAGGCAATGCTGTTTTGAACACTTGCAGCTGGAAAAAACACAGGGAGCCTCAGAACTTTGAATGTAGTAGGAAAATATTATTATTAAAATACTAAAAATTTTCCTTAAAAGAAAAAAAAAAAAAAAAGGGCTGGTAGCTTCAAGACAGTTGTTTACTTTTTTCATGATCAAACAATTTACTCTAAACACTACTACTGACAGATGCTGATTTCCTATCTCCATTTTTGTTGAGATAGACTAAGAAAATGAGACATCCCTAGCCAAAGAAAGCAGTGAAAAAGCTTTCTGGAAACACTTAAAAAAAACCCCCCAAACATTGGCAACGGTGTGTTTGGAAATGTAGCATTAATGATTCAGCACATGTAGTAAGAGATTAAAAATGAATATTGATTCTGCTAAGCACCCACCCACATGTGCAAGAATAGGCTGTCTCGCTTGGAATTCTTTGATGTTATCTTACATTATGTATTAAATTTAGCAAAAAAAAAAAGGTAATATGAAGAAATCATGTTTTCAAATGGTACAGGTACAGAAATGTGGAAAAAGCACACATCATGGGAAAAACCACCTGCTAGCTTTTAGGGTTGTGTAGGTATTATATGATAGCAGGAACCTAGTAAGAGGTGTAAATAAATATGTGCACAACCTGAAACAAAGCAAAATCTGTAAAGGAAAAACATGCAGCCACTTTTTTCTTGCTGAACTGTGATACCTGAGCTCAGTAGAGCATGGAGACCAGGCAACTAATTAAAAAATTAAAAATTCTAATTTCTGTTAATATGACAGTTTTTTGAAAGGATAGGTTCAAAATATCTTTGACAAATGTTTTAGTGAAAATTGTCATTAACTGTCTTAAAAAAGGACCTAAACAAAGGACAAGATTTCTAACAGGAGAAAACTTTTTAATAATTAAAAAAAATGTTAATTTAAAAGGAGATTATGCTTTACCAGAAGAACAAATATATACTTCACAAATTTCATCTAGTTTTGAATAAATCCATATTGAGAAATACACTATGCAAATACAAAAAAAATTATAAACTATATTAAGCCTATAAAATGTCAATCATTGAAATAAAAAAACAACTTTTATACTACAAAATAGCTTTTAAAAATTAATTGTGAGGTTGAAGGCCTAAAAGTCAGCAAACACTGGCAACATTCAGGTAGGTCTAAGAGTTATGAGTTACTCAATGATTTTTTTTCCTTATATCTAGAGAAATCAGACTGTAGGCAGCCAGCAGTAGAGCAATAATACTGTTCTCAAAGTATACTTTGAATTTGTGTTGATACTGTTCTTCTCCAGGTCTTTCTTTTAATTTCTTTGCTGTGTTTTGGCATAGTACTGAGTCGCAGAATTTGCCTTCTGCTTTTCCTTTCCCTTCTCCAGTTTGTCCTTTGGCTCCCCTGTTGTTCTCTTGGCCATGATTTCAGTCCCCTGGTCTCTCTGATCCACTTTCTGAGCCTCTTCATATCTTTCTACATTGTTGGCTCTCTCTCTTTTTCTTTTTATATTTTTTTTAATCTCTCCCATTTATAATATTGCACAGTTCCCACATGGCTTTGATTAATGCACTCTTCCCCTGCTTTTGCATAAGTAGGACTAAGCTGAAGAATTCCATGAACTGTTTTTAGAAGCAGCTTAAAATGTTTTACCTTCCCCAGGACTCTCTCATTTTTGTTGGGTTTGGTTTAAATATGTTGGTTCATAAAAGTGGATGGAAAAGATGGAGCAATCCCCCTGAACCCACTGACATGGAGCCTGTGTCATATTTAAATCATCTGAGGGATTTACTACAAGAAAATAGAATACAGTGGGTTATTTCTCTCCTTCTACACAATCTCCTTTGCTAATGCCATGGATGGAATCTGCTTTAGCCTGTGGTCTAGGCACTAGCAGGCTTCTACAATATGAAGACTGGTATCCTGACCTGAGTAACTTCCCTGCCAGTGCAGGAGATGTGCTTCCCTTCTCATTGTGCTACCTAATTTTTGGTTGTTACAAACTTACACTACCTCAGCCAAGGAGGTGCATTTGTCTTTAACATGATTTTACATCTATTTCTGCCTCCAGGACTCTTTTTGATTTTATGACTCAATCCACTAGTGCAGATTAGGTGAAATCAGCACTAACCATCTAGGTCACTTTTTGTCTTTCCATGGAGGAAAGAGACAAGACAGCTATAAGGAAGTTGTCTGAGTGTGTGCTCTTCTTTCTGAAAGCAGCAATGTTATGTTACTTACCTGCAGTAAATTTATTTTTCAGGATCACAGTCAGTTAGAAAAGAGGGATTAGATCATGGTGTCTCCTCAGGACTGAATTTTCAGGCCTGTTTGAGAAGTACAGAAGAGTCATGTGGGGGAAGAGATCATAGGCAATAACTCAAAAATTCATCCTACCCAATTTGAGGCACCTAACTGAAATACTTGGGAGTGTAGTCAACCTTGTAAAGTCAAAAGTGAGAGCTACTTGAAGGAGCGACCTAGATACTCTCAGAGGAAAGTTCAGACCTTAGACTGAAAAGCCTTCTGGAAGTCTATATCTCTCCCTTTGATCAAGGAAACTAGAAATGCTACAAATCTACCCTAAGGGTCTTTGTCATTGTAAGGTTAAGTGGAATGAATATGGTTCAAAAAGCATATTCTAAAATAATCTGGGGCATGTGAAGTAGAGAACAGGTGCCTAATAGGAGGCTACAAAAAACTAAGTGCTTAACTCCTAACATGAATCCTTCATGGCTGTCAGGGCCCTGAGGGTACCCACAGCCTTGCCTATCCCTGCCTACCCCTCAAGGGCTCCTTCCTTCTGTTCATTGCCCAGGAACTAATTTCACATCCCTGGGCCATCAACCCCTTCCTCAGCAATGCCATTTGATCCATCTCCATCTCCCCACAGCCCTTTCCTGCCCATCTGTGGGTCTGGCACCAGACCTATGTCTTGGGCCAGTCTCATCTATCGCAACCCCAGAGACGTGCCTTGTACCCAGGGCTGCGGCTGCCCCAGTGCCTCCTGGATGTCCTGCTCCTGTCTGGGATGTTGGGATGTGCCCTGCCTGCTTGACCCCACCCTGATGGACCTGAGGGACCCCTGCCACTCCCCCTGGAGAATTACTGCCCCTGCTGAGTCCTGGCAGTTTTTCTTTTCCACATCTTTTTTCCACTTCTCTTTGCTCCACTTCCCCTTTAGGCGCATCTCTGCTTTCAGAGAATATTTTTGTCTTATATCTCTTAAAGCAGGATCTTTGGGAGCTCTTAGGTGCCTAATGAAGCAGATTTGAACTAATGGTATTTTTCACACTGCCTAGGCACTTCAATTCTATTGAAAACTCAGCACAAGAACATTCTTTTCACTTTCATCTGTGTTGTCATTTGTATCCCCATTATCCCAACACTGGGCAGAAGGGTGGGTTGCAAATTCGAGTCAAGATTCCAGATATCGCTGGGAATCTCAAGAAGAAGATGGGAAACAGACCAGAGCAACGTATAACCAAGTGGAAAGAGAATAACAAATCAAGGTAATATGTAATGGTCAAATTCATTGTTCTGCAGAGCTCCCATTACGCAGGGGAGCAGAGCAAGCAGGCGCCGTCACACCTGTGGTGGGTGTGCAATCAATTGGCACACGTGCAGTGGATTTGCTTGTTGCACAGTCATGAGCCATTCAGTCAGAAACGTGATAAATTCCTGTTAAAATAAAAAGGGCAATAGTTCACCATTGAAAGCAATATGCCTACCTCCACAACCACTAAAAGAATCAGTCTGATTCAGTGTTGGATGAAAAAGGAAAGGAGTGAATGTCTTATACATGAGAAAACGCTTACACATATTGAGAAAGGCACATATGTAAGTGTGGGGTGGGGATCTAGGGTTTTTACAACAAGAGAGCATTAGAAATCCTTCAAGGTTTGCCATTTGTTTCTAGTATTGAAAGATAATTTAAAATTCAAGCATGTTGTGGACTAAATCTTCCCAAATCATCTTAAGATGTATGGGACACAATTCAAAAATTTGTCCAAGGTCTTTTGAAACCTGGCTGCTGCCCAGACTTTTGAGGTGTTTTACAGACTGTGATGTATATTGTCAGGCTCTTTATATGGCTGTCTGGAGGTGATTGCTGTGCTGAGAATAGATAAGGTAATTGGCACCATGCTGAGGTAAGATTAGGAAAGGCAGACTTATAATTCCCTGGGTGATGTTCTGAGGGCAATAATTCTGAAAGAATTTTAAAAAAATAAAATTCAGTGTCACATAAACACAAGCTCTTTATCATTTAGGGTTGGGAGTTGGGAGGGAAAGTCAAGTGAAAACCTCCAAGGGAGCAAACATATCTCAGACACATTGCAAATGTAGTGACAGGTGCTCCACACAGCAAAAATGAAAGGCATCATTTTCTAACCACCAAATGACTGTTTCTTCTGAGAAGACAGTAACACAGCTTCTTTATAAGCGAGATTTCCTCTGACAATAGTTTTTCCTCTCAAAGCTCTCAGAACAATATAGAATTTCCTCATTTCAGTTTCACAACTGTTCCAAATCGATTTGCCAAATAACAAGGATTAACCAGTATTTTTATCCAGATATGAATATGGACATTCTTTATGAAATGAGAAAGTTTGTGGTTTACTGGGAAGATCAGCCATTCTTACAGTATCAGTCAGCCTACTCTTGACTGGGCTGAGCCCTGAAGCCTGTTTCCTGGAATGAGCTTCTGTACAATCTGCAGACTTAACGCATGCAGTCAACTTCCTATTAAGAACCATAGGGGAGGACTGGAGCACTCCAGACTGTGGGACAACTTATATAATGCTACTGCTTGTAAACTAGAGATAGCTCTTGAAAAACAGATTGAGATGGCACTTATATTCTTTAATAATGAATGCCTTCTCGGAAAACCTTTATGTATGAAAGCATGTTACTGGCTTAGGCCCAAAATTAGAATGGCTGTGTGCATTTAGGTCTCTGCCTGTACTAAAAAACCTGATAGTTATGAACTTGCTTTGGGAACCCACTTTTGGTATAAAGGTGTTGCTGACATAATTTTCACAGGATTTATAAGGTATACAGGTTATCCATGCACAACAGAAGTCGTTGTCTAAAGCTGTCAGGTAAATTGAGTTGAAAGGTAATCAGTTAGTTAAAGATGGAATTTAAATCTGTTAAGTAGATAGGAATTATGGTCTTCCTACGGGATAAAATATATTACAAATTCTACCAAAAGATTTTATTTCATTTCTGTATGTTAGTTGCCAGGGAGAAAGCAATTCAGATTTTATTTTTTCTTCCAGACATTCTAAGTAATACGTATATACTTGAATTTAATGGCAGAATTTTGCATATGTGATTTTACAATCTCCTCATACATCTGTAGTTTTGCAACTGTATTGTCATGGTGAGTGATTCTTAACCTAGGAAGGCCTTTCTTCATGACACTACCTGTCTGAGGGAACTGGGGATGTACTAAATAAAAAGAGGTATAGCTGACCAAATATTTGTATGGAGACATTTGCCATCTTGGAACTCTTTAGTCATGTTGGAGTTTTTGGACTGGTTTTGAGAATGATAAATTTGCAGATGAGAACATTGCCTTTATTTGAAAGCATTTTGGTTTAAGTAGTGTGGCTACTGGTTAGTACCAATCAAAAAATAATCCGGTTTATCCTCATGTTGACTCTTCACTCCATCTGTGGAAAGTAGATAGTCCAGAGCTGGATCCAGTGCTTTAGGTGGGGTCTCAGAAGAACAGAGTAGAGGGGAAAGATCACCTCCTTCAACATGCTGATCACATCTTAAAGGTGATTTAGAAAGTTATAGATCATTACCAAAATTTGTTTGACAAGATATAGTGCACAAAGAGATGAGGCAGGCCACATGTCCCTCTTCAGAGCAAGACTCAGTCTATAAATTAGATGTCTAATCTCTTGGGATTTGGAACTTGAATTATTTTAGTAGAATCACAAGAAATTTTGACTCATTCTTCGTAAACCGAAGATATTTAATTATTCTTAAACTGAAGCTATTCCTGCTGATGACCAAAAGGGGTTATAAAAATTTTTTTTTTTTTTATCAACACTGCATTTTGTGAGACTGATCCCATAGGTATAATAGTTTACTAAGTCAAGACCATAATGAGATGTAAAAAAGAAAATGCCCTTCCTCTGTTGGGGTTAGAAATTACCAAACAGTTTAATTCTATCAAAAGAGAAGAACTTTGTACTCAAACTTGGGGAGATTTCTGGAAAAAAAAGATAAAAGCCCTTAAGAGATAAGTTGTGTTAAGTTTTAGAAATTAGCTGAATAGGAATTTTCAGGATCGCAGCTTTGGATCTGAGCTCCTAAATTAAATTGAAACCTCACATTAGATGGTTAAATACTTTTTTTCTTCTCTTCCCTTCAACCCAAAACTCAGTGATTAGCAATGAGAAAGCAAGTTCTTCTCTCTAAAAATGCCATAAATATTAAAGCTTTAGTAATCACTGAAAAATAAAGTTCTTACAGGACAGGAAATAATGAACATATGCTAAATCTAGCAGCTAACAAAGGTATGTTTAAACAGGAATTTATTCTCTTTGATACAAACATGGCTATCTAAGACTTATCCTAACAAAAAGGGGTTCAATATCTTTTTGCTTTTTAATAACTGAAAGGTCTGAGCTGTTAATATGAAGAGATTCCAGAAAATGCCTGTTTAATTAAAATAGAATGATGGAATTAGACTGCTGTTTAATTCCATTGTTTTACAAATCATAAACCAAAGACATCTCTAAAACGTGAATCAACTATACCTTTGACAACAAGAAATGGAAAAAAAAAGGGTAGAAGTTTCTTAACATGTTTTCTTCTGAAAGACAAGGATAGAATTATTTGATGTGGATAATTAAAACAAGTGATGTTCACATCCCAATGTTTACTGTACTTGTGCTTGATATTACAAACCTTGCAGGCAGCTTAAAGCAGTAACTTAAATTAATGAAGGAAACTGAGATGAAAGACTACACATAATGTTGAAGAAATTGTTAGAAATGGTATCATTGTAGGAATTTTTTAGCTTAAAAGGATAACATCATCAGAGGGACTTAAAACCATTATACTTCTGAAACCAAAAGAGTCCTTAAATTGTTTTTTGTGCATCAGCCAAGATTGTTGAAGAAAAGATCAATAAGGAGCAAAACACAAAGAAAGGATCCAACTGGACCATAAAGCAACAACTTAAGAAAACTGTGTATAGACCATGTTGATGTATCTGAAAAACAACATTTACATCAAAATCTATGTGTGGGTTTTTGGTTTATAAGTATTTCTTTAAAACTGTGTATTTTTTCATAAAAAGAAAACCCCTACCTTTTCAAACTCAGTAATAGCGGTAAGTAACATTTAATTGCAGAGAATAATATTTGTCAGGGTGTTAATCAATAGTATAACTCCAAACTCCCTAGCTTGATAAAAGACTAAAAGATGGAAAATAATTTCTTAGTCACATCAATTATTAGTCTTTGCATTTCACAATACTAATCACAAATATTTCAAAATGTTATAATATTTTTAAAAATTATTTTCTAAAACATAGGAAATTGAAACTTTTAAAAAATGAGGAATGAACACTAAATAAAAAATGGGGAAACTAGGCCATGTGACAGTGTTGCTCAAGGCAGTCAGGAAATTTTTATTAAAGAAATGGATAAAGTCCATTTTCCTCATTCTAAGATAGTATTTTTAAAACTTTAAAAATTAAATACATGCTTTAGGTAAAAATTACCAGCAGCTGAAGACAAGAAGAATATTTAACAAAAACAAATTTGTAGAAGATAAATTATCAGAATTTAAACCCCACAAAAATTAAAAATGTTAATAAATTGTAAGTGGCTAAAATGGTAATAAATAAACAATAGCTCTGAGGAAAATTTTTAAAATATAGGCCACATCTATGTGTTAGAAGATTGCAGAATTTAGTCAACATTTCAATAAATAAAGAGTTTGTCATTACAAGGCTAGGTCTTCTGACAGATTTTGTTGCCTAATTGCAATCTTTTAAATTGAAATTTACAACTTCAATCCACAGTTTTTTCCGTGAGCTGGCACCCAAAACACCTGGATGTGGTTCCTGCTACCAACATCTCCACTGCTCTTCATGAATGTCAGGTGCTTAACTGCTGGGGGCATTCACACCTTTAAGCCCTTTCCTATTTATGATGATAGAGTAAGAATAGTGGTAAAAAATGTAACCACTCCCCCATCTTCTAAGTATTAGCTGAAATCCAGAAGGAAAAGATAGAATAACATGTTTTTAGCCACACTCATCAAACTTGTCCTTATGTAGAACCCCTCAACGATAACATAATGCTTACAGAATCATTGGGATACTGAAAATTTGGGCATGGGAAATTTGAATTTACAGGAGTGGCTGACTCAAATTCTTCTAACTGCTCTTTGGTATTGTGAAAACTCTTTAAATAGCAGTGGCAAAATTTTTGATTAAATGTGTGACTAAGGCTGTGCCATCAAGCTTATTTATATAGACACAGAGAGACCAGTCCTTTTATAAATATAAAACAGGGTATTCTTTTTGTGGAACAGGTTAAGATACACAACTTTGAGCATATCTTTAAACCCATGCCTGTAAGATAGTGAGCAATATAAGTAAAACTCCTAAAGTCAAACCAGAAACAAGAATACTTGAATTTCTGCCTCTAGGATTTCATCTGACTACATTTATTACTGGACTATTAAGTGTGTGATCAAACAAAAAGAAGACCTGGCATATTTTCTCCAACACTGTATTCATAGCAGTGAGATTATAGCAGAAAGAACAGTTCTAGCCTCAAGGTGGATGCTTACTTCATTGACAGAGGTAAGCAGGGTTCCATTTCCCATCTAAATTTTCTGTGGAGTAAAAGTCACCACACTCTGCATGCTGTACTTTGTAAATCTTTCTAAAGGATTATAAATTTTCCTCAGTATTGTTATGCCTGTATCCATCAATTAGCAATGCAGATTTCACAAAGTAGCAGAATACATTGATGCCTTTTCCTGATCTTGAAATCAAGAATCAAACACGGTTAGAAGGGAAAAAGGGGTTTTACCTCTGTATTTATTTTAAGGATCCTTAGGTGCCCCACGTCCAGGTGGAATGAGCCAAAATGCCCACTGCAATGCACACCCACAGTAGATCGGGTATAACATTGTAGGTCTTACTAATTATCATATCTATCAAATATTCCCCAATGAGAGGCTTGAATGGGCCCCCCTCCCCAAGGAACCTTCCCCTGGATGGTTCTTAGTTTAAAAAAATATGTTCTGGAGAGGACCTTGGTGTCTGGGGCTTCTAAGATGTTTATTGTCCTAATTTAACAAAATAAGTCTAGGAATGTAGGCTAAAAAACACTAAGAATACAAAAAGCTATAAAAGGTATATGAAAGGGATATAAAAGAAAAGGAAAAAAATCATCATGGCATCAGCATAATAAAGGGATCTTGCCACTGAGTCTCAGACACTATTGTGTTTTTAGCTTTTAAATCTTTAGAATAGTTATATTATGGTTCAAGAAAATGTAGCGAGCATGGCTCATACCTAAATGAATATAGTTGTGGGGTGCAGGTGCTGACTTTCTTCTTGGGAATGTAATCTACATTAACTGCATCTACAGTAAGAAAAATAAGGAAATAATTGATGGCCATAAACCACTCAGGGTAGTAGTATACAAAGACATGAAAAATGAAAAAAATAAATATTACAATTAATAAGGTGACTACTCTAAATACAGTTATTCTAGAGTCACTTAACAAACAAACAGGTCAAAATATGGAATTAAGTAACAAAAGGAACAATATGGAAAGAACTAGAAATCAGTCTTGAGATAAAAAAAGAGGAAGGGTTATAAATAAACTTTCAGAGAATGATAAAATGCAATATTGCATCGATTAATGGGGTCAAAATGACAAGATAAAACTTTATATATATTTGCTTGAGGTAATTATAAACTGTTCTCTACAGTAATTTAGTCTTCCTCTGGTCATTAAGCATTTTAATGTGTTTGTGTGTCATACTGGTATTTGAGCGTCACAAAGATTGAAGATTTCAGCCCTTTATTTCGATAGATAATAAAAAACCAATATACCTTACTGAAACCTGACCTAGCGACTTTTCCAACAAAGTAACACAGAGTATCTGTCTGATCATATCAAAAAGGAATTACACAGCACGTAGGCAAACTTTTTGAAAAGGCTTATGTTGGGTTTTTGCTTGTTTGGTTGGTTGGTGGTTTGGTTTTGGTTTGTATTTTAGTTTTGGTGGGTTTTTTTTTGTTTGTTTGTTTTTGTTTGGTTGTTTTTTTTTTTGTTTTGTTTTGTTTTTTGGTTTTTTTAAGAAATTATAAAGAAAATGCAGGCTTCTTGAATTCACTATCACCTTAAAAATCTCACCTTAAAAATCTAACCAGTCCCCCATCTTCTAAATATTAGCTGTGAACTAGAAGAAGGAGATAGAAAAACATTAATCTAACACTAGTAAATAATCTCTTCAATTCAAGAAAGAGAGGAAATTTCAATGTGCATACTCACTGACTATACTCTCCTTTGCTTTATGCCAATCAGGTTATAGTTTTTTCCCTTGGGAAAATTATTTTGAATCAACTTTTTTATTGACCATTACTGATGCTTGGAAAGCCACCTGCTCCTTTTGCTTCACATCTCTAGAGAATTGCTCTTCTTTATGGTACCCCTGGTCTTCCTAGAGCGAAATGGAGATATTAGCCTGTAATTCTCAGGACTGAATCTCTGTTAAATTTATTGCAGTGATTTTCTATTTGGAAATTGAAGACGGGATCTTTCTTCCATAGAATTAATGTCTATTTCGTAAAAGTCCAAAAGCACTAAAAAAGATGAAAACATAAGGATATTATACATATATGTTCAATGATTTTATATTTTTCTAAGGTAAACAGAACCCAATTCCAGTGATAATAAATGATAAAGAAATTTTGGCATTCTGTCGTCAGTAACTCTCTTGCTTACCTTCCACGCATTTGTTACTTGTCACTTGCCTAGGTGAAAGTCTATACACTGTATTTGCACCCTCACTGACCTGCTGGCAATTCTCTTCCTAACACAGCCCAGGATGTTGTTTCATGTGAGGGCACACTGGGGAAGCATGGTCAATTTGGTCACCAGGACATCCAGGTCCTGTTCTGCCAAGCTGTTTTCCAGGCAGACACCCTGTGCAGGACTTTGCTTTTCTTTTTGCTGAACTTGCAAGAATCCAGTTGTCTTATTTCTCCAGCCTGTAGAGGTCCTTTTGAATGACAGCACAACCCTCTGGTGTGTTGGCATCTGCTCCTAATTTGGTATCATCTGAAAACTTCCAGAGGTTGCACACTGAGCACATAAACTTGCACATTCAGCTTGCTAGCCCAATCTACCACCTTCCTACTTGATTACTATTCATTATCTCTCTCCCTTGTTGTTCCTGCTTTAAAGTTCTCTCCAACTCGTCGGTCACCCTGTTGCTAAATACTATTGCCTTTGATTTGGCCTGTAAGCAATGGCTATTGTCAGTGAGTTTTATCTAAAACATTATCTAAATTTCTACATGGTATGTTAGATAGTACAGAGACAACCTTTCTCTAGAGTTCCTTTTTTCTTAGTAGCCCCACACCTTTAGCTTCCCAGAGCTATCTTACTGTTTCAAAGAAACACCCCACCTGATTAAGCTGTGCATCACTTTCCCTTCTCCCATATCATACTTACTCTCCTACTTCCTGTGGTAATTCTTCCTCCTTAAACATATTCCTTCCTGACATTACAACACAAATCTATCTCTTTTTCACAGAACAAGGAAAAGTAATCACTTGCAATTGTTGATTGTATGCATAGATAGATTGACAGACACACAGATATATAGCCAACTTACTCTTGGAAAGTCAGATCAGTCAAATTTTTTAATTTAGCTCGGAATATTTTTTGATTCAGTAGTTATTATTCTTTACTGAGGATATACTCTTATTGTTACTGAGTCTGAATCCTGTTAATGAGATTTTTTTTTAATTCCTTGCTGATGGTTTATTTAAAAAATGTATTTATCTTTACATAATTCAGCTGTTTTTTCTTCACATGGGAATTTCTCAAGTATCCAGTGTCAATCCCATTGAAAAAATATTCTTTATATTCAGTGGTAAGTTGGAATAGAGACAAAAACATGCAGGAGATTGTTCCATTATCTGTGCCTTTAAGTTTAAGATTATCTGCTGAATCTTACACCAACACAGCTTTTTCAGGCTGCCTTTTTATTTTCAGCCTGGAAGTCATAAGAGCGAGACTTTACATTGATGTGCAAGATCTATCCTTCATAAAGTTAAGTATCACTCTGCTAGTCACAGAGAGGTAGATTTTTCCCACAGTGCAATTTGCCACTGGTGACACTGGAGCCAAGGCTAATGATATATATTATAATCACTTGTTAAGAATTTCCTCATAAATGGAAATTATGAAAGACAGATTTTTCAGAGATTTTCTTATGTTTGCCAACAAACCTATAGCCTTGCCTGTGTTTGACTTACTCCACATGAAAATATCAAAACCTATAAATAGACTAGCTCTGCCTTATTCATTCTTTGCAAGAGAGACATAAAGACAGTCTGTTTGACATCAAAGTCATGGCGGGACATCTCAGCCTGCTCCAAGTTTAGAGTTGGACCAGCTGTCCAACATGCAAACTGCAACATAAAGTGATTTTACATCCCCATTTTAAATATAACTTAGTTTCACCATCATCAACATCCTGAATGCAATTTCTCCTGTCTCTTGTTTACAGGTGTTTTTACAAATGTTCATTCACTGTGCAAGGTGAATTAGGGTATAAGTGTCTAATTCTGAATAAGCAGTTATTGTAGTTCCTGTATAAGAAACTACTACATGTGGAAGTATGAAGGTACTGAGGAATCTCCATAAAAGCAACCATATGTGGGACTTAACTTCATAAGTAAAAAAGAAGACATCATATGGTAATAGTGCATGACAGCCTTTGAAAAGGAAAACAATTCATTTAAGACAACATAAAAATCAGTTACATCACTTTTAATGAGGAAAAAGCTTGAGAAGTTTGGGTTAAGGAATGATGATAAACTGAACAGCCAGAGACTAGTCAGTCAATAGTCTGACAACATATCATGGATCTAAGGAAGGATTTCTTAACAGAAACCTTTTAAATACAATAAAATAATAATAATAATAATCATTATCATCATCATCCTTTAAATATAATAGTTATGTTGACATACATTGGAATACATCAGACTAATTTTTTTAAGGAATAATTATATAGATAACTAATTTTAAAGAAGTTATCAATATTTGGTAGGGGATGTGTAAATATGGCTCAGCAAGTAAAAAGGTGTGTGTTATTGACACTGTTTTAGTGATGGATCCAAAACATAGCAACACACCAACTACTATGGATAAAATTTAATCTACCCCAAAAAGTTAGTAGTAATAAATATTGGTATGAGGGATGCTACACATCCCTTCCTACTTCAAATGTACATGTATTTGTATGCAAATCTGACTGCAACATAGTCCATACCAACTTTTAGGAAAACAAAAATTTATTTTGCATCAAAGCTTATCTTAAAAATATTTAGTCGCTCTGAGATATAAGTTTTGCAGTCATCTCTAGTTTCTATATTTGACCATACTTTTTTATACACAGTCATTATTTTGTCATATTAGAAGCGTGACAACCATGGTCTGTAATGTACAGTTTATACAAATAAATAAAGTTCTTCTATTTCTACTTTCTAATGCTAAAACCAGTGATAGTTGTAATCAAATGAATATTAAGCATTATTTGCACAATGAAAATATTAGGTACTAACTAGACATATAGCATACGGAATAATGTAAAAACTATATTTTAGTTTTCTATAGAAACAGCAACGATACTGAATCAAAAGCAGAGAGCAGTATTTAATGGAAAACAATGAAGATAGCTTTGCAATGACTGACTAAACCTGTTTCTATATTGAAGTCAACATTTTCGGTTTGCTACTCTGAAAGTTGAGAGTTATAACTATAGTTTCCAAGCCTGGCATATGATTAATGAGTTCTATCCTCTGCTGTATTAAAGAACAGAATGAAAACTTAATGGCCAAAGAGTGCATATATATCTTCAAAAATAACAAACAAACAAAGAGATAAAATATGTCTAAGTTGTTCACAATTCCCTTGATGCTGATATTTTTAGAAGCACAGGCACACACACACAATCAATAGTACATCCTGTGAGACATTCAACCACTTTTCACTCCTAATGGCTCACATACTTGAGTAAAATTTTGAATACTCCGAATCCTGGTATCACTAAGTTAAAATAATATAGTAAACTAAGGAGAAATTATCTGAAATCCCAAAGAAGACGGTGAAAATAAGAAGTGAAATGAGAATTTGCTGAGAATGGCTCTGTTAGAAGAGTAATAGAAAATCATGTTTCTTACTTGAGATATTTATCTTAGAGATAAGCTCTTCACAGTCCTTTGTTGTAACTGAGCATTTATATATATGCCTATGTGTATGTATCTGTGTATATATTTATATCTATAGATCTGTATCTAAATATGTGAATTAGGCAATTGCAGATTGCTTTTGTGAGAATGACTAATGCAACAAGCAGGGTACTAACTTGGGGATAAAGATTTCATTAAACCTATTAATTAACATCATGAATCATGTTAAGGATAAACTCTTACTATTACAAAACACCTAGTCTTTATGTCCTACGTTAGTTGTGGGTATGCAGTACCACCAGGATGATTTTATATAGTTGATACAGATGGGAAGTGCCCTTGATAATCTTTAGTTGCTGAGGTTGAGGCTCTTCTGTAACTGTAGTGGGCTGTCATCTCTTTTATTTTTCTTGGTTATACTCATTACTATTATGTTATTGCCTCCCTCCCAAAAGGGTAGGTCTCATTTGATCTTGTTCTGTTTTTTTTCTTTTGCCTGTCTCCTGTGAATTTGGCAAGAGGTCCTGTCTGTTTGCACTCTTTTACTCATATCTTTTTCTTTGCCAGTTTGTGTATCTCCTAGGTTGAGCTACATCTGTTCAACTTTACCCCTTTAGTGGTCACATATGCTTACAAAAATACTTACAGCTTGTTGTGTTCAGCTGTTTCATCTCAGATTTGCAAAATGTTTAACTACTGCTTTTAGCTGCATATTTTAATATGCAAGATACATTATAAGAAAAAATATTGTTGATAAAATGATCAATGCAAAGTTATACTATTTATATTGTGATTGACAATATACACACAGTTTCTTGGTGTACAGATATCTGCTTTGGCTACATCTTTTACAGAGTCTGAGAGAGCTGCCTCTGGACTCTCATCCAACAGCCAATGGTCCAGATCAACACCTGTTAGAATGGGATAGACCCATTGCTTCCATTGAGCTGAGTCTGAGTGACTCGTTATCTCATAGCGAATTGAGATGATTAAAGTGATAGAAAAATAATCCAGCAAGAATTGGTTTACTAAACTGGTTTCTTTTGCAACCCTTTGAAAGCTGGAGGCCTCATGCTAGAGGCATCATGCTGGGGGAAAGTGTCATTTAAATGGATTTGTGGCAGGAAAGGGAAGAATTTCAGGAAGGAGAGAAAATATAGGAAATCTACATCAAGGGAAGTACATTTCAAAAGAGAAGTTTCCTTCATTCTGCAAAGGTGAATCATTCACCTTCCTCAGTTATACTGTGTTTGCAGCCCACTCAGTAAGGCTTCTGTTCTGAAGCACCGTCTTCTACTACCTTCCTATGGTCCTTTCTCAGCTGCTGTCAAATACGACTAAAAAGCACCTCATGTAGAATTCTGATTTTGAATTTGTTAGTAGGTAACTAAAAAAAATAAAGCATACTATCTAACACAGTAAAACCTACTGGAAAGTTGCTTTCTTTCTCTCTCTCTCTGTCTTTTTCTCTCTTCCCTCCCTCCCCATTCCTTTGTTTCTCTTGGCCCACAAAATCTTTGTGTTTCGTGTCTAGGCAGGGCTCCAGCTTGATACAAGCCTAGAAAACCATGGATCAAACTATTATAAATGCTGTATATTCAAAGAGAAAAACATATCTTTTCGTGGGTGAATGACAGTCATTTATGATATTTATGACCCATTACAAACAGCAATAATCTTGAATGCTGAGTGAAATACGGTGTAGTGTTTGAAGTAAAAGGAAAGGAAGGAAAGAGACTTAACACCAGCCAGGAAGAAGTAAAACTATGAATGGAGTAGACAAGGAGATTCTTCACATTACTCTCCTGGGTTGGCTGGGATTTTTGTCTGTTTGTTTTTTCACTTTTGCTCTTTCTTTAGACCTTTGCTCAGTGACACAGATTGGTTGCCATGGGTCATGATGCCAAGGATGGAAAAAGAGCTCAGGCAACCCCCAGTCCTCATGGCAATCTTCACAGTCTTTCTGGAACTACAGCTTAAAGGTAGAAGTCTTATGATTTTCTTTCACTCTTGACACTGTACCGTGCCGTAAATCAAGTCCCTCCTGATGGGAGAGAATTTGCTGAAAGTCCTTGCAAGGAGTTTCAAAGATAAACCGAGACTTTTCCTTGAGTTTCAATGCTTCCAGATAGTTGTTTATTAAGTCTTATCAGAGGAACAGAGCCACTAGCATGACCCAGGTACAGCATAGAAGACAGAAAAGCAGGAGTGAGCACTAATTACCAAGATTTACACAGCCTTTTAAAGATATTTTAACCAATAGTTACTAAAAACGTACATTATTTTCACTTTCCTGCCAATTATTCAGTAACACGACTAGGAACTGCGGAATTTTCTATCCAGTCATTCCAAACTACTTTTACTGCAGAATGTGGAGTAGTAGAAGAAGGAGAAGAAGGTTTAGAGAACAAGAACAATCCTCCATTTTGATATTTTTTACTCTTATCTATTTACTACAAAGAGAAGCCCAAAACCTCTAAATTTTTCACCCTGTGACAATCTTACATAGTAGTCTATCACCTAATTCACACCACTGTATTTTCTAGTTCTTGTCTGACTGTTGGTAATTTTTTCCAAGGTTTGAAGCTAAAACAGTGTTGTTCAGGGGGGTAAGAACCCTTAAAAACAGGCAGAGAAATATTGTCGGCACTCTGGGTTCCTACATCTCTCATCCACTTTTTGTGAAAATTTACCATAGAAATAATAATATGAATACATTAGAATTTCATGTTGTATGATTGCAATAATAAACAAAGTTTTGAGCTGGTTTGTTGTTATAAACCAAATCAAATTGTTTGTAAAGCTCCAAAAAAGATTATAAACAATTTTCAGAGGAAGAAATACAACTACACACAGATTTACTAAGTAGCCTAAAGTCACTTACAGAGCTGGAATTTGAAATAAGAACTCATTGACACAGGTCAGTGAGCAATAGTGGTGGAACCTGCCTCTACTTTATTATGGTAATCAAGATGGTATGATTCTCTTAAGAGTTCTGTTTTAATTTGTCCTGCATGGATAAAAAGCAATTTAAATTGAGAAATAACAAATGTCTTATTCTATATAAATAAAAAATGAAATAGAAAAAAAAGGTCAGAGGAATTACTCAAGCAAAGAAATAAAATTTTCACTAAAGCAGAACTGAGTTTTTAATCCAGAAAATGTTGCTATTCTCATATTGATTCCACAGGAAAAAAAAACCATGCATGAATTCTGAAAGGTGAAAGCCACGACTTTAAGTTTCCAAAGAAGTTAAAAAAAAAAAAATCGCTAATCCTCTGGTCTTAAAATAAACGCATAATTTAATAAGCAGTTATCTTGTCACTTAAATAGCAATCTCCTGAGCATATTTTAGCTTCAAAGTGCTCTCCTAAAGTATGCCAAACACTAACCTTCATTTTATATGTTCCAAAGAACAATAAGGTGAGCTAAAATTGTACTTATATGAAGTGTATATAGAGTTCCTATCTATGGCTTTACACCCAAAAAAACCACCCCAAAACCATCCATAGGAGAAAAAAAATGTAAAAGGCCGAACAAGAGGGAATAAATACTCAACCTTGGATTTGCCATTAGGATTAATGGAGAGGACAGACCACAGATAGTAGGGAATGGGATGGCTAGAAGAAAACAAAAGTAGAGAACATTGGGGTGTGAAGGGGAGGTTTATAGGGTGCACTAGAATAAGTTTTTAGTCTTTCACCAAAATTCACAAAAAGATATGCTTTCCAAAGTAATATAGGTGTGTAAAGAACCTAAGGGTTCTCAGAAATAGGTGCTAGGAAACTAAAATAAGTCAAAAGAGATCATTATTTTATTATGTTTTTTTTCTATAATAAACATCCAAACATAACAGAAAAAATTAAAGTGTCTCAGAATCTACTTCAGATGTCATAAAGGAAACAGAATTGTTGTTTTGATTGAAATTATAAAAAATCCAACAAAACATACACAGCAAATCAACATCAAAACAACAGGTATCTTGTTGGTTTGCTTCTGCTTTGTTATCACATTAGTGCCAGATAATTTAATGAGAGAAATTAATGAGATTTATCATTCCCTAATAGGTACCCATCAGCCAGTGAATACTGGAGGTTTCTCTTTTTCATGATGTTTCACAGGACAGAAAGTACAAACTGAATTATTCATACTGAATACCTGGGAGATGCACATATTCAGCAATTTTGGAGATCAAAATGTCAAACTATAGAATGTGGTGTTTATTTTTGTTGACAAAAACTAAGTATTTGGTCAAGGTTGTATAATTTAAGAAATATTTTTTTAAAAGTTAATCATAAATCAAGTAAGAAAGTGAGCAAAAATACCAGCAAGCTATTAGGATCTGGTTTGTTCTTGATAAACACATATTAAGACTGAATTTTAAGACTAAATTTTGTTTATGAACAGGAATAAAAAAAATATATAGGCAGTGCTAAAGTTACTTAAATACTGTAAACTCAGTATTTAACATGGCTTGTTATATGATATATAAAATCTTACTCAGTCTTTAATCTGGTACAATCCTTTTTGCCTATGAGGATCAGGCTACTTTAAGTATTCAAGGGATTTTAGTGCACTTTGTATTTCACAGAATCAGGAAGAGGACATGAAGGGACAGGGAAGAATTTTTTTTTTTTTTATGACACTATGATTCTGTAAATTTGGCTTTTTTGGATTACCATATTTAACTTGAAGGGGAGAAATTCTTTCCCTTTTAAGTTAACACTTATCATGAGCTCTAGCACTAATGTATTTGTTATGGTAGCAGCATATTAAGGTGGCTTATGCTGTGTTTATTTTACTGCATTAAATTGACATCTATATTTGTTTAACTGGAAAATTAAGTGTACTGATATCCTGAAGGAAGAGATAAGGTGTCATTTTTTATTCTGCTATGCATAGTGAAGGTATAAAATAGTTTATGTGAGGCTCTTCTCAGATGCCTTGATCTTTGCTGGAATGAACAGAACATGTTTGAAACCTTCCTATGACCTCTCATCTTTCAGGGAGATAAATCAGTTTCTCCAGATTTCTGAGGTACTCCAAGATAATCTTTAGATTTACCTCTGTGCAGGGCCAAAGGGTTTGCAGAAAAATTAGCTAATACCTTTCTCATCTGTTTTGTCACACATAGTCATATCAATCCAGCACTGGATGACATGTGGCAAGAAAAATCAATGAAAATTTTACAATAATGAAGTTGAAAGAAAAAACACCTTCTGTGATTAATTGTTCTTCATGCTTTTTAGTATCATTCAAATGATTCAGTTTTTTAAAAATTTCCCTCTAGCAGAGAAAATCACTGAGATAAATGCTGATTGAGTCATTCAAGCCACTTAGAAAGAGAGAATCATACATTCTATCTCTTCTATCCAGTTTAATGTATGGCAATCTATAGAAGCTATAAAACTCACCAGAAGCAAAAACAACCCAATACATATAAGATATTAAATAAAAGGCACTTAATTTAACTAACGTTCAGTGTAACAGGAGTCACATACATGGCCAAGTAAAAAAGCAGTACTGTTATTGAAATAGATCCTGTTGCAAGAGCTATAAAGTGAGAGATAGTATGAAAATCTCATGGAGGACTTATTTAGATGGATAATGTCTGTGAGCTTCACTTGCACTTAAGCAAATGAAGATCAATCTAACCAATAAATACAGCCTTTTAATCATGACCAGTAATACTTTTCAGAAATTATGGATTTGGAATATTGTTTATTGGAATTTTTCCACCTCTTGCTTTGTCATCACATTTCCTTTCCACATGTACACTTCACAACCTGCTGTATTCACTATCTTTTCACTAATTACTAATTGATTTTAGAAACAGCTAGACTGTAAGATAACTACCAACATCCTACACATATATATATCCAACACGATGGCCCACTTCAATCTGCTCTTCATCCTACATATACATTGAAATGAAAGCAAGAACTTTTCTTTGAACTGCTTCACAAGGAAAATTTCATCTTCTAAATGGCCTGAGGAAACCAAAAGGATTAGTATATTTAGTGAAATGTAACCCTTCAAATAGCCCAGCTAAACAACTCCTGAAGACAAGAAAAGCAGAGCAAAATAAGGATAGATGAAATCATTACCTTACATCACTGTACTGCCAGGCCTCCCCTTCTGTCAGTGTTGATGACTCTTTCTCCATTTTCTCAGTATTAATTCATGTTAATGTTTGATGGCAAGATATCATTCTAAAGTCTTTAAAAGCCCTTGAAGCATACTAAATTCTGCTAACTTCTCAAGGCTGAAATACAGGAATATACATATATGTGTGTCTCTGTTTTTATATGTACATATGTATGTAAACCCAGTAAATCTGTATGTTACTGATAGATAAACATATGAATCTGAGTTCCACAGCCATGCTTCTTCTGCCTAATGAAGTTAGGAACATTCAAAGGGGACAAGGCATTACAACTGCATATCATCTTCCCAGCTGAGAAGAAAGAAGACTGAATACAATAGCAAAATAATTCTTCAACTACTTCTTTTATATTCTTTGTTTTGTAAGTCATCCCCATGTCACTGTGAGTCTCTTTTATGTTTCTTAAATATTCATACAGACTAAACATTAGATGGCAACATATTGTGCTAAATTAAATTAGTATCAAACACTGTACTTGTGTGAGGAAATGAGTTGTAGAAAAAGGTGAAGAATGCACAACTTCAAAGAAGTCTGTGATTCCTGCTTTTCAAATAATGAGGGCAGGCTGCATGGACAATATTATCTTGTACCAAAAAATCTACAAAGAAAATTCAGCAGCTATGATTTATTACCAAAAACCATGAGGAGAAAAGGGAATATGTCATTAAAATTTAGTCACCGAAACATCTGCAGCAGAATCCAAATAGAGAACCATCTCTTTCTACTACAGAATACTGCTGAAACTTGAGGATGTCCTTGAAACTGAGAAAGGTGAATTTTACTGGGCTGTATGAAATGTTTTTCACCTGTTTTGCAATACAGACTGGAATATGTCCTGTAGTCAAGGACAAAAACATTACTGAAAATGTTTCAATATGTATCACCAATGTATTCTAAAATGTAACCCTCAAAGAACAAATATCTTAAAGCACACTGAATTATTTCTGAATATTCTATGTTTTTAAATGATTGCTACCAAATCTACTGTATTATTTATTAATTTAATAATATATTCAGCATATTCTATATTTATTTAATATGTTAACATATGATATATAAAATCAAAGATAAAATATAGATACATTTTCAGTTTTGCAGCAGTGCATTCCTTAAATGAAAGTTGTTACTTCCTTTTTGGAACTAGGTCAGTACTCCTATCTTAGGACAAAATCTGATATCACCCTGTCTTTATTATGTTCTTTTTGGTTATGTTTTCAGTGGAACAGACAGAGGAAATCTGTGGCATATGGACACCCCAGGGTCCATGTTTTTCTGCTACAAAGATCTCAGACAAGGCTGCATTTCCCCTACCTTCCCACCCCAAAATACATCCATTATATGACAGATGACATTAGGTAAGCATCCTAGAGATGGAGACAAGAACACACCCAGCTGGCTTCATATCCCCTCAAATCATGAGCTAGACAGCTCTGCACTGGAACTGAATGTAATGGCCTAGTTTGAAATTCTTCCAATAATACATAGATTCACAAGGAGAAAACACTTAACAAGTTTTTGAGTGAGCATATTTTCTCTTTTTGTGTTCAGAATATTGTTCAGAATATGTGTGTGTGTGTATGTTTTAGGTGGAGGAAAGCACTGTCACATATCTGTAAAAAAATGGTGCAATGACATAAACTTAGCACTAGAATTGTGCAGTTGACAGCATCTATGTAAAAACTATGCAACTGAAGGGAATGTGTTTATCCTGACCATTCCTGAAAATTTTGATAGTCTTTTTAAGTATTTGCATTAAATTCTAACTGTGCTTTCACCAAATGTTTGTGTAGAATTTTACTCAGTCCAGGAGGAGAAGGACACAGGGAACACATCCTGGGGCAGAAGGTAGAGATTTAAACAGTCAATACAAATTCAATTAAATTTACTGAATATTACTCAAAATGGGCTTTTTCCATTACTTTCTAGTTCTTTTCCAAAAACTTGGGTATACAAATAAACTGTATAACTCTCTAAACTATAGGATACTACAGTTATTTCACTAGCAATCTTCAAAAGGAAAAAAATTAGAAATAAAATTTCAGATTAAACTTGGTGTAGATAAATGTGAATTGCTTAATGCACCTTCATATCTATGCACACAGAAACACAGCACACAAATATGTAGAAGAGAAAGCAAAATTTAAGAGAATTGCCTCTGGACTGAACTATTCTTTATCAGAAACAGGATGTTGGGTTGTGAAAGTTCTGTAAAGCTCAAAGTTCAGCACCAAGCAGAGAACCTAACCAGATGTGTGATTACACACAGAAATCATTCTTTCTCTCAATAAATATATGATTCAGCCACATCTTGAATAATGTCTTTAGTTTGGGGTCTGTTGTCTCAAAATTATTGCACAGAGTTAAAAAAACTCAGCAACAAAGAAGTTTGAGAGTATGGAGTCACACCCATATGAAGAATACAAATAGTCCAGAGCTTTTAAATGTGGAAAAGTGGTAACTGAAGAAAGATATGATAGAGCCCTGCAAATTTATGAATGGTGTCAACATTGTGCACACAGGTATTAACTGTTGACTGCAGCTAATGCCACAGGTATGAGGAAGCTCAGAGTACCAGGCCAGTCAGATACAATTTCAAAACAAGAAGAAGCAGGCAGGTATTTAGAAGCTGGAGCAGACAAGTGCTATTCCTTTACCTGAATGGGGAAATTTACACAGAGTCAGCAGTAGAAAGGAAGATGAGTTCATGTAAAAGAAATACAGAGTCAGGTGTTTCCTGTAAAAAAGAGTTGGAGATTGAGAGAGCATTAGTCAGAAGAATATAACTTCCCAGGTGTAATTCTTATGCAGGAAAAAATCAACTGTTGATGCAGACAAAATACTGCATCAGACAATCCATCCATCTGGGCCTGTATGTTCTAACTTCTCCCTGAAAAAGGAAAGTTAAAGTGGAGAAAAACATAAAAAAGGACTTCTTTTCATTTTTCTTTTTTTTTTTCTTGTGGCATCAATAGATGAATATTTTTGTGGTAATCATCAAGAGCACAATCTCAGAGGAATGTCCTTACAGAGCTTGAGTAATGAGAGAGAAAAAAATGAGAAAAAGAAAAAGGAAATGCATGAAAACTTTCAGGAAAGAATGTATTGGAGGGCAGGCATCTTCAAAGAAGTTGCTAACAAAAAACTGGAGACAGTCATGAAGATTGGCACTGTGTTGGCTCTACTAATGGCAAAATAACACTACTGATGTGTCAAACGGATAAAGGGACACATTTTAGACCTAGAATGAAATGCTTGAGAGACTGGAATGGCACTGTGCCAGACTTGATTGACCAAGAGTAGGAGGAACCAACTTACAAATATTAAAGGACTTCCACCTGCATGCCCATCTTGGCTGTAACAATTTTGTACTCTCATATTGTGCTCCTTTCCTTCAGATTTGTGCTAAACTGATTAGCAAACTGCACTGGCATGCAAAGATAAACATGTATAGCAGTGTATGAGCTTTAATCACTATCTGTTGAAGATTTGAAACTAACAGAAGCAGTTATGTTTCCTTTAAAATTGTTCACACCTTTCACATCATTTTATATGCAAAATATACTGTTTAGTTAATTAAAGTTTGTTAAATCTTTCTCTTTTTTTCTCACACTTTTAGAGCTTCAGATGAATCTTTACAATAGGGCTCTAATTTTCAATGTAATCTCAATATTGATTGCTTCAGTTATTTATGCCTGAGTGGAATGAAAGAATCATTACCTCCTTTTATTAATGAACTGAAAAAGAAAAAGCAAACAATGCATTAATTACATTTTCAGTTTATACTAAATTAAGAGCTAATGCAAAAATGAGAAATGAGACATACAGAAACCTCTAAAAAAACTAAGAAGTTAATCGTAGACTGGAAATAATTAAAGGGTTTTCAACCTGCAAACCTGCATACAGGCACCTAGGGGGGTTAATAAACCAAACCACAGATATTCACAGATATAAAGTACTTGGAGCACAGTAACACTGAGTGGGACTTTCTGCTCTAAATGAGCAGTATTAGAAGCAAAGGAGCTTTTAACTGCTTGTATTATGGAGGAAAATATTAAAACCCAGTCAGTTTTATCTTCCATAGTATGTAAACCAATAAAATCAGAAACCAAAGGAATGAAAACCTCTTTCCATATAGCTATATGTGACGATTCCTGCAGAATGTTTATGCAGTTCTGGGCACTTCCTTGTTCCAGATGACATCGGGAACTCAGGAATTCAAGGAAGGACACTTCGATTAGACATATGAACAGAAAAGTTTTAAGGGAAAAATTAAAAATTATGATAGACATTCACTAGCTAAATTGGAACTGAGAGATTAGGTACGCAATTTATGCGGCCAATATAGTCATTAAAACTTTTGCGAATTATATGTTGCTTTAAGTCTCTTTATTCAATCTGCACATTGCATTTCCTTTTTGCTCTTTCATAGACACCAAGGCAGGAGATTTTTTCTCAAGAATTTGCAAATAAGCAAAACTTGAATCTATTTGTAAGAAAAAAATGTGAGAACTTCTGAAATAGAAATGACCATGTAATTGCTTGGAAGGCAGCTTTAAAACATTCCAAAAGATTTCCTTGTAAAATTAAGAATGTTTGGGTTTACTGGTGAAGAGGAATAAATCTTTATATTTCTAAATTCATGAAGACTAAAGAGAGAAAGAAAAGATATCATATGCAGCAAGCAATCAATTGCATTGTGGTACTGGCAAGAAATAGGGAAGCAAAAGGTAATGTACTGAAATGATCATTGAAACAAAAAGGGTTCAAAATACCTATCAAAATATTATAACTATTGATAAACCCTCATTTTGCAAGTACTCTAAGCAGATATTGAATTCCAAGAACCATGATCCAAGTCTGTAAAAGCTGTGGGAAAATATTCACTTACTTCAGTCAAAAAGGTCATGTCAAACAATCGCTAAACTTGGGGACAGAGCTTGTAGTGTTCACATAGATGTGCTCAGTATTCTTCTGGAGAATTTTAATGGTCATGTTTTCCTATTCAATGTATATTTCAGCACTTATTTGAACACCTAAAATTTAGACTGCAATTAGTTCTTTGTGTTAGACTAAATGTCTTTGGCTCCTATGTTTTTTTCCATCAAGGTTATTTCTAACTCTTTGGTCACATGAATCTTTGTAAGTAGTCATTTTTCTGCCTATATGCTTGCTGGCTTTTGCTGTTACTTGATATGGCAACTAAGTATATTTAATTTTTACAATTCCTTTTTATCTTATTTTGTATACTGACATGAGAATCAAAGTATCTTTACTTAAGCAAAGTTTTCCAGACTCTGTTCTACATATGCTTATAAAAATAGAGAAACATGTTGATTCAGATTCATGTTTCCTGAGTGTTCAAGATATTTTGTTTAAGAAGTTTAATTCTCCATCTCAATATCAAGAGGAAGTTGTATATATGTTGTTTATTTCCACATCATATTAGCAAGATATGTTGGCACAACGTCTGCTTCAAACACAAACACACTTGTTGGAAGAGTAACAGCTTCTCAGCAAGATCAAGAAGATTGAGAATCATGATATGAGAGAATAATGATAATAATAAGGTCTTACTCAAATCCTAGTATCTAAAACAATATCAAAGAGATTACTGAAAAAGACAGGCCAATAAATGGGGGGTTTAGCTATTTTAAATTTCTCTTGGGTTACAATTGCCTTTTTTAGATATAAATTTAAGACCTATTGGGTTTCAGTGGAGTTGTTATCATCTATGGAACTGCACAGAGATGATAGAAGATGCACACATGTTGAATTTGGTCCCTTGGATTTTATCTCCTTTTATCTGAACAGTAAATCTGTAAAATGGATTAGCCTTCAATTTTAACGTAATATTGTAAAGTAAGATAAGATGTCTTGCCATGATAAGGTACTATAAAAGTTTAAGTAGCTGTTTTTGGGTTAACTCTGTGGTAAGTGACCAACAGCTACATGCCAATATCTAATCTGCTCTACAGTTTTTCTTCTAACAAATGGTTTATAGCTTCAGCAAGTATAAACAGTGGTGAATAGAATGGGAGAAGCTTTATACTTTTCAGATGTTTTAGATATCCACTGCATTCGTGATACATTTTTGTTCATCTTTCATCACAGATAACTGTGAATGCTCACTTCTTCCATTAGGAATCAGTGTTTACTTAAGCTGAAACAAAGCAGAGTACTTTCCTGTACTAAAATACCAAGGCATGATAAAACCCCTGAAACACCACTGACTCCTCCAATATTATTTGACCAGCAAACGAAGAGGAATTTGGATACTATGAAGAAGTCACGTTATTTCATTTGACTTTTGTGTGCAAAGTTATTTTTGGAGTGTCAGAATACTGAAAGCCTAGACTTATTTTCCTTGTACAAAGCTTATCTTACTTTTTTTGGAGTACTTAAATAAGTAAGTGGGTATAATCTGTTATTTAGGTTTTTTTTTATAAAATGTCTCCTATACTTCTAGTGGCAGAAATTACACATATATTTTATGGTTTCCACTTGAAGTGTGCTTTGTTCTATTAAAAATTTTCAGAATCAATGTTCATTTCCTAATAATATTTTGTATCACCTTGCAGTCATGTGCCTCTGTATTATTTGCGGGTCTTAATGTGTCTAATTGGTAACATATGCGTGCAGTAAACAACATCTTGTCCTACAAAACAAATTATTTCTTTATATACACATTTTCTTAATCACTATATAAGAGAAAGTCTGCTAATGAAATTATTTCTTATAGTGCTGAATTCAATTTTCATCATCACTAATTTCCTTACAACCTTATGGTTTCTGTAGAGTCCCATGAGAATGATGTTATAATTTTAATATTATCCAAGAGCCTAAGAAGTTGTTCCTATAAAGGACTTGGATTGTCGAAATGAGTTTAGCAAGAAGTTTAGGTTGCTTGAATGTCATCTCTACATAACCTTGAACATGACAAATGAGGATTTGAAGAGCATTAATAATGTATGGGAAATGCAATCTATTTTCCGGCTCCACAGTCATAATTAGGTTCTGATGGAGCCGTCTGTACCAATTTACTGAGAACCTTTTATTTCAAAAAAACTTCCACTTTTCAGAGTGTTTATCAGTGATAGTGAGAAGGCATCAAGGCCAAGTTTAGAAGTAAAGGGATTAGGAATTCTGTGTAAGTTACTTGCCCTTATACCAGTTACTGTCACCAGTAGACATGTGAGCTTAGTCTGCTTCTGACTGAAGCAAGTTATACTGCAATTTATGCAGAAAGGAACAGGTTCTACAACACATATGAGGCCCCCATGAAAATATATATGTTATGATCTATATAGCACAAATAATTAGAAACAGCAAACAGGTAGAAGTAGCTTCTGTGTTAATATTTTGCATTTACTCGGTAGACCAAAATCACATATGAAGATGTTTTATTATGATGACTGTGATATTCTCTAGAGCTGTGCCCTCTAATTTTATATTAAAATTACTTAAGTCAATTTTATGCACTTATGAAAATATTTTCTGGAAAGAATAATTACATATTGATTTTTTTCCTCCCTGTATTTATCGTGTAATTTTTAATGGTTAAGAGAAGTATTATATTACAGCGCTGACTCCTAAGAGCGATGGAATTTGCAAATGAGACGGGACAAAACCTGGAACTTTGAATGTAACATCTGCAGTTGTGATTAAGTATTATAATCCGTCACAAGAATTCTTTAATGTTCTCTTAAAAACAATGATTCCTATAAATCATTCCATATACACATACCATAATTGTAGGAGGACCACAAAAGCAGCTTATAATAAATCTTGTTTTCCTGATTTGCCGATAACTTTATATTACTTATGATAAAGCAAGCACTAAAAAATGTGGTGTACTGAGCTGCACTCCTGCCATGATGACTTGTATAAGAGATGCTGTGACCCACTGGAATCCTTCCACTGAATTGTTCTGTTTGATGTGAGCAGGAATAGACACCAATCATTTTTTTTAAACAAAATAGTCCACTACAACATTAAAATATTATGCCAGTACCCATTTATGCTGGGGATAGGGCTAAGGCACGATGGGACGTGAACAAAATAGGGCAATCTCTTTAAATGAAATTTTAAAAGTATTAAAATGAAATTATGTTAATCATTAATTCAATTAATGGGAAAACAATTGAGAGGCTGTGGCAAGTAGACAGCAGTTTCTCTCTGCAGTAATTTTTTTCATCACACAAGAAAAATAATGCTTCATTTTAGGCTGGAACAATGGTGATTCTGCCATATTCTCTTAAAAAAAAAAAAAAGTCTTACAGAGGTCAGATAGTGTGCTTTAGTTCCTCCAAAAGATATTTTTTCTTTATCTGTCCATTCATCTGCAGAATTTCTGTTTTCACAGTAAATTATCAATTACTAAAAGGCAATTGTAATGTCTATTTTAGTATGAGCATATAAATATTGCAGCAGGTCCATAGTATCTAAGACAAGTTACAGTTACCAAATGTAAAAAAATTTAAAAAGCAGAATTCAGAGGCCATGGTAAGAGGAATGCCTGTCAACAATATATAATTTATAGGAGGTATCTAAGAAAAATTTCTTTAAAATTCTGCATTGATTGCAGCTGGTGAAGTGCTCTCAGTGAGGGGCTGAAGGGGAAGATGTACTGTGAGGGCAAATTCTCATCAAAGGCAGAGCAAGAGGAAGCAAAAAGAGTAAGAAAGAGTAGAGGCAGTATCAGGGCCTAAGAAAGAGCAGAGGCTATACCAGGGCCAAGGCCACAGGAGGAGCAGCAGGTGCTCTGTGGAGGAGAAGGCATTTGTGGCAGCACTTGCAAGGACCCACAAAATGGAGCAGATATACACTGCAGGCTGTGGAGAGCACACATTGGACCAGAGGAAAAATGTGATGAAAAAGTGGCAGCAGAGAGAAAGAACTGTCTACTGCCTGCAACTTCCCCATTTTTGTTTCCTCTTACTTGAATCAATAATTAAGTATTTATTTTGTTTGTCAATTTTCCCCAAATCAGGTCTCCTTTGCCCATGGCAGTAATTAGTAAACAAAACCTGTTATATCTCAACCCATTTCTGATTTTCTTATTTATTCTCTTTTTGTCCTGCCAAAGAGGGAGGGGACATCAGTGGGAAGCTGAGTGGGAGTATTTCTGCTAGCCAAGGATAGCCCCCTGGAATTGCAAGCAAAATATAAATTTGGCTCTGTTTCTGTTCATGTGTGTATTTCTGCAAAAACAGGTTTACCCACTATCCCTTGTTTTTTCTTTATTACCCCTTCTCCTATCAATATGTCTGGGCATGAAAATTCTGTCTATAATTAATGCTGGGTCGTATCACATCTTTGCTGCAATTTTGTCATGCAGTAAATGATGTCATTTCCTCTCTAGTTATTGCTAGCATTATTAACTCCGAGGCTTAAAAATCATAAGTCATCTATTTCTCCTTTCCTCAGTCAGTCATAGCATTAGATAAAAATATTCTAACTTTAAAAAAGAAGTTGACTGGTTTTATGGCTTTAATTTTTTGGTTTTTTTCCAAATGTTTTCTATATGTTACGACATCTGAAATATTAGGGTGCACAATTTAAGACTTTTGTCCTTAACTGTGTAAGAAATATAATTTTTCTCATTACAATAAAAGCTGAGATCTCAGGGAGTTGTTAATGATGTTTATTAAAGCTTTGAGTATTCCATGATCAAATACTAAGTTCATTTTGTATGTATTTATATCCATAGTTACTTGCTGCTTTTTAGACATATACGCTTGGATGTATACTCAGAGGCAGGAATGTGTAAGTACACATGCATTCATGCAGACTTTAGATAGTTGTGTCTACACAAATGAAATCAGGACCTCGGCAGACAAAATGTGTATTCCCTTCACAGCTGAAAACCCTCTTTGCAGAAGTTAATGAATTATAATGGAAACATCTATGCTATCCAATAGAGTACCTCACTCCCTTCCATGCAGGGTAACACTTGTCAGTTTTACTTATCTCCCCTGGATATAAGTTCAGATCATTTTACAACAACTATAAACTGATGCTGTACACAAGGATCTGAAAATGCCGTGATGGTTTTCAGTGTTAAGGACTGAGACTTTACAAAGCATTGCTGGGCAGGGAATACTTCTAAACACATGTGCAACCAGAGTCTTGGCCTATCCAATGTGTACAGTGGTAGAAAGGATGTAGTCCTGAACAAAGAATTGTCAGGTAATAACTACAATGGGGCTCTGAGCTCTCAAGAGTGATATTGTATTGTTATCAGATTCTTTAGATAAAGAAGTTAAAGCCTGCTCCAATCCTTGAAGAAGATTTTTTAATTTTATGTAATTTAGTTAACATTCACAGGAAAAGAAAAATGGATCTGCAGTGTTACCTTGTGTAAGTCTGCTTTCGAAGTAATAGTTGCACAGGTGAAGTCTTCTATTTTTCTGCTTTGCCAAAGATTGGAGTAATGGGCTATTCTCAGTTATGAGGATAAAAACTACTGAATACCTATGGACATCTGTAATTTTCTGTGCTGGCAGATGGAAGCCAGGTGACATACCTTAGACCCATTTAAATGGCCAGAGGCACAAATTTAGGCAACTGAACCAGCCCAAGTGACATTATTGACAAGGGACTTGACTCAACACCCTGCATATGGATAGATGCCCTGTGACCTTTGATATGCTCTGGGTTTACTGCATGGCCTCCAGCTGCTGCTCCAGGTGGAAACACTCCCATATGATTCCTATGTCAGATTTGCTAACTGTGGAGGGTGTTTGTACTGACTGCCAAACTGGCAGCTCAAACAGAATTAAAAACCTATACACAAGCCCTTGGGTTAAGGTAAATTTGAATAGTAGGACATCCATCCATATTTAGAAGTCTAGATGCATACTGGATGTTTAGATTTCCTAATCAGTGCTCCGGTGACACTGAAGGAGCAAATCAACTGACAAACCACAGTATTTGGAGGGACTTTTGATGCAGGGAGGGAGTGGTCAGATGAATGAATGAATGAATGAATGCATCACAAAATAAGAGGAAAATACAAACCAAGAAACATAATCTGTTTAGGAAGAAGGTTTTATGGGAAGTGGAGGAGGGGGAAATATTGATAACTGAAGGGGTTTTTTTTGCTTTGTCCTGGCAAAGAACAGTAAAGAAAGGTCATAAATTCTGCAAATGGAATAATACATTTTAAAATGGGATTATTTTATAGAAGACAATTCTATGATCTTTAAAAGTTCTGAGAAAATGGCAGATACTTTAAAAGAAGGAATTTAAGCAAAAAGATTCAGAAACAAAGCTTTCAATATTTTCTCAGCAAAATGGAGTTCAAAATGAGATCATAGATAGATTTGTATTCCTAGATTTGTATATTATAAACTATTTGATGAAAAACTCTTCCACTGAGCTTTTGTGATCTAAGACCATATTAGAAATTGGAAAAGGAAGACTGTTGAAATGCCGCAGACAAAAGAAGTAGCAAAAGTATAATGAAAGGTAAATCAAAAAAGTCTTCTAAGATGATAGTAAACAAAGTTAAAATGAGAAATAAAAAGAAAAAGAAAAAAGGAAAAGAAAAATAAAAGGAAAAAGGAAAATAGAAAAAGGAAGAGAAAAAAGGGAAAGGAAAAAGAAAATGAGAAAAGGAAGAGAAAAAAGGGAAAAAGAGGAAAGGAAAGGAAAGGAAAGGAAAGGAAAGGAAAGGAAAGGAAAGGAAAGGAAAGGAAAGGAAAGGAAAGGAAAGGAAAGGAAAGGAAAGGAAAGGAAAGGAAAGGAAAGGAAAGGAAAGGAAAGGAAAGGAAAGGAAAGGAAAGGAAAGGAAAGGAAAGGAAAGGAAAGGAAAGGAAAGGAAAGGAAAGGAAAGGAAAGGAAAGGAAAGGAAGATAATATTTTGTATTTGAAACTATCAATCTTTGATCTGGCACCAGCAGTGGAAACAGGAGAAGCGTTTTTTAAGGATACTTCACTACTTTTGCTTTTGGAAGCAAGGAGGAAAACTGCAGCAGTATTTGGGAATAATTCCTAGAACTGAAATTCTGAGATGTCCCTTTCCCTGCATACTGAGTGTGGAAAGTAAGGAGCTTTGGACTGGATTTCACTACACCCAGCAGCCTGAGCAGGAAAAAAAACTAGATTGAAAAAAAAAAAAAAAAAAAAAGGAGGTCAGAGTGCCTCTGAAAGCTGCACTCACAAAACAGCCTAATTCCTTGATTTTCAGATTTCTGTCACCTTGACTCACTACTAAGGTGAACTTAACCCTCCCCTAAGGAATGACATGAGTTTATATGCCTGGGAAGGTGAGGAGCAGGAAGAGTGACTGGGGGAAGGCTGTCAGACAGACAAGGAAAGGAGAGAGAAAACAAAACTGCAGCAATTGAGGAAACCTTCAGAGGTCTTATTTGGCTGATTTCTCACACCATACTGGTTTATTATAGATGACATTCCAGCCAATTTAATTATGAAAGCATTTGTCACTACCAGCTGAGGAGGAATAAAAATCAGTGACCACAAAGGTGATTGCATTAGTCACCTCTATTATTAAAGGTACCATTTAAATCCCATTGAAATGAATGAAAAGAACCAGGTGATTTAAAAGGAATTGAGAACATGGCATAACCATGCCTAATAAATAACCTACTCTGTTTTTTTATAAACTGCTGTGGGTCTTTAAATAACCAGCAAGGAAGATCATGTGGAACATGGTTGCTATTACTAAAGCTGGTTGAACTATTCCATAATTGCTGTTATGTGTTTTGTGGGCAATCACAGAACACAATTTCTGTGTGAACCTTTCATTAATCTTCAGGTAGGCTGTCAAAAGTATGACGGATTTTTTTTTTTTAGAACCAGATACTCAGGGGATCCAGCCAGCTCACATCTTATATTAATCAGTAATTTTATAATTATTGAAAAATCAGCTAAAGTGCACGCTTCATTTGGAACTATATTTGACCAGATACTCTGTTATAGTAAATCTATTTTCCTGTCAAACAGATTGAAACTGGATTTATTCATTGCTTTAAAAATGATAGCTGTGGTAACAATGCATCTGGCAGCAGAAGCTTACACGTATAACTCAATTTAGGTGCTGCAGAGACAGTCCAGTTAGTCTTTAGTGACTTGCTTATATGTTATATGTATAAATTCTTTTTGTTTTTTATTTTTAGATGGACTTATATGTCTCTATCAATTTTTGACTTGGTTGACAACTTGCAATAGAACAATGAAGACTTTGTTTTTCTATTTATCTACTTGCTATTTTGTGCAAAAAAATGTAAACTGAGCATCTTGGAGGGTAATTTTTAGAGCTCTGTGTGGGTAGAGTGGCCTAAAATTATTAAGTGATAGTGGAATTTATGTTTCTCACAGGCTCATATGAACACATATTTGTTGGGTTTTTTTCCTAGCTCTTGGAAGCCAACATTTAAACTCTAACAATAAAAGTATATCTTTCAGGTATACTGAACTTAGCTTCCATTCCACTGCCTTGTGTTAACAAATGTTGGTGAAGTTGCCTTTACAGTAATAAGTTACCAAAATGCATTTCACTACTACTATAAGACTGAGATGTCTGGGCCCTGTCCAACCATAGTGTAGGGAATATTAGGATTGCCTACTCAATACACAGGTGGAGTCAGTGGCTGGAGTGACAAAAGCCAGCAAATGGGACAGTTATCCACATGCTTAAGTGAACCAAAATGCAACATGAGAAAAAAGAGTGAGCTTGTATTCCCACCTCTTTCCTCAACAAAAAGAATATCCGCAAAACCAATTTTTATGTTATTCAAATACACCTACCCCTTCAGCTACACTCACATCAGTCCAGAGGATATGAATATGAATATCTATTGGAGTCATGTGACTTGAAGGAACATTTTCTGTATCACAGAAGATGTCTCATTTTGGATAGGTTACAAGCAACTGCTTGACAAATGCACTGCTGGTATGACCAGGACTCTATCTTGACCATTTTCCTTTGAAATGGTGTCCAGTATTTCTCAGGCAATGATTCAGACACTTTCTCTTCCATTGGGTTTTAACCTGAGATAGTGCAGACCATGTTAGCTTTGCCATGGAGAAAACTTTGTGCACCTATGGAGCAGCTCTGGAGCTCCAGAACCAGCAGTGACAGTGTGGGAGTAGGTCACCATCTGCTTCACTATAAAAAACTGGTAATGGAAAAGTAATGGAAAAATCAGGAGTGTAATTTGTCACAATTGAAGCCTAAACTTATTCTCTAACTTCTGGGCCATGCTTCCTTTACGGTAATGATGCTATTGTAAGAGAATATTCTCTGTTCATCTGCAGAGAAAAGCCCATATCCAGTCTGAAGGATGCAAAAACCAATGAAAAGACTCTCAGGGGGTTCATTGCCTTCTAGTTCCACTTTAATGCACATTTCAATGGACATCACAATTTAAAGTTGTGTTTCAGGCAGCACAAATCATGCTATAGTATTAGAAACTGTTTCAGCTCATGATGAGGCAGTCAATAAGCCTTGAAGGATATAAGATGCACTCAGAAGAATCAAAGCAATGATACTTAGCTGAGTCATCAGAGAAGTCTTCTTCCCTCATCTATTCTGGCATCTGTTAAAATGAAGCTATTTCAATCTTTTCCATTAATGACTGATTAATGATCTATGGAATTTCACTACCTGCTGAAAATATGCTCACAGAGTCACAAAGCTTTTCATGACTGCTTATTCTATTTTATTATGGTGTCCCAAAAGACTGCTCTATGTTGTACATATAAAATATCTACCTCAAAATATTTTTGCAACATCTAACAGAATCAGCAAAGTATTTGTCATTCTCTCTCATATTTGTCACATGCTACGTTTTTTTTTTTTGTTTTCTTGTTTCTATTTATTTGTAATCTGATAGTTCCATGGATGTTTGTACTTTTAACTCTGATTACTTTTATAAGCTAATCCTACCCATTATTCTTTCTGAGCAACCAGTGTAAATGGGGTGTTACATAGAAAATACCATCTTTATTCCAATAACATTTACTACACACTACATACCTCTAAATTTACAGTAAGATACTTATACTTTTCCATGTATATTAGAAAAATTATTTCTCCACCTAAAATGACAAATCAAGTATTACATTCCCTCAATAAACACCTAAGGACAGGAACATATAAAACCCCTTTTATGTTTAAAAAGTTGTTTGTTCAGATTTTTTTTAATAAACAATATAAATAGTAGTAATATTTGTAAAAGGAAGGTCTAAACAAAAAAAAAAATTGCTTTTTTCTTTTTTTTTTTTTTTTCCCCATGACAAAGTTAAATTTAAGAGAGAGCGAATAGGTAAGAATTCTGACACACTGAACATTTCTGATCTGGTTGCATGTTTCCTCACAGTGAAGAAGAAGAGAATATTATTCTAGGTCTCTTTTGAAGTGAAAAATTCATCTCCCAACCCTACTTTTTAACTTGATGCCTAAATCAACTCAGGATTTAACAGAATGAGGCCTTTTGAAGATCAGGGAGCAATTGAATTACAATATAACAAATAAGGTATGTAATAATAGAGCAATCTCAATTAGGTAACATATTTGTCAGCTCAACAGTTTTTGTTGCTGCAGAACTAATCATGAATCCACATTCACTGACTCTGCCACTGGCATTAATCCAATATACATCATAACAAAGCCATTTATTCCTTATTTATATGTATTTGTGGAGGGAGATAGATACTGTAGGTAAGTGATGTCCACACTTCAGAATTGCTTTTCAGTCATCTGCACACTGTTAAACACTGTGAAGAAAAGACCTTATATCACCAGTTTGGTGAGTTTTTCAACTCAGTCTAGACCAAGTGCTGTAATTGTAGGTTTTAAATGGATTAGTCTATTATCAAGAAAGTCTGGAGATGGTAAACCATGTAAATTAAGCTTCAAAAAATGTTTTCAGAAATGCCTCTGTCATGCAATCACAGGCATTATGGCAAATCTGTAAGAGTATAATCACATAAAAATGTTTTGGAACATATATAACTTGCAATTGCGTTCGAACTGCATAGAGGTTACCTCAAATTATTGTGGAAATAGAACATCTGGCTGTAAATCACAGCAAAATAAATTTTAGTTCACTCTAGGTGGTTTTCATTTGGCGTGCACAAATCTTCACCTGTTGTAAGGTACATATAAAATCAGAAGCAATGTTTTATATACTATCACTTTTTCAAGATACCTTAGGAATAAATTAGCAAATTGCAAACCAAACTGGCTCCAAATACACAAAGAATTATTATATAAGCATATTTCTTTAGTAAAATGTAAGGGTTAGAAAACGTCATCTGAATGATATCTAAAAATAATCTGGAAGTATGATAGTTCCTCTGATGTAATATAGCCTGGAGAGTTCTAACCAAGCTGATAATCAGGAAGATGCAGCTTCGAGGAGAGAAAAAGCGAGGTCCTGTCTGGGTGGTCTGATGTGAGCTGACTGCAAGAGCTTCATTATCCTAAAATGGATACCAGGTATCCAAGCAGTGAAGAATGTATAAACATTAAGTGTGAGTAAAGTGCTGCAGACAGAGAATCCTTTGGGAAACAAGAAGAAACAAAAGAAACAAAAGAAACTTAAACACTCATACTGATTGCATTGTATCACAGAATGACAGAGACCAATAGCTTCAGCACAATCTGAGGACTATCTATTATACTATCTCCAATGATACCCTAGTCCTCTGTTCAGAAGTGACTGAAATTATAATGAAATCAGTCCTCCTAGAAATAAAATTCAGCTCAGTAATTGCTGCAGTAAGCCTATTCCCTCTGGCTGTACTACTGTGTAATTTTTATTATTTTTGAATTTTGAGTGGATAACCTAGTCATCACATTGGTGAGCAAAAAGATTTAAAAGAAGGTAAAACAAATTGTTGAATTTGGGCTTCACATACTTTCCAGCAGAAATTATCTAAATTTAATACTTTAATGGTTCATTTGACATTCCTTATAAATGGGTAGGAGACAGAAGGAAGTAGAAAGGAAGGAACCTTCAGTACTGCATCTATTTTCTGCTTTAAGAACAACCCTCTTTTTCTTTGATGCACATTCTGACTCCACTGCTTCTGCTGAAGGCCAGATCAGATGCTCCTATGACAGCACTAAACTGAGTGAGTCAAAGGAGTGGAGGGAAAGAAAAGACCTCTTCAAAAAAACCCCCAAAACTGAATGTCTACTCCAGTTACAAAAAATAATAAGCCAGCCCTACTCTTAAAAAAAAAAAAAGAAAGATATTTACTTATATTACAGATTTAAGAGATTCACAATGTGGTTTTTGCCTTGGTAAACTTAGTAACCTCCAGGGGCCTGTGTTGAAAACAAAGATCTTGCAACTTGACTATGGCAGCTGGTGAGGGGTCAGTAGCTCTGACCAAGGAAGCTGTGACCGGTCCGGAGAGATGGTCCCAAAAGAGATCGTCTTCCCAAGGCCTGGTGTCTTCCCTCAGCTGCCGCCCAGGAGGGCCTGTGCAGAAGCTGTCAGCTCTTTAGTGATTGTCAGCTCGTGATTTCAGCTCAGCTCTGCAGGGCTGCCTCCAGGCCCGACCAGGGAGAGAGACGAGAGGCCCGTGTGGCTGTTCCACACGAGGCAGCTTTATTGGTTCGGAGAAGGGGAGCCAGGGACGAGCTCGCTCTGCCCTCGCAGGGGCAGGGGGCTCGCTTTATAGGGATACAGGGGTGGGTGTCAGAGGGTAAGGGCCAATGGGTTACAAAGGGTCTGCATAGGGTCTACTAGAGGATTCTGAGTTTGTCTTCTTCTCGCCTTAACTGAAGAGTAGCTCCCTTTCCAGGGGAGTTCTGCTGGGAGGTTTAGGCACTCTCCTTATCTCAGCAGACGTCCCTCCAGGGCAGGGGCTGGGTATACCCCACACTTGACCTCTTCTATTGTTGACTACCTGCATTTGTCTGGTGAGTTAACGGCTCTCTAGAAATCAATTGTTTCATTAAAAAGCTTTTATGTGATAGCAAGGATGAAAACAAGAAAATGCAACCGTATCTACTGCATAGATTAATCACTTTTTTTGAATAGAGATGAGTCTAGGGAAATAGAAACTTTGGCAAGACTAATTTCTCACCAACCAAAAAAGAACAATTCTGGGAAGGGAAGCAAGCATTTTTATCAAGATACCCTTGCAAGAGAGTCTTTCCATTTTGCTTATTGTGATTTCTCTGTTTTCTAAGTAATCTCCTCATCCCTGCCCTTCATTGTGTACAAAACCTGCAAATTTTTCACTTGTCAAAAATAGACCTCCCCTTTTTTGCCAACAAACATGAAAATAGTTCATGTCATTTTAAGCCAAAATAACCAAATACAGTTGAAAGAAATTACTTCAGTCATTTGAGAACTCTATGAAGATATTGTGAAACACAAGTTCAGGTCAACAGGAAATTCAAGCAACTTCATGTTTCTTTCTCCATCAGAAAAGGAAGACAATGAACCAAATAAAATAAATTCAGAAGTTCTAAAGCAGTATGGATCTTAATGTTTCATAAAACACATGGAATAAAACACAGGATGTTAAGATTATAAATGCGAAATTAATTTTAATTTGTTGAACTGTTAGGACTTTTTTTTTAACTACATTAGTTATTCCCTTATGCTCTCTGCACAGCTTTGACCAGCTGACACATAGTTTTGATGAATTTATTTGCTTCAATTTGCTTAGGGCATATTTCTACGTTACTTATGGATGTATAGGGATTATGTTAGGGAAGTGATCCATTAACTGACCAGCAGAAGTGAAGACTATTCTTTCTACACCTGAAAGGCCATTCTATTTATGTGATCTTTGCAACTGAACTTTTTGATCACTATGTGTGCAAACATATTTTCACATGGTGGAGTTTGTATACAAGTTCCCGATCCTCCTTTGAGGAGGGAAGGGATGAATTCATAGCAGTTTATGACCTGAACTACAATGAGGAGGATTTTTCTTTTCCTCTCCGTTCAATTTAACATTTCTAACTTGGCAAAAGAAATATTACATGAATGAGTTTCAAGACTCCCTACCAGTACGATGGTGCTATCTAGTCAGGTTACAGCACTGCAGCTTGAAGGAATGAAAACCAGACTACACTTTATTATCTAATGACAGCTGCTATAAACCTTTATGTCATCTCTTTTTTCTTTGCTTAAAGTGTAACAGACTCTGCTGTAGCCAACCACCTCTCTAATACTTACTCTTTTTACCTAACCTCATCTTTTGTGCTAGATTAAGTATTTTGCTTCCCTTCTTGCTAAAAGTTCTGATTGACATTTCCTGTGTACTTTCAGTACCTTTTTTTTTCCCCTTTACAACATTTCTAATTTGCTTTCTCTATTCCCATTTACTCTGTCAGAGGTTTTGTTCTTCTCTGGCTTGGTTGAATAAAAATGAAAAAAAAGAAAAAGAACCTGTCTTCCTGTATTAGATATTAGAGCTTTCCCAAATGCATTTGGCTTCTCTCTTATGGATCCTTACTTAGCACTTTTCTGATTTAGCCAAAATTAAGTCTCACCATTTCTTTGCATTTTACAGTAGATCTGATTAAATAGTGTAATGGAAAATTATAATCATCTTGCTGGGTAAAGTTGAAACAGTTATTCTGTGATCTGTGATTTTTATTGTGTCTATTCTAGCATTAAAACTGGAAAAATGTGAAGTATGTGAAAAAGCCTAAATGTTTTTGTTATACTACATTTGTGCATGTTAGCATTTTTTTGGTGATTTTGCTTTCTATTATCCCAGACTAAAAGAATCACAGACATTAGTGGTCAAAGTCACAGAGTAGGTCATCTGATCTATTTTTATTGCAGCACTGGTTTTTTTGACTATACTTTATCACAATACTTTGTCCAGTTACATTTCCATGATCCTTTTCCAGTTCTTCTAAAGACTCACAGAGATATTTCTGATGGTATTCATCCAGCATTATGCTGTACACAGTTTCATCCAAGTATTTCTTCCTAATATGCCCTCAGATTTTGCTATAAATGTTTTTTGTTCCTCAAGGAAATTTTCGACCACTGGAATGCATAGGCAACTTGCACTGAAGTCAACGGGATATTTGTGGTAGAGAATGAATCTAGCTCATAGTATTTACAGTAAAGGTAATTATTTTGTCCTCTTTATCATTCTTGAATTAATAGAGATCATATGGGAAATTTCCGATGATATCAGATATGCATCATGGTGTCTGTAATTCAGTAATTATAATAATTGTAGCAATTGTTCCCAAGAGAATATCCATAGCTTTGAGAATATACCCAAAATTCAAACTAAAATGGATGGAGGGAGGAGAGCACTACAGAAAGACATGTAAAAGAATCTGTGTTATCTTAGAGCTAATAAATTACTCCCATCATTGAATCTATGGCTTCCCAGCTCCTGGAAACTGCTTCTAGCCACTTGGCATACAGCATCTCAAATGCATTCTTTGAGGAAAAGAGTTATTCTTCCATTTTAAAGTATAACCCATTAAAAAAAAAGCCAACAATTAAAAACAAAGCAAAACAAAAACAAACAAAGAAACAAACAAGAAACCCCATAAAACCCCCAAACCAAAAAAAATTATCACCTTACAAAACTGCTTATTCTGAGGAGATGGGAGCACCATGCTCAAAACAGTAGCTCTTATATCCAAGAAGAAAGTGCTAAGCAATGCTCACAAGCTTTCCTCCTTTGGATGCACTCCAGGGTGTATACGGTATTGAATTTTTGTGGACCAACAGGAAAGCAAAACCAAAGGAGAGTTACCTTTTGGTGAACTACAGAAATTATTTCTGATGTATTTTCTACATAGAAACAATATGTTTTTTATGAAGAATGATGCTTTCAAATAATCCTTTGACTACAGTTACTGATACTGAGAGAACAACCACTGCTAATTGTGATTTAAAAAATAAAAGGTTGGCAGTACTCACATGAAATGTTTTTCATCCAAGGACTTAAAAGGATTTGCCAAAATTAAATTAGTCCTCTCAATACTCATGAGGATCAGATAGTCTGTTCTCTCAGAATGGAAAAGAGATATTTGGGAAGGCTAAATATTTCAGCAAAGTTCATAAAACAGACTCAGACTTTTAAGCTGAGAGAGGAATCCATTGGGTCTCGTAATATTCTATTTCTCTGTCCACTATGTGCCCTCCCATATTTCCGTTATTTGCATGCAATATTAACTCAAAAACCTCCATACTCTTCTAAACATTCATGAATATTTCTGTCCTTTTGTATGCATTCTCAAATTGTTCTCTTTTTGTCTTTGATATCCAGCATATTTTGTTACTTTCCTATAAGTAAGATTTGCAGTTATATAAATCACCCTTCTTTTTCTTCTGTAAATAGTTTTCCAATCATGAGAGCAATGTGTCTAATTTTAATTTATTTCTTTCTAAATTGTTCAATTATAGACAATTATGTGTAATAAACTTTTCTGTCTTTTTTTTTTTTTTTTTAATATCTCTTTCACCTTTAAGATTGAGCTCTGCTCCTGAGAAATCCATGAGAGCTCTCTGCATTGTGCCTGGAGGTTCAACTCTGATGGATAAATGTTTTTATATGTTTATGATACACCCAGAACTATTGTACCGAAGTTTCCATGTCTCTTTATACTTTTCATTTTTGTAGCACAGTTGTAACAATGTGGCAACAAATATGTGTCCCCTATATTAGTTTTTTGCTTCTTAGTGAGTGATAAAAAACCTTGGGAAAAGTCTTTTTCACGTCTGTCATGGTTTGACGCAGCTAAGTGTCAAGCACACAAAATCTGTTATTTTCATAAGGGGAAAATAAGAAAATATTGAGGAAAACTAGAGAGCTGTGAGTCAAAACAGGTTCAAACTTAAACAGTTGCTGTGAAAAGAAAAAGTTTATTACTAACAGAATTAAAAGTAAAAAGAAATAGCAAGAAATTAAAGCAAACCTCCCCTCTCTTCCAGCACTTCTCTCCTTTTACCCAACTCGTACAAAGGATAACAGAACATGGGATTTTAGTCAGTGTTGCAGTTGTTGAAAAGTCTCTTTCTTATGCTTAAGGAAAAAAGGGTTTTCTTCTGCTTCACGTGGTTCCCAAACTGCCACCAACAGCAGACCCGCCTGGAAAGAAACAATCTGCTGTGGTGTGCATCTCTTCCATGAAAAAAATCTCACAGTTCCTTCACACTGCCAAACATGGGTCACCACATTGGGGTATTAATCTTTTTTAAGGATGAGTTATTTTGGCCTGCACACAAAGGCTTTCTTCGCCACAAGTCTCTAAAAGCCTCTCACTACTTCTATGTAGCCTGGCATAGGCACTCTTCACAATCTTCACAGGCCGCACATGAATTCTCCATCCCCCCATGTACTTCAAATGGATTAAAGAGAGAAACAATTTGTGATATTACAGTTTCTTACCACAGCATGCAATAAGATTTTTTAAGCTACGCGCGAGAATCGTGGCACCGCCCTCTTTTCTCCCGTCGCCATTTTCAGCTCTGTCTCACAGGACTCACTTTCTCTTTCTCTCTGACCCTGAAGCCGCCACGTTGAAGAGTGTCCTTGTTCAGGCTTTAGGGTGGAGAAAGCCTCGCTCCCTTTGTGCTGCTGGCTGCGTGGTGTCCTCTTCAGTTCAGCACGAGGTGTGCTGGCTGCAGACAGGAGGCTCCACTGGCTCCTGTTGGCTCTGCTGGCTCTGCGTGGAGAGGAGAGGGACCCGCTGGTCCCAAGAAGCCGCACTGGATGGGTTTAGCTGTGTGGCAGTCCATGGCTGGTTTTAGCTGCCTGCAGCTCTGGGATAGCTCCCCGGCCCGCAGCGACCGAGGGTCCGTGCCACGGCATTGGGAAAAGGGGAAGGAGGCAGGGGCCCTGGCCCAGTGGGGCCTGGAGGCTCTGGGGCTCCCTCAACTTCTGGCAGGTGTGCTGGAACGAAAGGAAATTCCCACCTCTCCCCGCAGTTTAAATATGTAAATTGTGAGAAGTGTCATTAGTCTAAAAGACTGTCCATCAACTCAGGTTCAACCCACTACATTCCACCCCTTGCTTCTCAAAATTTACATATCCAAAAGTTACTTAAAATAGCAAAACTAGAACTAAAGGGAAACAAATTACATAAACCTCCACCCCTAGAATTTTGCTACAACTACAAAGCAAATTTCTACTATCATTCTTAATTTTATATCTTTATACTTGCTTTGCCACTTCAAAGCTCTCATAATTCCCTTTGGATTTGATTTCCCCATTATCACACAGGAAATACCACAGCTCACTTCGTGGGATGTACCTTCTCTTTCTCTCTGGAGGACGTCTGCGTTTGGTAGCAGAATGTCTGATCTGTACTGCTGAGATTTGAAGAAGGCCATCTTTAATCTCCTTCTTGAGTTCTTGGTGATTCTTCTCTATCTTATCTTCCACTTTCTGCAGACGTGTTTCCACAGCTGCCATTCTTGCATATGTTGAGCCATGCATGACATCTGCATATGCTCGGAGCTTCGTCGCCATATCCCACACAGTCTCATTCCCACCATCACCTGGTCTCATTATTGCTAAAGCAGAAGCGTATTCTTGTGGCCCTAGTCATATGAGATTTTGCCACATGAATGGATTAACTCTGATCTGGTCTGAGCTCCTCAATCCTGCATCATGTGTAGATAATCTCTACCACCGCTAGTTCTCTCAAATGTTGGATCCTTTGTCCTATGGTCTTCCACTGGGTTTGCTGCATATAGAAATCATCTGCGCACAGATATCTTTCATTCATGCCTGTCAAAGCCCGTGTCCAGAGACTGACAGTCAGCTCTCCTTTTCATTGCTTGGTCGATCACTGGATCATGTGACAGGGATCCCAAATGCCTTGCTTCAGCACCATCTAGCATTACATCATCACCTGCCGCATCCCAAACATGGACCATCCAACTTATTATGGATTCATCAGACCGTTGGGTGTAATCCTTTCTTAGGCTGTGAAGGTCTTTTATGGACATGGACTCAGTAATAGTTTCTGTGCCTGAGTCAGTTGGTGGCTTTGAGGTTCCTTCCCCTGCATCATCATCATCTTTCACTGGGCGATCAGTTTTGGTGGTGTGCTTTTTCCTCGTGACAGGAGCCACTGTCAGTGGCTTAGACTTTCCATCTGCTTTGGGGTTGCTGTCTGGTTTGGCTGCAGCCTGAGTGTCTGGGGTGTCTGCTGATTTATCTTCCTGTCCCTCTACCTTTACCTGCTGCAGTGTGCGATAGGCATATGCCAAGGCCCAACATATTGCAATGAGCTTTTTCTCATTAGAATTGTGATTTTATTTCTCTTTCAGGTATTTCCCCACCTCAGCTGGGTTCTGAATTTGTTCAGGGGGGAAATTCCAAGCTATTGGGTCAGAGAATTCCTTCAGAGTTTGGTCCATAGCCTTCCATTTCCCACACCACTCAGGATTTTCCACATCTGGGTCAGGTGTTTCATCAGTCACCCTGGAAATCTGAGCTCTTATTCTAGACAAGCTGCAAACCACATAGAGGAAGTTTACCAGATTAAATACCAGGAAGGTGGTCTCTTTAGCATCCAGGGGAAACTGAACATCCTCAAAAGATAAAGGGGAAGGAGATGAAAGGCTGGGAAACCCCATCTCCTCCTCTTCTAGCAATCTGGGTGCAATTACTAATAAACTCTCAAAACCGGCTACTGCAACTGGGACTGGGATTAGGATGGAGAAACCGCATATCATACACACTTTGAACAGCTGCCTGTACCTCTGTTAACTTCTTATAAACCATTATCACCGAGCACAGCAAAATAGAAAGCCAGATTCGTGCCCCTGCTCGGCAAAAGTTTCATATCAGGGACAAGATCGGAGCAATCTGTGGATAGGCAAACAGGCCTAGGGACCAGAAAGGCAGTAATACATCAAGCCAGAGAGACATTATGAACTCATCCAATATGGTGACTATTTTACTACAACACAAAGTAATTAAATTCAAACCAAAATGTATTTAGTACAGGTTTTTCACTTTCCTTTGAGGCACACATTGGGCGCCACTAATTATTTGTGCTGGTTTGGACAAATTTGGAGGAAAAATATCCTCTGATAGAAGGCAGGTCACAACCATCCTTCCCCCACCAGGTTCGGGAAAAGGAAATTTTCCTTGGAGGAAACTGAAAGAGATAAAAAACCCCTATTTATTTAACAAACACACAGGAAAAGGATAGTAATGTTAAATAATAAAACCTCTCACTGTGGAGGGAAACCTGGGAAGATTTCAGAGTCCTTCTGTAGGTATAGTCTCTCTCCTCCTCCTCAGAGCTTGGTCATGGGCCCACCTCTGGGACCTCGCTGGAAAATTCTCCCAATGTGTTCCGATGTTGAAACAGTCCAGAAGAGAAGAAGCAAAAAAACCCAAAGTCCCAGGAAAACAAAGTTCAACTCTCCATCTCTCTCCGGAGAAAAGGAGCTGAAAGCTGGCTGAAAAGCAAGAAGGGCGCTTCCTCTGCTCTTGCGGCTGCAGAAGCAGAGGAGTGTGTGTCTGTGTCCTTGAACAACTGCTTTGAAAAGTTCACTCGGTTTTTTTCCTCTCCCCCCTCTCAGGCTCAGTTTAAAGGCACAGAAAGGCACAAAGTTAATTTCTGGGCATAGAGAAGCGATAGAGGATACACATCATAAAGTCACCCCAAGACAACATCTCCTTTTCTTTCATTTAATAAATTTGGAAAGAACCCATTTGGATCCAGCATTTTGTCAGCATTTCAGTTAGTCTTTTTTTCTAGACATACTATGACCATAAAACTATTGCACAAATCTCTGTTCCTCTCCCAGATTGTTTCCTAGATTTGATTTTCATGTGAAGGAATAAATTCATGGTCATGGTGATGTCAAATGCATCTGCCACTTGTTTACCTTTTTTATGAGTCCATAACTTCATTTTTTTCCTGCTAGTCAAGAAAACATTTCATTATGTTTTAGATGCCCCTGGATAGCTTATCTTAATTTAGAAGGTTTTAAAAGGATGTGTCAACAAACAATCCCAAATTTATATCCTGTAGCTTTTGTGTTCTGTGTGCTATATATTTTCTCAAGGGATGAAAACTTGTCAGAATCTCTGATTTTACCGAAAGATTTACTGCCAAATAGTAGTGCAATTTTGCAAGATAGGTCGACTAAGAGGTCCAAATTAGTATCATGAACATACTCCATAACGTCCATGTGTTATTGTCACCGAGACAAAAATGCCAGTGGAAAAAATGTAGTTCTGGTGTAAATGTAGTTCTGGGTAAATTTGCAGCTTTTTGTACTCAAGTTTAATTTTCTAGTGTCTCTTTTAAAAGAGAGTTTAATAATATTTTAAATAATAAAATTTGTATATTAAATAGTAAAGGCTGTGTAGGCTAGATCTCACTCTCAGTGACATTATTCAGAAAAGGTGATCATGCAGGCAGCTCTTTAGTTTGGAGTGAGATATATCATAGCTAGCCTAAGACATCTAAAATAAGAGATCTAGCTAAATTCTGTCATGGACACTTGCAGGTGACAGTTCATCATGAAGGAAATTAATGGAAGGAATCATGACTTGTGAGAGTATTTCTCTGTCTCAGGTAATGAAAACTACCGACATCACTATTTCAAACAAAATTTCTTATATTCATTCACTCTTATCTTTAATATATATCTCTTATCTTGATTATACTTGATGGAATTTACTGTTTTCTTACTATAAGAAATTAACTAAAGAAAAGTCCATTTCATAGAAGCATATTTTTCAACTTTTCTTACAACTGCTTAAGAGAAATATTGGGGTATAACCAGACAAGTTTTGGAAGGATTAAGGATAATATTGCTATTTTATGTCAAATCTCTTGATAATTTCTTGGTCCTTTCTCAGGTGTTTACGAAAGATAGAGATAAGTATCTCAAGCACAAAAATGTAGTCCAATCAAAAGGAGTTTCAAAGGTATAACATAAGCATTATTCACACTGAGATTATTCTTTGCATGAGTATTACAGTAATGATAGTGTTCACAATACCTGTATATGATTTCCCATTGTTTTTAATTTTTTCAGTGATATGTACTAAATAATCAGAAGAGCCTCTAAAAGCAGTTCTATTATTGCTGCTTTTTTGGTTTCTGGATTTTTTTTTTTTTATTATTTTTAAGATTATGGAATAGGTAATAGAGGAAATTTTCAATTTCAGGTGGTTAATGAGGAACTAAATGCACAAGTCCATCTGTTATGAAACCCCCTCCATGTCTCGTACAACACATAAAGCACATTCCAAAATTTTTAATACTTTCTTCTTTTTCCTCTGGAAGGGAGAAGATGGTTTTGGATAATCCTAAATTAAGTCAAACTTCCAAGACGGAAGTGATCAACAACTATACTGATTAACGTCAGGCTGCTGGTCAACAAAACCATTTGATTCAGAGCATGGGAAGGAAGGACTTTAATGTCCCCATCACTGTGTCCTTAAAAAACAGGTTAAAAAGGGAATGACGTCTGGCCAAAATTTGTTTCCCCTTTCTCTTTTTAGTTGTCTTCTCTCTCTCAAAGTTATTGAGTATGAGGAGATGTTCAACAACCATACAAAACCCTTGTGCTTAAGCAGAGAGGTATCAAGCTGGAAATATGGAGGTCTGTAGGGGTGCTCCAGAAAGAGGTGGCACTAAATAGTCTGTTTTGGCCTAAGAACACGATTCCAGAAGCATGGGGCTGTTTACAACAAACACCCAGACACAACTCTCCCATGCCAACCTCTTAGAATTTCTCAGCCTTACGCTGTGAAACTCCATACAGAAAGCAGATGAATTAACTTCTGCAAGGAGCTGATTACCACAGAGCAGGTGATATACACAGTCATCTGCTGTCCTTGTTTTTAGTCAAATGACCTTTCTGAAGGCAGCCTGCACTGTATTGCATAGCTCTGTATTTCATTTCTTGTCTTTATTGCCTAACTTACTACACAGCTTTTTCAGTGGTGTGCCAATTGAGAGTGGTGCATCTTCATTCCAAATACAGGAGCAACCAGGACAGCTCGAGAATGCCCATAGATGTACCTTAAGCAGACCCTGGGACCTGAGTAACCAGGACAAATGGGAGGTGATCGTTCATAGATTCTTGTTTGCAGCATAGAGTACTTTTTTTCTTTTTGAAAAAATGTAGATGAATTTGCATTTTTTTCCCCTTTCTTAGGCATTGGAACACTGTCGTGCTCATTATAAGGAAACAAAGTAGCACACAGTTCATTCAAAGCTAAAAATTTCTATAGGCAATAGAATTTCTATGTGAGTGGTTTTACTGCGTTCAGTGGAGAAGACTAAATCCTTCTAAATCTCTGGCTCTCTTAGCCTAAAAAAGACATGATGGTAGCATGACATTTTGCTTGGAGAAGCTGTGTGCAAAATGCATGGCAAATTGGAATTTGCTAGAACCCTCAGTTACAGAAATATCTTTTTGCCACCTAGTCAAATGAAATGACTATTTCTTTTGTGTTTTCATGTGTAGTCAGAAAACTAACTATTCTATAGTACGTGACTCCTGTGTTAATACTTTAATCTAAATTTTCGTTGGTTTTTTTTTTTTTCTGGGATCTTAGTTAGCATGAACAATTAAAATTAGGTTCTTAATCTGCACATGAGTAACATCATGCAGCTTTTGAGAGATGCACATTGTTGTGGTATGTTCTTTTATATAAAACCCAGGAGAAAAGAAAAGAAAAGAAAAGAAAAGAAAAGAAAAGAAAAGAAAAGAAAAGAAAAGAAAAGAAAAGAAAAGAAAAGAAAAGAAAAGAAAAGAAAAGAAAAGAAAAGAAAAGAAAAGAAAAAAGAAAAGAAAAGAAAAGAAAAGAAAAGAAAAGAAAAGAAAAGAAAAGAAAAGAAAAGAAAAGAAAAGAAAAGAAAAGAAAAGAAAAGAAAAGAAAAGAAAAGAAAAAAGAAAAGAAAAGAGAAAAGAAAAGAAAAGAAAAGAAAAGAAAAGAAAAGAAAAGAAAAGAAAAGAAAAGAAAAATAAAAAAAGAGAAATTTCTTTAGATATTCACTATTATTCTCTTCACAGAAAAAACAAACCAAACCAAACAAAAAAAATCCAAAGAACAAACAAACAAAATAAACCACAAAGAAACAAAACAAAAAAAAACCAAAAAAGAACCCCAAGAAACAAAACAAAAAAAAAAACCCAAAATCCTTACTGATGGTGTTTTGGGGCAGAATATAACAGAAAAATAGTGCTATTGTTGCATCACCTTGCTTCCACTATTTAGGCTCAAATGTCTCTAGGGTAGACACTGGTGCTATTTTAGTTACTGTGAGTAATAGGATTAAAACACTAGTTGGAACTCTTCTGATGTGTCAGACTATCCAATAAATGCAGTGTGTGTGCTGTAGGGTCCCTGAAGGCAGTTAACATAGCCGTGTAGCTAAGCAGCTACTGCACTGCCTCTCTCTTGCAGAAGAGGTATTCAGATGCTTAGTCAGAATAATTTAGCAGCTCCTCTGAGAAACCAGAGCTGTTCAAAGAAATGTTATCAGGAGTGAGGATCTCATCTGATGTTTTTCCACCTCTTCATAGATTTTTTTTTCTTCAAGCTAGCTCATATTCTACCTGATGTGCTGAAGTTCCTCACTGCAAATTCAATTTGCCTTCAAATATTTGGCACTGCTTCAAGGAAACTGATCAAATGATCAAGTTCACCTTGATCCCTTAATTTTGAAATTGCTTGGCTTGCTCTTTTTCCCACAGTGTTGGGTCAAGATTTTCTTCCCAGGGTGAGTTTCAGTTCATATTCTCTATTTTCACTAGCTGAGTTGCCGATTTCTAGAATGTCTGTCAATTCAGATTTTTTTAACATGTCAGGCTGCTTGCCCTTGAATGTTTGCCAGTATAAGAAAAAGGGAAAACATCCAACCAACTGAAGGAAGAAGAGAATTCCAAGTGTGCAATAAGAAGATGAGTTCAAAAGGATACATCTTTTTTTTTTTTTTTTTTTTTTTCCAGTTTCTGGGCTTAAACTTAATCTGAAGCTACAGCTGTGAGAAACGGCACCTTCAGGAGAAGCCCTTCTGTCACCAACATCTTACCTAGCAGGAATCTAAGGAAAGCAGAATGGCCTGATGGTTTTCTTTTCCTTTGTGTCACTATGTGAAAGAGCATATGGGGCTTGGAGTGCTAATTATGGGTATAGAACTGTATAAAGAAATTGTGCCCTCAGCACTGGACTCCCCTGTGTGGATTAACTTGACCAACCATTGGCACTGAAGGGAAAGCACTGCACTTTGAGTGTCCTCAGTTTGAACTAAAGAGCCAAGACCTGTCAGTAGACAACTCATATCTAATGCAGATCAAGCATAAAAGAAGATTAAAACTGCTATTGCCAAAGGATATATGCTTATATTAATACAGCCAGGGATCTGCATGGATATAGTCATTTCTCCACAACAAATTATTTCTCTTGTTTATCTGTTTCTCACTGCCATGATATGTTGCTCAAAGGTGAGGTATTGTTTCTTCATAGCAAAGGCAAATTCCACTTGCCAGACTTTTAATTCTGATCATCCTTGATTAGTAATTTTGTAACTCATATTATCATACTGTAAATCATCATCTCACTAAGACAATATTTGTGTGTAAAATTATTTTCTTCCCATCACAGATGATCTGTCTCCTTAGTGTGTATGGCTCTAAATTCCTTTGTAGAGGACATATGCTTTCTCCACTGACTATAGAATAATGTATTATTAAAAAGGAGTCTAATGAAAGTACCATGGTTTCACCAGACTAAATTTAGACAATATGAATATTGTGCAATAACTTTTCTTATCTCCTAGCAATAATGATTCTCTTTTCCTTATGCAGAAAATTTTAACAAATCTTTTTCTTTTCACACAAAGGGAAAGAAGGTCAAATACACTTGCAGAGTCTTTACCAGTAAGGGAACAGGGGAAATACAGTGTCTATCAGAAAGTATGGACGGTACTGGAGTAGGACAAAAGGAATTTTTGCTCACCCTTTTCTAGATTCTTCATCAAGGATGAAGTATTCAGTTTGAATAATTCACTTTAATTCAACTAACTTGAAACAATTAGCTTTATTTTCTGATAAAACTGAATCATCTCTAAATGTATTCACTGCAAGATTCTACACTATTTGTTGGATGACACATAAGTGTACAAGTTTTTTTTTTACAAATAAGCTGATGTGGCTTGATAGGTTTTGTTTTATTTTGTTTGTGTTGTCTTTTGATTCACTAGAATGGGAATTTTTTTCTCATTCTTCGTAAGTTTTACAACAAATGCATATGACCACACATAGCTTACAAAGGCAATCATTTAATCTAGCCTAAAAACATCATACATAAAAAAGTGACTTCATATCTGAAAACAGAGCCTCCTTTCCTTTCCTTTCCTTTCCTTTCCTTTCCTTTCCTTTCCTTTCCTTTCCTTTCCTTTCCTTTCCTTTCCTTTCCTTTCCTTTCCTTTCCTTTCCTTTCCTTTCCTTTCCTTTCCTTTCCTTTCCTTTCCTTTCCTTTCCTTTCCTTTCCTTTCCTTTCCTTTCCTTTCCTTTCCTTTCCTTTCCTTTCCTTTCCTTTCCTTTCCTTTCCTTTCCTTTCCTTTCCTTTCCTTTCCTTTCCTTTCCTTTCCTTTCCTTTCCTTTCCTTTCCTTTCCTCACTGCCTTTTCAATAAAATCGTGTTTTGAAAGCTGGGATAACACCACATCCTAAACTAGAATTAAAACTCATCCCATGCAATTTTTCTCATAATCCTTTAAAAATAACCTTATATTGCATTTTATTTTCACTTAAGTGTTACTGAGGATATTTTTGCAGATGAGCTGTGCAGCCAGGTGAGGTATTTCCAAAAGCACTTTGCTGACAGATAATTGACCATTTGACCACTGGTCCATATAGCTGTGGAGCTGTGAGTGTAACTTTCAACTTCCTTTTTTTATATATGTATTCTTCTGCTTGCAATTTCATAGCATTCTGGAATGTCCTTTCCCTGCAGAATTTTCAAGAAAGAGCAGAGTAATAGAGGTCATCTGTGAATGTAATGAAAAGTCTCATAGGAATCACTCTGCTCATACAATGTCAGTGGTGGTGTGAGCTTTGCTGTGATTTTATTCCAACCTTGCAGAGCTCTGATTCCCAGTGTATGATTCCTTTTTATATTCTCTAGTTCAAGTCATGTCATTTGTTTCCACTAAGACTCTCTTACTTTACTCTCTCAGTACATCTAAAATCAACTATCACATTTTAATTCTAAATTGGACTGCAAAAACTTAAAATGTTATTCTACAGCTGTTTAAACATTTTTTATTAAAATATTCTTCATTTTTAAAAAGTATTAAAAAAAAGAAAATAGTATTGTTTCTGTTGAGAGTTCCTATCTAATTTTGTAATTAATAATTTATTATAATAAGAAATCAGCAGTAAACTACAACAGCATATAAATATTAATTGCATTTTGCTTTATTTTTTATGAGTTTATGATCCCATTATAGTTCATGATACAGCAGTCCCAAGTAATTCACTATATATCTTCCATATTATGATGTCACAAGCATGTGTAATGGGACTTATCAGATTTTCATATGGTCTGTTTTTGACATAGATTATTGTATTTATTTTTCTCATACCACTTCTAAAATATTTTTAAGAACATGAGGTATTCCTGATTTGAAAAACATTTGTAGATCAAAATATCCAATATTATCTAAAAAGATAAAAATATTTGTGCTGATTAAACTTTTGTACAAACTGTCAGGGAAGTTTCTGGGAAATATCTGCACATTTCATGCCTTTGAATTCAGATCTTCAGAACAATAAACCTTGTGAATCTGAAGTTATACTTACCTTAAGCACAAGCATGATAAAGCAGTAAGCTGGTGAAATATTACGGCTTTCACTATATTTTTAATTAAAGAAAAAAAAATTAGTTTTTGATGTAATACCAGTTGACCAACTGGAAATTTATTTCATCTACAGAATCAAGCTTCATTTTCGTTCCAACTAGTAAATCAATTATCAAGAATGATAGGCTGCATGTGGGGGAAAGAGGGAAGAACCTCTTTTACACTTGTGGACACAATTTAAATATTACTTTAGTATTTGAGTAACTAACAGCAGAAACCACTGAATGTCTATAGTGTTTGCAAAAATCCACTGCTCCACAACAAAAATTAATGAGAAGTGGAGCTCTTGTAGTGCTTTGTAACCCATGGCATATTTTCAGAATTAAACCACAGGGCAAGAATGATGTGGAAGTAACTCTACAAAGACAGAAAAGGGCAGATGGATGTGGCATTAATGAAAAAGAATAATGGTCCTCAGAAACCAGAATGACCATGTTAATGTACCTAAAGCCCTGAGTGTGTTCAGCATGTACTATTTACTTCAGAGGCTTGCTCAATTTGAATTGTTAAGTAGTTTATGTAAAACTCTCATACCTACTCAAGTCTCATATTCCTCAAACATAATGGTTCCACTGCTTCTATTAATGACTAAAATTGCACAGACTCTTCAAGAACTTCACTCTGGTTCTCCAGGCAAATATTTCTGGAGTTTATGCTTTCCTTCCTCCTATATCTGTGCACACTGTCATTCAAGATAATTGAAGTTCTGTTTGCACAAAATCTATATAATGGAGGCTGTAAAAGTTTCCACCTGTAACTGAGTAACCTACACATAGAGAAAAGTTATGTTGCTACTGTAATAACTGTATCCAACTACAAAGTCTTTTCCTAATGAATAGGGTGTAATTAAAGGAATATGTTGTTGCACTTTCATAGTAATTCAAGTAAACTCACTGCTTTTCTTTAGTATTCTCCAGCTTAGTGCTCTAAGGACTACAAGTTACCAAAAATAAAATTATTCTTAATGAGTTTCATAGCTCCATATTGATTATAAGAAGAATGAAATAGAAAAACACTTGACTGTAAATATGCCAGACTCCTGACACTATACTTATAACTCTTTCATATTTTGATCTTTTTTATGACTTCCTTCACAAGTTTTCATTTGCTAACCCACAATGTCCTTACTCCTCAAGGTCTTCTTTAGAAAGTATAATTTTCTGTCTTTTCAGTAAGCGATAACAACGTGTCATTGGCATTTATTATTACATGCTGAACTTCATGGTAGGAAGTCAGATATTCACTGTAACTTTCTCTGTTGGCCCAACTGAGCAAAGTTGTACTGCTGAAGCCAACACAGAAATGCAATTTTAAGTTTTATCTTCTTTCCAACTTAAAAATATCTGTTTTTCAAAATATCTAGCTGGAAAAAAAATATTAATTGCCTATTTCTAGGTAACAAGACCAAAACCAAAACCAAAACCACCAAAACCAAACAAAACCTAAATAAACAAAAAAAAAAGAAGTAAAAAAATTTACAAATTCTACACTATAGTAAATATAAAGGCCTTTTCCACATACAAAGCCACGCCTTTAGGAATTTTATTTATCAGTGTAAAACCCCCATCAAAAATAAAATAGCAATATACGGGCATTTTAGGAAATTATTATGTAAAAGTTCTCTTTTAAGACAGCTCTTCCTTAGAAGCTTGCTGCACACAACACAAAACCCAGATTAAATGTAAGTACAATAAAACATGACTTCATGCCAGAGTTCATGAAGAAAGTTTATACAAAAGTTTCTTTATAAATACCCATCTTCCAGCTATATATTCTTATGGTAGCATTCCAGCCAGTTCTTATTCTAGTGCTCTGTTTAATTCCATTATGGAGGAGTTTATTTGCTTGATAGACATAATAGTAAATTAATGCTAACACATGCTAAGTCCTGTAACATCTTCTACTCTGACATCCAACCAAAAGTACCTTTGATAGTGTCAACGTTTCACATTCTAAATTTAGACAAAATAATTATCTGGAGACTGATTGGGTTTTATGCATATCAGCAGCTATTCATACAGCAGGATCTGCTCTGGTCCATTGTGTTTGTAATCCATGGATTACACTCTGAGTACGTGCTGACAGGAGCAACAGTAACAGCTCCATTATGGCCTCTCATCCCAAATAACCATGAATTTCAAAACATTCACTGCTCTACTTCTGTGAGCTTCTATTTTCTGTTCCTTCTTCTAAATATTTATAAATAAAAATACAAATGAGATACAGAAATCACAAAATGGTCCCAAATGATAAAATTTTAGAAATGTTGTTAAAGAAAAAAAAGAAAAAAAATTTCAGGTGTGAATACCTTTGCTGATTATATTAAGGTTTCAGTGCTGAAGCATCTTTTACTTCAACCTAGTCTGAGGCCAATAAAATCTGTATAAAAAGAAAATAAATAGAAGATTTAGAGGGCTAAATGTTCGTTTTAACAGAAAAAAACCCCAGCAACAACAACAGAAACCAGCAAAGTGATAAGAGCTTCAACGAGGATTCAGGCTTATACAGATGGGAGTATTCATTACTGATATACATATATTAGGTTAATTCATATAAAATGAGGAATCTCTGACTTCCCCTACTAATTTGTAACATACATTTTTCCCTGGTCCAAAATAGATAGATATTGAAACACTTTACTCTGATGCTCAACACTCTCAAGATGATAACCTGCTGCTAACCATCCTACATATAAAGTCGTTATTGGAATACAGTTATTACTAATACTGATTTTTCTTTTTATCTTGGCACAAGATGATTTTGAAGCCTCTGATAATAGTGAACAGCCTCTGTGAACAGCCTGAACAATGGTTTTGCCAGGGGCACTGTGTTCTGCAACAGTGATTGATGGCAAACTCCACATTTGTCAACTTCTGATCTAATATATTGATGCAAAACCAGTGTAGGACCCTCATAAGCCATAAAGCCTGATGCCATTTTCTGGTCCAACAGTAACCACATCAACCCCAAGAATGACCCAAGAGAAAGGACAACTAATTTTTCTCATTTATTCTATTGAGTCAGCATGCAGTACAAAATATTTATTTCTATAATATTGCTAGTCTGTACAAGAACAACAATATACCAAGCAATTATTACTATGGGTTCTATTTATAATTTATTTGTTTAAGAGATAGCTTGTCTCTGCTTTCTGCTTCAGTCAGGACTCTGTCCAGCTTTTCCTTCAATTTCAGATCTTTAGAAGCCTTTTTTTTCCCCCTTCCATAAGTATATAATGAATCTGAAAACAAAGACCTGATAAATTTTGGTGTAGTATTCAATTCAGGATGAATGATACCCCTTTAGTAATGTAGTTTCCAGAAGAAATCACTTTTCACTTTTTTTTTTTTTTTAATGTAAAGAAAGTTTACTTGATAAAAGGATTGCACAAATATATTCTAGCATCACTTCAAGAAAATTTCATCCATGGTTCTGGGAGTTATACTATTTTCAACAAAATATCTGTGTTGTGTCCGATCATCAAAGTCATATAGTACTATTGCTGTATTCTCATTAAAAGTTTGCCTAATTCAAGCTGTCAAAGTGATTACCTAAATTCCTCTGCATAGATTAATTTGCATGAGCATAGCTAATGCTTTTTTCCTGCAGATTTATTTTTTCTGTTGGGAATTTCATCCGAATATACATATTTGTACAAACAAAATTAGCACAATTGAATATATTTTAAGGACAATATGTCATCTTTAATAAAAAGAAATAGTCCCTTTATTTACTCATTTGATGACCTGTTCCAATAATAAAAGAGCAAGTTCTGAGTTAATATATTCCATATGTGACATCTGTCTTTTCATTTATTTTGAATGGATCTGATATATATACTTTAAGTCAGCTTTACTTTCTTCTAAAACATAAAAAAAATTGCTTTAGAGATCATAACTATGTATATAATCAAGGATAATTTTGTAAACTAGGTACTGGAGGTTGATTGCAGTCACAATGCAACTATGTTGGAAGGCAAAGGAAAAATAATGAAGTATTAACCCAGAGGATTTTTTTTTCTCTAGGTATAAATCTAAATTATTTTGTTATCATCCTGTCCCAAGTGAGCTTATGAATATGCTAAATATTTTTCCTACTGGAAATATATATATGGGCTCTGAATTTGTTATGGTTTCTCACTAAAATTCACAGATCAAGGATTTCAAAGTGTACATATAATATGTTGTTAATACAGAACTGAAAAGCCTTGCTATTTCAAGATAGTGTTTTGCATCCTAAAACTTTTTGGATATAATAGACTGCCCATCTATGAATAAACATGTGCTTAATTTTGTTCATTTAATCTTTAAATTCTCTGAAAATACATGTGATAAGTGATGACACATTTGATACATTCCAAAAATTGTACGTCTTCTTTGCTCTAAAGGAAAAGCAAGCTCACAAGTTGATCAGTAAATAGACTTAGGATAATCACACTACAACCAATAGACTTGGGCAGGACATATTTCTATGAGTTACTTCTAAATTACAAATGTTTGACCATACCACTCATGAACTAACACTTCCTTCTAACTTTTACATTGTGTCATTGCTACAGTGTAGGGATGCCTTTAGTAGAGGAGCATTCCTTTGCTTGAAAATTTTGTGAACAATCATCATCTTTCCATGCTGAAGATCACTGAAAAAAATTTCCCTTGTAATAAACATGTCAATAAATATTGCAAGGGATCCATATGGATAGAGTAAACTACTAGTTCTCTTTGAGGTCTCAGTTTTCAATACACACTGATTCTATTGTTGCTAAGTGAAAGAAAACAAAACATATATTAAAAAATCTATATTCTTATAAGGGTTATGGGTAATAAAGTTGGTAAAATACACATAAGCATGAAAAATCTTTATGAAAATGCATACATCATTTTCATTTTATTACAATTTTATGATCAATGACATACAAATTGTTTATTGATCTGAAAACTTGAAATGCTTGATCAAAATACGTATTTTATATAAAATGCCTTGATTGATGTTTGTATCTCTCTGTCTACTAAAGACAAACTTTGATGCTTTTCTGAATCTGTGAATGTAAGAATAAAGCTTTCAGAGTTAAGATCTAAGGCTTTGCATACAGTAGCTTTACAATACACAAACACTTTAAGGGCTCTGGATTTCATTACCAATTAAAAATTGGAAAGATCCTAGGTTTAGCCCTGATTATGCTATAGAGCTTATCATTCAGAGACTGAGTGTGCATATATATATAGAAAATGCTATATATACATATTACTAGATATATTTAAAAGAGAATCAGAATACATAATTATATGTTTACCAGTCTTAAGGAATGAAGGCCAAACTGAAAGACATCAGTCTCTGCTTTTGATTCATTCCATGCTCTGCTCTTTTAGTAACCACTGTCACTTGGAAATATTTCATGTAAGATTTCTACTGGAAAAAAAAATTAAAATAATTTCTTATAAACATGATAAAAATCATTAAAATCAAACCAAGGATAGGAAAGAATAAATAAATAAATAGTCCACTGCTCTGTTAACATGATTGAATAACAAAACATGTAACAAAAATCCTCCAAACTTGTTCTGTTTAATTAGCTGGCCTTAGGTATCTGTCCTGGTTTTGGCCAAGGACAGCTTTAATTTATGCAGTAGCCAGGAGAGGCATGGGCAGGACCTGAGGTTATTCTATATTCTATATTCTAGAATATATAATATTAATACAATGTACAGGGGGCGAGTGAGAGGTGAGGAGGAATGGGTCCCTGCTGGTCAGGCCAGGGATGAAGTAAGTGGTCAGGGTAATGTCCAGTTCCATACGGTGAGCATTTGTCTGTGAATCATTCACCTCTCTCATATGCTCTGTAATTAATAATGCTGCTGTTACTGTTCATTTTTTTATTTAATTTGCTGTTTCCAGTAAATTGTTCTTATATCAACCCTTATCTTTCCCTTTTGTAATTCCAGTGCTCCTCTGGAAGAAGGGAGAAGAGGGAAGTGAGTGAGAGACACATTGCTTCCCTCTGGAAGAAGGGAGAAGAGGGAAGTGAGTGAGAGACACATTGCTTGGAGTGTTTCAGTGGGAACACTAAATTAGAGAATACCATTCCTGAACTACAACAATCGCCAAGAAGTTGGGTTGATTCAGTGGACTTAATATTCAAATGAAACAAGGATACCACTACTCAGGTATATACAAATTGGTAAAATCCTTCATAGGAGATTCAGTGTCATGGAACAGTTCACTGAAAGAAGTTTTGAGCTGTTGAAAAACAAGAAATACCTCTTTCTTAAGAGGGTCTTTACCTCTTGAAAACAAACAAATCAAGGTCTAAAAAATCAGATTTACAATTATTTTCTTGTATAATAATCCAAATGTCGTAATAAAAAAAAATCCAGAAAACATGCTGAAACCCCTAACCCTAACCCCAACCTCTACCAACCCAACAGATTCTGTGATTCCACTGAAAAAAAAAAAAATTCTTTCTGGCATATGTTTATGGAATGATCTATGGTTGTAATCATTAGTTCAGTGCAACAGGGGTACATCTGAGAAAGGAACAAAGCTGGTGTTGGGCATCATCTATTTCGTATTTTCTTAGGAGTACTTTCCTGATTAGAAATAAAATACTGGTGCTGATTGAGGAGGTAGAGAGCTGTTAGTTCCTTACTATCCTGTGACTTATAATTTGATGTTGGCCTCAATATGTGGGACAAATACTGAGCTGGGACTATTTCTTTGTTAAAGTCACATTGAGGCACTGACCCTGGGCTCATCAGATGAAGGAGCTGAGAATAAAACACAGATGAGATTCAGTATAGGTACTGCTGATATAGGAAGGACAACATGAATGAACAGGTAAAGGTTTTGCTTTGGAAGGATATTTCATAAGTATCTGAGGTAATTCTCTTTCATGTCACAGGGTTATTTTTGCTATTTAATAATTCAGATTATTCTGTGTCTGAACAATACTAAAAAACTGAAGGGCTGAAGGGGAAGGAACCTTTTCATATGTCTATTCTCTACCAGAAGAATTTGGGGCACGATTACACAATAACACTAGGACCCCAAGGGCTGATATATCAGTAGATTGTTTTAAGGCTAAGAAATAAAACTGGTGGCAGAATACATTTGCCCTAAAGAATTTCCATTCTAAAGTCTCTTTCCTCCAAAGCAGTTCTATGTATGAACAGACATCAGATACCTATTGCAGCTTGTCAACGTTTAACAGTCAAAAATAAAAGGAATAAAACACTAAGAAGCCTGAAGAAAGTGCTATTAACTTTCATTTGTTAAATATTCTTTAAAAATTCAGTTTCATTAAAATGTCTTCTTTATGCTGGACTTATATGGAAATACTGGATACATTAATTAAGTGCACTTGTATTTGAAACAAAGTACAATGTTATAGACATTTTCACATGAGTATTGTCAAATTCTTTTAGCAACCATAAAAAGTAAGAAGACTGGTTGACAAAGTAAAGAGTAAAATTATTAAAAGTGCATACCTATACATTAGCTAAAAATGCTTTTATCTTAGTCAGAGCACCATGGTAGCTTCTATTGAATCTGAAGTGATCTGTTCCTTTTGTGTCAGGTGTGATAGATTTACACAGATAAAACTTTCCCCAGACATTTCTTCAGTGACTATGAGAGGTGATTTAGGAAGGAATCACTATGTTTTTATTGGAAAGTAATTCATTTACTATGCTATGGTCCCAGCAAGGGTTCTGATCCCCTGCAATGATGTACGATGGCTCTGTAATGTGGGCTACTAAGGGGAAAAAAGAAACCAGAAACTATCAAACACTTTCCAAAACTATGTATCAGATTTTAGCTAGGGGAAAAGATCATGTAGGGCTTAATCCAGCACATCAAAGTAGTGTAGATATAAGATGCTGGAAAAAGAAGACTGGCAGAAATCAGTGCCAAATATAAGCTTTTGTTTTGATGTTTAAATTTAAGATGTGCTAAACATCTTGAAAACAATTATTGGTGATTAGTTCAAACTGCTGGTTCCTGAAAGATGCAGATGGTACAGCACTAATGACAGTAATTATAGTTCAGATACTTTAAATCTACTTGCAATCTATGCACTTTAAAACTTTTATGAATAAGCGAGATTGAAAGTGTCTGTGCAAAAATAAAACTCCTCTGTCCTGTACCCTGTTTAACAGAGAACTTACTTGAATATCCTTAAAAATTAGGCACTTTAAATAAAAAGTAATGTGTCTGAGATATTGGCCTGGTTTCACCTGGGATAAAGCTGGCATGTGATGAGCAATCACATTCTGCATCCCTTGACTTTTAAATAATAATAATAATTATAGTAATAATAATATTGCTGTTGTTAAGGTTAATTTTAACGTTAATGTTATTTTCTTCATTTTCTGTCCTATTAAACTGCCTATCTCAACCTACAAATTTTACTTTTTTTTTTCCTCAATTCTCTCAACCATCTCACTGCAGAGGGGGCTGAGGGTGTGTGGGTGTGGGTGTGGGTGGGTGTGGGTGTGGGTGTGGGTGTGGGTGTGTGAGTGAGCAGCTGTGTGGTCTTTTGCTTCCTGACAAGTTAAACCACAACAGACATACATAGAACATGTGCATAGAAAGAGAATCCATCCCTCAGTACAGTTTTGGTTTTGGGTGGTGTTTGTAACACCTGTATATTCAACAATAATACAAGGGCCTGAACACTTTTTATTGTGATTTATAACAATGTAAAAATCTTCTCCTCTGCTATTCTGGTTGCTGTTATTTGAAGTAACAATCCAGACAACATCAACAATATGAATGTGAGCTGAATAAGTCTTCTGCAAAACCTCACATTAAAGAGAAATTAATTACATCTCTATTTTGTCAAGATTTCATTCTCAAAGAGTTTTCACTCAAAACCTGAAAAAAAGGGCTAAGTATTTAGGTTGAAATATATTAGTGGTCAGTTTTGACCACAGAACAAGGCAATGCAATCATAATAAAGACAGAAAGTCAAAGTTAGCACTAATTAGATATACATAGGTTTAAGATCACAGATGTAAAAACAGAATTGCTGATTCGGTGCCCATTTTAGTTAAAGAATGATTTAGTACGCTTCTACAAGTTTCCTTGTAGAGCAATATGACAATGAGGTATTAAGACAAGTAGGACAGGAAAATATTTTATAAATTTCTACCTATTAATATACAGACATTTATTGAGGGAAGTACCACCAAAACCCAGAATCATGACAGAAAGACAAAAATCTTTGTTAAGAAACTCTCAAAGGAAACATAAGCAATTAACTGTAACAGTTTACATTAATGAATAGAAATGTGCTGCAACATATTTTATATATATATTCATCTGTTAAATATGTAAGCATGCAAAAAATTTCATTAAAAAATGAAATATCAGTATTTCAAAGGCATTTTCAAAAGGATATATGAGGTTTCTTCTTAATAACTTAAGTAAATGTGTCTCAAAATATTGCATCAAAGTAGTCCATTACATTATTTATAAAGTATTCTTTCAATAGTAAACTCCTGTCATCTATATGGTTGTTTTGTATTTTTTCCCTTCTAAATGCTGATGAAAATTTAAGGATGCCTACAACAATATAAATGACAGTATGTGCAGAGGAAGCTTGAGGCTTTTGTTGCTCACTTTGCTCACTTCCCAGCTGGAGACCTCATGGGTGGTTTACCTTACTGGTAATTTACCTTCAACAAAAAAGGCCTATTTTTGCCTGCTCCACTTCAAGTTATACTTTATGTCTGACCTCAGGCTGACTCAGAAACCACCTTTTTTCTCCAGAACAGATGGTTCTAAATTGTTGAACATATACAACCTGTCTTTACATCATTGTATGGTAAAGCATAGATATTCCCAGCACTGAAAATAGATACGGCATTCTGTATCTACAAATGTGAAAATACTTGTGTGATTTCAAGCATATGCAGTGGCTCAGGTTCTGTGTTTGTCCATGTGTGTAAGCTATCTAACCCCTTTTGTTCACATCGAATTAATGTGTGTTCTGCTTTTCACTGTGGGAATGGTGTATCAGGTCCACATGGAGATTTACTGAGGTAAAGAAGAGCTGTAGTGACCTGCCCGAGGCCATACAGGGATACAAAATTATGTTGCTAAAAGTACTTTGAAAATTATTATTACCTTTTTTATTAGGTATCACTTTCAGTCGTCAGAATCTGCCCAAGTGCTTTGCAGATTTTTAAATTACATATGCTAAAGAGTGTGTGTATGTGGTTGTGTGTAGTGTGAATTTCTTTGTGCATTTGCATTCATGCTTCTTTTTAATTTACATGGGCTTTTTCTTTCACAAATCTCTAGAACATTTTGTATTCCAGTTAAATCTAAACTATGGGAAAAATGTGCTTTGACTTTTTAGTCAGGATTGTTCCTCCTGAAAGAAAAAATTTTATAATGCTGCCCAAAAAACCCATGAAAAAAACAAATCAACAAAAAACTCTGACAATCAAATACAAAGATAATTAGAGAAGTATATAGTAATAAAAGTGATTTTATTAAAAATGTCAAGTAGGATCTGTCTCTAAGTTTGTATAAATAAATTGCGTTGGTACCTTACGCAAGATTAGAGAATGGTAGTACTGATATCCTGTAAGGAATTAAACTTTGGGGAAGATCTTAGTACTGGTAGTTTCCACGAGTCTTGTAAGTTACAAGAACACAGTCAGGACATAAACATAATATATGAATGTGCCTAAATGATGCTGGAAAGAATTATAGGACATGCATACTTTTATCGTCTCACTTTTGAACACACAGGCGGCAAGCAAGGAGCACAAATACCCTGCCTCCCACCATACCTACGCACTAGGAATGTGTAAGTAAGCTGCAAGGGGAGGAATAAGAAGTAAATAAATTAATTCTCCAATGCAGAATGGTGTTTCTCAAAATCCAAGTGCACAAAGGAGATTTAGCAGTAGTGGGCAAAAATGACAGGGTAGAACAGTATATTAATGACAAGTTTGTGATGAGCATGAGCATAACTACTCACTGAAGACACTGGTTGAGTAGTTTTGGCAGAGAGAAGGTAGGGAGGGGAAAGAGAAAGACAATAAGAAAGAGGAGTCCCATCCTTAAGGAATTTAGTTCATTATGAACTGGAAAAAAATCTGCAGAAAATTACGTATTTCAGACAAAAGCTAGAAGTGGCAAAAAAAAATCAGCAAGAGCAAAAGATTAGATATACAGCAAGTGTAGTATGATCCAGGAGAACCCATCCAGCAATAAAAATATCCTTGTAATTTTTGCTTCCTGAAAAATAAAGACATTACATTAGATCTTCTGTGCCAACTTATTTGTTCTTTAATAAAAATGACCTTTCAAGATAATATCAGTTTAAGAAAATCCTCATATGAAGGCAGATCTATAGCTATTTCCAGACTTCAGGATAAGTGGCAATACAAATCCGCAAAAAAAAAAAATGATTATTTCATATAATTTTCCTCTTAAACATAAACAAAATACATCCTAATAGAAAAGACTCTGTCCAAAACACTGTGATTTTTTAAAAGGAAAACCTTGTTTTGCAAATATTTGCAAAACTCTTTGCAGTACCGGAATTTCAAAGGCACTGAAACAACCAAGTAAACAAGATTTAAACCCTCTGAAATCAGGCCTTGCTCACTCTGTGTTAGTTCTTCTTGAGGAGCAAAATAATGGACATTTTTTCTCTATAAATTCTTCTTAATTATAATTTTATCATTTTACTTTTGGTACAATATTGAATCTCAATCTATTACTGAACCACCACTAAATTTATTTAAAATTAAGTGAACATTGCAACTAAGACTGATCTCAAAACACTTCACCCTGATATTTTAGCTTTTAGTAAACATGGAGAAAAAGAAGGACATTTCTTAATATTTTAATACTTTTCTACTCATCTTCTTCCATTGCTGTTTTTTGCCTTTCTCTGCCATAGCCTGCTCACTTTTTTTTCTTTCCAATTAAGCTTTCAAAATGGTAACTTAAGTAGTCTATTTGGATTCACAATGCTTAGAAATTAAAAGAGGTATTGTCTATTTTTGCATTGTAATTGGTTAATTCATTTGGACATAGTACTATATACCTACCCTTTTAACATTAATTTGGAACATTGCTTTTTTTTTTTTCACACCAAGAAATTGCTTTGGCTTTAATATACACTTCTCACTTCAGCAGGATTGCTTATTATTCCAGTCACACTCTCTTCAATTTTCTTTCTCCTGTCTAATCAGCACGATAGAGTTCAACCTCTAATCTGCTTAGAAAGCACCTGTATAGACCACATGAAAAGTACATGTAGAACAGTATCTTAACAAAATACTCATGCCCTGACTACTGCCAGTCATTTCAACTCAACTGGTTTGAATACCCAAATGAAGCATAAATTTCCCACTGGTTCTGTGCAATTGTCAGAGCGTTTTATGTTCAATCCTCAGCATGGGCCTAAGGGAATGCATCCAGGTTTGCAGCAAACAGTCCCATAGTAGTACCTAAAGATTAGAATTTGTGAGAAGTTTGTTTATCAGTGTTTGTAATAATGGTGAAAACGTTGAATGAAGCTCTAATTAAAAAAAAAAAAAACAAAACACAAAAATCCAAAACAAAACAACAAAACCCTTGGGAGGATTTGTTTTGATTTGTTTTGTTTTGTTTTGTATTGCAAGACTGGTGTGACATTTGTTAGGTATCTACCACATAGTGCAATATTTTATTTGGCTTTATCTTAGCATTTCAACTATATCTTCCAATATAAATACACAGTTTCTGCATTTAATGAAGAAAGATCTATATAGGTTGCTAAGAATAGACATAAAGTAATTGAATAGCTTTTTTCATCCCCAGAAATCTGGGTTCTTTTCTCAGCTCATTCATCATCTTTTTTGATATCTTTTTCTTTAATATTCCATTTGTACAAAATTTTAAATGTTGAAAAGCAGTCAAAGTGGTGACTAAAAGTTCAATCACTTTCACTTCAATTGCTTTTCTTGAGAAACTATCCAAGAGATGATGTCTCACTGACAGGAAGATTTTCATGGTGCTGATTTTAAATATTCCTTTCAAAAATTCATTCTCATACATGACCCCTTTGTCATTACATTAGAAAACACACATAAATTTAAAATAACAAATATGACCAGCTTTCAAATATTTATATATACTTATGTAGTTGATTTAAGTATTTATCTTGAAAGCTTTTGTGCATGCCTGTTAGCTTTTCCTTTAGCAGTGAACTAGGAATCAGGAAGATTACATGGTGCAAGATTTCCATGTAGAGGTAAGTTTTGTGCTCCCCAAAAAGGAATTCTGCATGAATTTAGCCAACGTTTTCAACTATCTGTGCCTTTTTTGTTTAACCAGTGTCTAGTGAGGGGATTGTCACTTTGTGCACCTACATAAACCTTCCAGGAATAATTCTGACATTTCTTGAGGCTTACATAAGGCAATTAATAATTTAGAATGAAGGTTAAAAGTGACAACATACATAGTTTTATCATTTGTTTAACTAATTCCTATGTAAGTGGAATTGCTTAGGCTGATTAAAAAACAGAAGCCATGTGATCTCTTTTCCTAAGAGAGTACTCAGACTGACTTACTAATTGCATTTGTTGGTTTGAATATCCTTCATGTGCCTTTCTGTTCCTCTCTTTAAGTAAAAACATTTCAAAATTATTTCTTGTTTTTACAAATAATAACTTCAATTATGGAATATTTTTTATATATCTTTAAAAGAAGGATGTTAAATAAATGTACATAAGACAAAGAAATTCTTCCAGACATGATTTATATCCATTGTTTACTTGTGGTTTGATTTTTTTTCTTTTTGTTTTATGGGTGTTTTGGGGTTATTTTTGCACCTAGCTGAGTACTGTGCAGTTGTTTTAAAGTTCACCTAAGGAGACACTAAAAGAAGAGATAGAATTTTTGTTGTTGTTGTTGTTAATCTTTTTTTATTAAGATTGCCTTATGTCTGATTTACTGTGAAGTAGAATCCTCTGTCACATTGTGGAGAGCAACATGCAAAACAAAGATCTTAGGCTGCCTGGAAGCGTACAAATTTTTTTTAACATAATCTACACCTTTCACTCTGCCTTTACTAATTACCCACATAAAGCAGGACTGACCAGGATCAGATTTTATACCACCAGTAATAACATTATCTGCACAATTCAAAAGTAAAATTAGCTTGTATCAGGGATGTCTCTTCAAGATAATATATGTAATTTATATCTGTCTTAGATGCTAGAAGTTCCTGATGACATTTTCTGTGTGACTGGATGGGTTCAGTACATGCCCCAGAGCCCTGCAATTCTGTGCCCATTGAGGGCAGTGACGGAAAGGGAAGCTTTTCCTGACTTTTGCTGTTCTTCAGATTACACCTTCATTGTCTTCTTCATGCTTTCAGTAGATGATGAGTTGGAGGGGGTTTTTTTAAAGTTTTAGGCTCATTATAGATTTTGTACCTTTGTCTTTTTTTTTTTTATCACATTCTACTTCAAAAATGACCAGGTACCTGCTTTTTTTTCTTCTTGGTTTGCATTATTATACAGTAAAAATCTTTCATATAAGGTACTCCAAAAAGTGTTAATCCTTTAAATCCTCTATTTCACACACCCTCCCACTTAGGGCCCAATTTGCTCTGCCTTCATGCATCGTTTGTTCTTAAAATCTGCAGAAGTTCCACGAAATTGCTTAATGCAGCAAAATCTGCAAAGCCGTAGAAGGAGTCTTACTTATTCCCTACATGTTTTTGTTTTATCTTTAATTAAGCAATATCAAAAAAAGAAAACTTTCTTTACCCTCTAAAGCAAAAGAGGTAGGAAATAAAAATCTTAATTAATTAAATAAATATGTCCTAGTTAGGAAGCAGCTTAGGACAACATTTTAGGAGAGGTAAATGCCACATAAATTTTGTTACATGTGGATTATGTTTCAAAATATGTTTCCAAATATATTTTGTATCAAAAATACTGTGGCCAGCAGGACTAGGACAGTGATTGTCTTTCTGTACTCGGCACAGGTGAGGCCACAACTCAAATCTTGTGTCCAGTTCTGGGGTGTCCACTACAAGGACATTAAATCCAGAGAACAGCAACAGAGCCTGAGAAGAGTCTGGAGCGTAAGTCCTTTGAGGAGTGCCTGGGGGAGCTGGGAGAAAAAGTCTCAAGGGAGACCTTACTGCTCCCTACAACTACTTGAGAGAAGGCTGTAGCCAGGTGGGGGTCAGCCTCTTCTCCCAGGCAGCCAGAGACAGGACAAGAGGAAATGACCTCAAGCTGCACCAGGGGAGACTCAGCTGGACATCAGCAAAAAGCTCTTCACAGAGACGGTGTTTAAAACTTGGAATGGGCTGCCCAGGGAGGTGGTGGAGTCAGCATCCCTGGAGGCGTTCAAAAAACAACTGGACGTGGCACTTAATGCTGTGATTTAGTTGACGTGATGGTGTTTGGTTAAAGGTTGGACTCGATGAACTTGTAGGTCTTTTACAACCTCAGTGATTCTATAATTCTATAAATATATTATTACTTTTACAAGTCGAAACACAAAATGTTTTAAATGTTTGAAAATATTTTGAACACCATGGCATTTGACCATGACACTTTGACACATTTCCTGTGACAGTTCATGTTGATTAATGATAATGAAAATTTAATACATTAAAATATAAGTTCTATTTAATAGAAATGTAAATATTTTTTTCAAAAACAAGTGAGAGTATCAGAAAATTTCATATGTACTAAAAAAATTTAATATTAGAGCCTTCAGTTTGTGAAAATAGTCATTTTGCAGAAGAAAATGGGTCACAGACTGATGACACAAGTACCAAAATTTTGAAATACCTATGCATTGTCCTCTGTGTTCCTGCTTACACTTTGCCAAATCACATTCCTCACTCCTTCTCTCGTTCTCTCATATTAAGCCAGGTGTCTGCCTTCACAAAGAATACAGAATTTTGAATAACTGTTCTCTGAATTTTCTAATGCAAACACAAAAAAAATTCATTAGTATAAAAAAAAAATGGACTTTTCATTATTAGCACCTAATTTAAATGATTCTCCAGTGCATTTTATTAAAGGAAATTTGGGTCAGATTGGCATTTATTGGTGTAGATCATACTTTCAGCATTGTACCATATCCATGCTGAAATTCCTATTTTGTTCTCTGGCTTTTCATTATTTGAATAAAGTAGCCCTTTTCATTTGTACAGTTTAATTTAATGACAGCATGCCCATTACTTACTATGATAAGCTATTTGTCATATTTGAGTATAACATAATAACAGACTTTTTAAATGGAGGTTATATGAAGCATTCAGACTGTTTCAGAGGTTTTATAGTCATTTTCTTTTTCCTTGATGGCCTGTGCTTATTTTTATGGCCTGAAAATGTGTTTTAATTCTCTTTTATTTTCTAGGATAGGATAGTAAAGCTAGAGGTGGACCTGTAGGCAAAATTTTATATATATAAAATGAAACAGAAGCTTTGGCTTTGTGCTGTTTGTAATGAGAGGGTAGAGAAAAAAAAAATATATTGAGGCACTATTGGGAATTCTGACTTAACGAAAACATTTTTTTAGCGGTAGAATTGATTTTTTTTTCAGGCTGGGAAAGCAAAATTTATATATTAAAGTGGAAGAAGGAGCTGAAGGTCAAGGGGTAATCTGCTTGACACAGCACATCTCAAGATGAAAGTCAGTCCCATGATCAGTTCCACTGCCTGAGAGTTACCTCAGAGTTTTCTTCTGCTTGGTATTATACTGCATGCTTGAAAAGCATTTAAACATTAATTTCTTCATTTTATAGAAGACATTTTTTTTTCTTCTTGCCCTAGGACATAAAGGATTACCTGTAAGCAGGAGATCCAGGTTAGGATCCTGACTCTCTCTCTCTGGATTAAAAAGGCTAGAACAATATGAAGGAAGCATAATATCCTGGGTTTTTTTTCCTGGGGTGGCCTTCCTTAGGACTGTCAAAAACTCTTGTCACTTGACAAAATCTCTTATACTTCCCATCACAGGGAACAGGACCAGGACAGAGCCTCAACAGATAATCCCAACCCCTGCAGATTGCCCAAAGGAAGATGCCATAAACAAGTCCCCTATGTCTTCCTTGCTAGAGTCCCGGAACAATAATAAAGTTACTGAAAAGTATTTTGAAGAGTTGAATTTTGTATATATTGAAGTCTACCTTTCATATGAGCCCAATGTCTTGGGCTGGTGTTTTTTCCAATAAATATTAACAATTGCAATAATAAAGAATAAGTAATGTCACAAATTTATTTACTGAGATACTTAAGTCAATGATTTGTCAAAAGCTCTCATTTTCCAACCTTGTAAATTATATTAAATTCATAGAATCATAGAATTCTAGAATCCTAGAGTGGTTTGGGTTGGAAGCGACCATTGGCAGGGACAATTTCATCCACTCATAGACTACTTATGAAATTCCAACTATTAATCTTTCTTGTTTTTTATAATATTAATGAACACAGAAGTTTCTTCCCATCACTTTTAACTCACTGACACTGATAACACTGCCTCAGCTGGTACTTAAGAAGCCTTTTCAGACAGTGTGTCACATGCAAGAAAAATTCAAGTGAACTTGAGTGCATTTTTGTGGCAAAGGGTCAATATAAATGGTTCATCTTGAGGAATACACCTGCATGCTTGTAACAAAGAGGGACCAAGTTTTTTGCTTCTAAAACAAGAAGACAGCAACCAATAGTTTTAACACTTCAAATTTACTCACTCATTTTTTTCTGAAAATGTGGGTATTCACATGTGACATACAAGAATGACATAGCTGAATGACATTTAGATAATAGCAATCCAATGGAAGCTGAATCAAAACTGGAAAGAAAAAGAAATCTTCTTAAAACTTTGCTCTGTCTTTCAAAAATTATCTTGATCATTAGCTTCAAAAATGTACTATTGGGATGTGCGTCTGGAGCACACATATGTTTTTTTAAGATATTAGCAATCAGAGATTCATTAAAAGGATGATCAATTACAACTTACTGCTTAAAACAGGTCATAGAACTTATTTAGAAATTACTGCATCTCTTGATATCATCCTGAATATATAACTTTCAAGTTGACAAGGGCCATTTTATCTCCCAGCTTTAGTAATCTATCAATTCAAGGTTGAGTTTTAACCTGGGATTCTCTTCTCCTCCTCATTTTTGTCATAAGCATATATTATAATGAAAAAAATTACACTCCCAAAATTAATTTCTCCCTCATATGCTGAAGATAGAGACTCTATTGCTTACTTGGACTAGCAGTATAGTTAGATGTCCTAGTGTCTCAGACTTTTGAGCTGTATTTTCAAGCTCCTGGTTATTCTTACCTTTTATTCCACGAGATTTCAGAAATAGCAACAGTGAAAAAAAAAAGAAAAAAAAAGTCAGGGAAGCTATGCTACATCTCAAGAACATCTGTTTGATTAAACAAAATGTACTGAACTTCATTAATCTTTGACTATAATGCTTTTTTTTCTGCTTACCAAATCAATCTTCAACGTCTTTTTCTCCTCTTGTCAATTTGTCTTAAGAGTTTTAAAATATGGACACCAGAAGCAGGCATGCCATTCCATTAACAAAGTTCATCTCTCATCCTAGAAAACTGTTTTGGAGAAATGAAAAATGTGAAAAACTCCTTAGTCTCTTCCTGCCTGTCTGCCACGTGGCTGGTCACTTGGACAGAATGAAGAACTGCTTGGGAGCAACCAGGCAGTGACACCTTGGTAGAAGACCTCACGATCACTATTGCTTGTGCTCCTGAGGACATTCCTTGGGCCCAACAGAATCTGGATTTACTCCCATGTAGTCACAGATACATATACCATCCTCTGCTCTGCTCTTAAACACTATTTTCTGCTATCTAGAACGAACTCTGGGTCCACTCGACCCCACTCTGTTTATGGCCAATCCAGTTCCCTCACTCATCACAACAATTTCTCGTTGATAAACTATGGTGCCCAATAAAGTGTGATTATAGCTTATACTAATTAGACTGAAATTATTTTGGGTGTGGAGATTAGTAATTCATTTCCTGAAACCAGCTGTACTACTGATTATCCAAGATTTACATCAACACGCCAAAAATCAGTGTGTCCTGACCCACTACCTAAACATGCTCCCTCTTAGTTGTTTATGACACACATCTTATTTTTATATTGGTCCTGAAGACAGAATGATCCCAGTATTGTTTCTTTATGTGACTATAAGCTGAACAACCATTAGAGAAGAGACCAGGCAAGGTTATCAGACAACGTTATTTGCAATCAGCAAATCATAAATCACCAAATCCTAAATGCATCTACATCCTTTCTAAGACAGAAAATTATATTTCTTAACATCAATAAAGTTAATGAAGTTTTTTTTCCAATGTAGTGAAAACTTTCACAAAATCACAGCATCATTAAGGTTGGAAGGGTGTTGGGGTCCCTCCCCCCTGCCATGTGGTCCTGGGAGAGGGGCCCTGGGGGGGAGACATGGGGTTCCCTGCCCCTGGTCAGCCTCGTTCCCCATTGGTTGTTTTGTGTTCCTCTGCACGGGCAAGGACCCTCGGGTCCCGTGATTGAGCAGTTCCTCGGCAGAGCCCCGGCCATGCGGCTGGAGAAATAAACATCTCCGAAACATCTACCGAGAATTGGTCCATAGATATTTCTTTTCCATGGGCCTCGTTGTTTGATACGCATGTTGCAGTATCCCCGCTGTAACAGAAGGGCTGTCTGGAGGATGCATAATCTAACTCCTGCTCAAAACAGGGTGAGATAGCACAGGTTGCCCAAGACTATGTCTGGTTGAGTTTTGAGGATCTCCAAAGACTCAGGTTCCATGTCTTCTGTGGTGTAGCATTTCTGTGGTGTAGGCTCAGCTGATTACACTCATAGTGTGTCAGCATTGGTTTTCACACTGTCTTTTGGTCTAAAACTGCAACAGCTGGGCAAGCTGTTGCAGTGTTCAACCACCTTCAAAGAAATAAAGCCATCTTCTGATGTTTAAATGTATTTTTTTATTTTCAAATTCACATTTCAGTTTGTGCCCATTGCCACTTGTCCAGTTAGTGGGACCACTGGGGAGTGTCTGGTTCTAAATTTTTGCTCCCCACTGCCAAAAGGGAAACTCGTAAAACCTCTCACTATTATGTCAAATAATGTAATCACCTAAATCTTAGTTTTGTTTAAAATCAGAAATATACAAAAATACAGTCTTCTAAATCCCTTACAGTATTAAAAACAACCAGACCAATTTACAGTTCCAGAGAGTAAAAGATCTTTTGCATCTCATGGTAGCTTCTAGCATGACCTATCAAAGTCTTTTTAAAAGTTAAATAAATTTGACAGTCACTTTGTCATTCTGCCACTCATTTATACATCCCTGATAAGTTATAATAACTAAACGTTTACTCCTGACCTTCACTTGGTTGTTCTTCATTACCTAAATAAGAAAAAAGCATGTGAGGAAAAAAAAAAAAAAAACAAACAGTGATTTTTTTCCCCGCTCACATATATTACCTCCCTGCATTCAGAAGTCTCTGAACTTCACAGTAGCATCCGGCACCACATCACAATTTCAGGTGCCATTGCCATCATCCTGCTCCTTCTGCTGACACACCATTACCCAGATGTTGCAGGACCCAAAGTCTCCATGGACCACAGTTGCAACCTGACTGTTTTTTGTGGCATGGATTGGCCATCATGTGAAAAGATGTCTCCTGCTTTCTTAACCCTTTTCATATTCTCAGAGTACTTCCTTTGAGGAAGGACTTTTAGGGAAAAGGGAAGGAAGTTTTAATTTTCCCTCTTCAGAGTGGCTGAACCACCTTTCATTTCTTAGATCTTGCTAGTTTCAGTCTTATCCTTCCTTATTAGTTCTGACTTTCCTTATTAGTCCTTCATTTGCTCATTTTTAGAAGCAGACTTTTCCTTCTGCTTTACCACATCAGTATCTAAAAGTTATCATGTGCAATCACCACTGAAAAAAGCCATTGCCCAAATGCTGACCACAGAATGTGACTGGGTGAAGGAGGATGGGGACGAGGAGGAGGAAAAGGAGGACCAGGAGTGGGAGGGGAAGAGGGAGTGGAGATCACATTGTAAATGATAATGTATATAGAGATATATTTTCTTTGCTATTTCCCAGAGCAAGCCTATTCAGATATCAGAATAAAGACCTCTGCTGCACCCAGCTGAGAAACAGATCACCAAAGCAGCTCCAGACTGAAGGCTGAGGCAGAATTCATATAACTTTTTCTGCTTACCTTAACTTTTTCTCCATAAGTTTTTCTCTGAATATTTAGAGAGTCAAACCCCAGAATTAAAACTATGAAATAAAAACAACTGTCTGAGAATCTTCCTGTCTCCCCAACGAGGTAGTGCGAGCTTCTCCAAAACTTCTGAAAGTACCACTGTGGAGCCGATTGCTTCATCCACAAGAAAATTCAGCTAGTAAGACTGGCAAAGAGTATGCAGAAGGCACTGCAATTGAAATTACTCACCTTGTGAGGTCCCTAATTTATAAGGCCCTGTGATTTTTGTATCTGTTTTCTCTGTTGAAGCAGAGTTTTCCTTTGTGGCCGAAGAATTTCCGTAATAATCCAATCTGATAAAAAACTCCTATGTAACTATGTCACATTTAAGCAGTCCAAGGTGCTGGGCTGTACTTGCTGTTCAGGTGGGTCAAGGTCTATGCAACCTCTAATACAAACCACAGGTTTTGGTGACAGTCACAACACTCTCATTTGCTGTTTTCCTAAATCCTCTTCTAAAGTCAATGACCAGCTCCTGAAATGCTCCTCGGTTCTTTAATCTAACTCAATGAGCAAGTTGGGTCTTAAATCTGTCTGAAATCCACTCTAAACTGCTCACTATTTTTCCTAGAGCATTGGGCTTAGAAAAATGGAATGAGGCAGAAGTACTCCAGGCTGAAGGAGGTGAAGAGACTCAAGAGAAGCAAGCAGAAGGTAGCTTTTTTTCTACATTCTTCAGCATCCACAGTGCCCTGGAAGCTGTGCTGCTCACTGGAGAAAATTCTGCTCCAGTTGTTTCTGCAATAAAAGAGGCATCATGACTTCATCCTCTAGTTCACTAAAACCTTTTCCAAGTGTCTAGAAAGGTGGAACACATTTTTGCACCTGCAGCTTTGCACATTCAACTGCCTTTACATCTCTCAACAAATCTATGATGAACTTTTTGCTCTTCAGTATTTCTGGCCTAATTAGAAATACCACTCTCATTAATAAAGATAGCAACTCACTGGTGAAACATGTAGTAGTAGCATTGCTACTTACCAGAAAAACAGCAGGAGAACCCTTCATCAAGTGCTTGCACAGTTTTGCACAGAGCCTGATGACAAGCTTAATTTCAGGTATCTTCCACCCCAGGAATTTCTGGTGGGGTGACAACTCTTACCTACCTGAGAGAAAAGTGCTCTGACATTGCTGGCACGCAGATCTCTTTTGAGGCCATTGCCTTATTAGCTGCTCCTGCCAAAGGTTGAATACTGTGGAGATACTTACAGATTTTACTGGCTATGCTCGTAGTTCAATGCCTTGAAAGCCTCGGGCAGCCTAGAGAGCTACCATGGGCAATCCAGCATTTCAGTAGCTCTAAAAGTGGTAAATAGCAGCTGCAAAGCTGATACCACCAGCAGAAGCAAAGAGGGAGAAATATAGTCTTCAGCTTGCCTAATTCCTGCAATTAGAAGCTTTCAAACAGAAACAGACAACAAGATGTTCGCAGCAGGATTGCAAAGCCAAAAGAGGGCCGGCCCCCTCGCATGCCCTTTTATTTGGAGAAGGGGAAAGGGGAGGACTGGGGGTGGACCCGGGGTGAGCGGCCAATCAGACACTGCTGAAGTGTTTGAGTTACATTTGGTTTTGCCCGCGCTTGGAACAAAGGAGTTCAGGACACATGGCAGAGGAAAGTCCTGGCTTGTCTTGGGGAGGGGGAAGGGAAGCTCAGAACAGGCAGCAACAGAATACCACTTTAGCAAGCTTTAAAACACCTTTAAAATGGCTAATCTCCATTACAGAAATATGTCTGGAAAGACATTCATGCTCAGTTTGCTCCACTTCATCATTCTTGTGCCTTTGCCTAGTGAAGAACAGTCAGAAGAAAAAGTGAGGATTCCACATGGCTGGCATGTCTGCACTGACAGCTCATTAAGGATATAAACTGAAGAATCCCCCACAGGCAGATGTGCATGGATTGACTCATTGTGTTTAATTGCCCCTGGTGGAGTTCACACTAAACACTGCAGTTGTGAATTCCCTGCACCTTCCATTTTCCCTTAAGGATTCCACACCCTGGCCAGAAGGTGGTTCTTACTGTACACATTCTCAAACAAACAGCTGGTGATACACCTTGCATGCCACAGACCCATTTCTGGCATGAAAATGTGGGGAGAGCATTATGATAATATGCAAAAGCTCATCAAAATATCTTATTCATCTGTGGTGGGGAAGAGCACTGATTTAAAGGAGCTTTTCTGTCCCTTCAATAATGAATCTGTTTGTGGCAATGACTTCTGTTTTCACTGCTTTGCTTTCTATATTCTATTCTGCTACACATAAACTGGAAATAAATATCTGAAAAAAATAACTTCAGCATAATTAAAATATGTAGGCCTTAACACTTCCCATCCAATCTCAGACCAACAGCTTAACTGGTTATTAAATCTGTTCATGAAAGATTCCAAGACAGGATAAAATTTTTATTCTGCTATAAGGAAATGACCAAAAATAACCAGTTCCAGGTATAATTATAAATCATAGTTTATGGAAATAATCAAGACGAAATAATTCTTGATTGTACCTACACTAATTATAAATAAACAGTGAAATAAGCTTCTATAAAGCTAAGGGGTTATTTTATCGTTTGGATTTTTTTCCCTCCACAGGTAGTTTTAACAATATTTTGGCATCGTAGCTAAGTAATAAATCATGGGGTTTCCATGGTACCCAAGTAAGCTGAGTATCACATCCACTGTCTCTGATCTTCAAATAGATTTTAAACTTTTTTTAGCCATCCTTTTAAAGCTACTGTGTGTCTGAACCATATCCCCTTCCTAGTTTAAGAACAAGTTGTAGCCAGTGATAGAAATTATCAAGAAATAAACAAATCGTGTCATACTCTATTTTGTTCGGTCATGATTTTTTTTTGTTTTGTTGGGGTTTGTTGGGTTTTTGTTTGTTTGCTTGTTTTGTTTTTTGTTTTAGGTTTTTCACTTAGATCCTATCTGAGCTGCTGCTCTACCTGTCCTGTTGAATATGTCTGCAAATAACCTGTAAATGTGGAGAAGCGAGTAAACTTACAAGGTCTGTTGATGACAGTAAGTTTTTCAAGGTGGTATTGCATACAGAATTGCAAAAAGATTTTAGAAACTGAGCACCTAGGAGTAAAAAGTCCAGTTCAACTGGATGGTGATGAGTGTCAAGTGATGCACTTGGCTAGAGGTGGGAGAGAAAACAATAATAATTGCATATGCAAAATGTTGGGCAGATGATAAACATTTGCCACAAGACCTTAAGGAATGCTCAGTGAAAACATCACTTTAGCACTCAAAGGTGGTCCAAAAGGCAAATCAAAGGTTACAGATTGTAAGGAAACAGAGAATTTGAAAGATCACAGGAATATTCTACCATATAAATCCATGGTACATCTATATCATGAGTACTATATCTGCTGTCATGACTTAATGTGAAAATACATTAATACATGGCCTGGAAAGGATTTAGCCAAGCAATATCAAAAGTATTGAACTCTCATAAGAGGAATAATTAATTAAACTAGGAGTTCTCATTCTTCAGAAGAGACAGTTAACAAATAGTGTAAAAGAGATCCACAAATGCATGGGGCATGGAGATGCTGAGAGACTTCTTTTTAAATTTATTTTTTCTTTTGCATCAGAAGAACAAGGGAATATCAACTAAAGGTATAGGACTCAGGTTCAAAAAAAAAAAAACCCAAAAGGCTGTGCTCTGCTGCTGCAACAAAGCTGTTGAACTCCTTGTCATAGGATTCTGTGGACTTCATTGGATTCAGGGAGAGATCTTCATTTGAAAGCAATCCATGAAGGGTTACTAAATGTATAAATGAAGATTTGGCCCAACTTTTGTTGTTGGAATGTATTTTATTTCTATCCTAAGTAATTGGAAATGGTCTGGTACAGTGGGATCCTATTTGACCAAGTAGATAATCAGAAATTATTTCTGATTGCAGTTTAAGAAATAATGACAACGTGGTAATATTTTTAATCTTTATCCATTTTATAAATGATTTTCATTTAAAATTATATATAAAATGACTATAATTTAATGGACACACATTTATATGCTATCAGGCATTTATACTAGAAAAAGCAAAGCTAAAGAACTGCAGCTGACACTGGAAGGGAAGGCTATGGGGTTTATGGCCATGTTTAGTTCCCATGAGAAGAGAATGTGGGCACAGCCAGAGATGAGCATGAGGGAAATGTCTGTTTTCTGCTAAATGATGTTTAATTGTATTAAACATTTAGGTTACATCTACAGGGAACACATGAGAGCAAAAATGGTATCAACAAAATACCTTTATACAAATCAAAATATTCATGATAAAACCTTATTGGAAATTCAGAATTTTGTTATAATTAATTTTAAAAGCATGAGTAATACTTACTGTGACTCTTATTATTTTAATCATGTTAATCATTTTAGGTATTTGAAAACTTTTTCCATCGGATTGGTTAAAATCGGAAAGATTTTTATATCCAGAAAAATTTTTAACTGCCTGTCTATATTTGCACAGATAAAAAGACTTTTAAAACATTCTTCGTATTTTGATATTTTATCTCTAATTTTCACCATGAGACTGTTTTAGATCATTTTAGCATTAATTTTTCAGAAAATAAAACCAATTTCTCAAGACCACAAAATTAAAGCAGCTAATTTTGAGTCCATGCAATGTCTGTGGCATTTCTTGATTACTAGTTATTGAGGTATGTTAAATGGAGAATTTATGAAGTTGATGACATTTTTCTGCTGACTGCTGCCTCCTGCACTGCAGCACATTGATTCTTCCATCTCCAGCTTAGCCTTGCCACTTCAGCCTGACCCCACATCCTGTTCTCTTTCTTGTGTGGAGGAGCAGCACACGTGCTGAAATGGGATCCTTTCACACCACGAATATGGAAGGGGATTTGCCTCAATGCTAATCATAGTTACTAAAATAGTCCATAAGGCTATGCTCTCTATGTTAATCTTGCAAAGGCATTCATAGGACACCTGTTCTGGATTAGCCTGCTAGATTGATTTTGCAACACAGTAGTTGCAAAAAATGCTTACAGACCATATATAGACATTTTCAAAGGTTAAACACAGACCATGTTTGGCAAAAATATCATTCCAAAAACTCTGTCCAAGGGATATCTGTGCACTGAAACCTGTGGGTTAGCTGAAGTCTTTTTCCCTAGACACTAGCAGATTTATCAAAGGAGTGGTTCATCTGATTAAATGCTGTACAAAATGTTCAGAAATAATTTTGGTTTATAAACATAGACTCATTTTTTATGTGCTCCACCCATGGTAGAGAGGAGATAAGTCAGCTATGAGTTGTTCTCTCCTTCTGTGTAGCTGCTCTCTCTTTCTCTGTGTGTGCATAACAGGCCTACTGTGACTACCAGATGAAATTTAAATCATATCAGCATATCCCAACTTAGTATTATTTTATGACTGCATCATTGGAAAGTGACACAATGGTTAGTGATTCCAAATTTGCCTGTGGCCATTCCCAGTTTTGTCAGCTTTCATGATCATTATATTTTATGAAATCTCTTTCATAGTCATAAATGTTCAAAAGTTTAAAGATATATTATAGCTGAAGCATCTCAGATACATTGAATAGGTCTGGCACTTCTAGGAGAGCAAAAACATTTTGATTGAGATATGATCTAGCTTTTCAATTTACAGTAAGTAAAACAATATAAAAATGTTTCATTTTAATTTGTTCCATATGTCACTGATGAAGAAAAGGTAATATGTTTTCCCATATGAATTTATAAAAACATCCAGAGGCTCAGATGCTTCATAATATCCAGATTTCAGATAATATATAGTAGGTTAGCAGGATTGATTCAAGTATGTATGAGAGAAATTGACAATAATCTTGAATAAGATTTAAGTTAACAAAAACATTCATTTAGAAATCATAAACTATCTACCTAATATTTAATAATAAATTCAGGCTAAGTTTTTTTTATTTATAGCATAAGTACACACTACTCCAGAGATGAAGGTTTCTAAGAAAGGTGTATGAATAATAAGAGAGTGCACCATTTAAACACCTTTGTTAGAAACCCAAATCTCTTATTTACTCATCTTGAAATTTTTCTGGATTTTTGGAAACACAGCTTTAATTATGAAACGACAAGTGGTAGCAGATAATAGATTATCATATGCTGCTGAACTAGTTGCATGGAAGAAATAACCTGTAGAGCAGATGGTTTATAATAGCATAAACATTAATAATTTTAATGGATAGTCAGGCTATTTTATTATTTTTTGTTCTATTTAAAATCAAGGGCAAAATTGTAGGTAGGGGTTCAAGCTATTACCACCCAGAAAATGTTCCCAGCTACTTCACTAATTCTGGAGTTGGTCAACAGTCACACAAATTTGATCACTTCTCCAGTATTCTAGACTTGGCCAATCTACGCTATTTGTGAAAATATTTTCTGTGTAAAACAAGGAATCAAAAGGGAAGGCCAAAATGAAATCCAGAGAGTTTCTCACATTTTCCTGTTACAGTAATGAAATTGCTTTGGTTCTGTTGTTTGTTTAAATGCTACTATTATTATTATTTGAATTTCAAAAAAAATTACTCCTGCTTTACAGAGCAAAGTTGTTGGAAAGAAGAGCCATTTCTAGGAAAAAAAAGTGGGAAGAGATTTTTTTAAAGTTACTCAAACCTTTAATTTATCTGATTTACCACTATAATTTTGAAGTAAAACAGGGAAACAACTAATTAGAAACAAAACAATCCAAAGGATTAAAGAGTTAAGTAGTATAAATCTTTGGGTTTAGAAGTGTTGCTGTAGATTGCCCATTATTTGATGAGCTTCTGTAGGTGAAATCCAGTGGGTAACATTTCTAACTGACTGTCTGCCTACCTAAATTTATTTCTGACTTTTTGATCCTCAACAACAAGAACAATTTTATGCAGACCAAATTATAGCCTTGGTGGCATCTCAGTAATTTCAGTAAGTTATGGTAGTGCAGGAGAGCATGTGGCTATGTAATTAGAAATTAAGAGCTCTTCTGACAATGTACAAACATGATGATATTCCATTTTTATACCTGCCTTGATCTTATGAGGGACAAATGAGAGAGAGGAAAAAAAATCTATTTAAATTAATAGAGATCATTTTAAGCCAACAGCTATGTACAAGCAGATCTGTCAAATATAAATACATACTTTATTCCTAATCAATTTGTAGAGCAGATTTATATCTAGGCATAACTCTTAGCGTGGACTATGCTATGCCTACAGAAATGACACATCAGCATTAGCATCTTGTCTTTACTAGAACTTCCAGTGTAGCTATATTGAAATTAACAGAGGAGGAAAGGCTGCAAGCAGGTAGGAAGTGTGAATGGGACAGAAATTCAACTCCATTCTCACATGTCATTGTCCAGATTCATTAAGGGATGTTATCTTTTATAGACATATTACATTAGTTGAGTTTTTCCCTGAAAGCAGAAAAGAAATAAGGGAGAAATTTGTCCTTCACTATTTTGGATAGTAAAATTCAAGTTGTGACACTCAGTTTATACTACTCCCGAGACACAGTGTCATTAGGATTATATGTTCTTACTTCACAGCTTGTCATACCACTTATACATTGCTAGACAGTCCCCTGTTTTTTCTCTGCAGAAAGGTTAGATGGAACACATGATCAAGTAAACAGTGAAATGAAAGCATTGATTAAATATGCTGTAAAAAATGGATACTATTTCACTAAGGCCAGACACAGAAGTTACAATGAAAAGGGAAAAATGTTGACATTAAAAAAAAACCCCGTAAAAATTTTAATATACTTGCAGGTTATTAAAGATATAATGCTTTTAAAATATTTTTCCTCACCTTTTATTTAATGAGCATATTTTGTTTCTATAGGTTTTTTTTTCCAGCTTGGAAAGAGATCTCAGCTGTTTTCCTTTGCATTTCATAGCAAACTCCAAACTTTGCTTCGTTGAACTAACCTGGTTGTTTTGCCGCTGCTTGTTTTCACTATCAGACCTTTATTACTGTGGGGAAAAAAATCCACAAAAAACACAAACCAAAACCAACAACCAAATAAAAATCTCCGTAATTATTTGTATTATCTATAGTGACATTAGTTCTTATTACTCTAGATGTTTCTTTGAAAATGTATTTAGGACTTTGTCATAAAGTTTAATAATTCTCAGTGGCTACAAGGCATTCAGTGTTGTCCTTTAGAAAATAAATAATAATACATTTAAAAGTTAGATTTTGGCATTTCTGAATGTTTGTATTCTTCTTTGGTATCTAGAATCCAAATTTTTATTGAATAATGAGATGCTTTGTACAGTTTTCTTTATTTTGGTTTGTTTTTTCAGAATTCATTTTATTAACTATATGCTTAGATGCAAATGTGTTTTGTTAGTCTGAGAAACAAAAGATTCAGAGTTTAGGCACATTTTTCCTGCAACAGCAGATGGAGATTATGAAGAAAATGCATCTCTTGAAGTATGAAACAGAAGATAAATAAGTAACAGCAGCAACTGTATTGAGTGCAGCAATGTTTTCCATGAATGAACTTTGCTCATCTGTCTCTGCTTTGACCATAGAGGATTCATTCTTTATAATAAACAAAACCAGTGATTTTCTAGACAAATATGGATATTTCTCTATTAAGGTATTTTTTGATGCATTATACCTCATCTCCCATTATCCATCTTTTTTTCCCAAATAATCACTCCACAAAATAATAAGATTTCATGCAAGAAATTGATAGTTCACATAAAGTGTTTACAAATATTTCTAGTTGAGTAAAAATTTCTTTCCAAATGTAGTCATTAATAGCTAATTAGATTTTCTAATAGCACTGGCTACCATCATGAGGATTATGTATGAAAACCCTTCCACAAGCAAAATTAAAATATAAAGCACTTCATAGCTTGGTTTGGGTTTTTTTCACTTTTGTGCTTCACTGGTTAATTTTTCTCTCACTTTTTAAAATGAAGACACAGACTGTCTTTAAGGACAGCCTATTAACCATTTCTACACTGTAAATAAAGCAGACAAATGTCAGCCTGGGTGATTTTAGCTGCAGTTAAGATAAATTCAAAATTTCAGCACACCAGACATTTACCCAACAAGCTTGTTAAAGCTTAAATCATAACAGTGAAAGATTTTTAGAATAACTCTTGAAAAGGACTCTTAAAACACTCTGAGAAGGAAGTCAGAATAAAAGTTCAAGGCCATCAGGGAAATGGGGTACATTTGAGTATTGTTCCATCGTCGTCTACTTGTTTTTAAAACCTCTGTCCAAGCTGTTTTCATTAGCTGTTTGTGATATCCATGTGCCACTGCAACAAGAATAAGAAACTGTAAGACCTGACTTCTGGTCTGATTCCTAGTGAAACCTGAATCTGTCTTGCATAAAAAATTCAATTATACATACCACGTAATATGTAAGGGGTGTATTTTTTAATAGAAAGGTGTGATCCTTCTCCTGCAATACTTTAATGTTATTTCTTTTGGTACTTAGCTCTTGAAGCCAAGCAGGACATTTCTGGTTAGAGTATAGAAAAGAAGTATCAGCAATGTTCTTAGGAGTAAGTGATAAGATGTTGGTCTCTGAGGTTTGGAGACTTCATTTCCTAATGAAAAAAAACCAACCAAAAAACAGCTGGATTGATATGTTCCCAGACTGGATGCACTTAAATCCAAGACTGAGTTTTACATATCAGGCTTTTTTCAGTTGTTCAGAGTTTGTAAATTTTTTTAATGCTAAATGCAATTAAACATTAGTGGAATTTTTCTATACTTCAATGCTGGGGAAACATCTATACGTTTTACAGTTTCTTGACCTTTCTACTTGTTAGTTCCATGAGCATTTCTGACAGGGTGCTTCTTTCCTGAAATAATTGTAGAAAACAAACACAAATATCCTGCTTATGGATTAATTTCTTCTTCTGTCATATCCTACATATTCATTATGAAAACATTTGATATTTATTAAGTTTCTAAGGTGTTAGAACCATCTATTTTAAAAGTAAGAATTGAGATTTGGGAAATATCTTTTGAAATTTAAGAATGAAAAAATTATCTAAAAATATAATGAGATATCAGCCTTGAAGTTTAAAAGAAGCAGAGATTAAGAAACCATAAAAAGAATATTTTGAAAGTTTCATAATTCTAGGGGTCTGGTACATAATTGAATTTGATCCTTTGTAATGCAATGAACAGATGTTAGGGAAGCTTTTTTCTTCCTCACTTCCTCCACCAGTAATTTTTCCTCCTTTGTACAATTATCTCACATATTTATTTCCTGTATAAGGCAGATCTACACCACAGTGCAACTCACCACCCACAGCTAAGGAGAAGTATGCTGTCACATGAAAATAAAGAAATGTATCCTGTATCAACTGCTTTCCTTTGAATGAAAGAAGAAATATGTTTGCAACCTTTCAGCTTGACAAGTTATGTATAAACCACAGAATACATCCCTATTTATTTAATTTTAATTCATCAGCCACCAAGATGATTAAATTTATACACACAAATTATATAATGAAAAGCAGGGAAAAAAAGTTGATCAAAAAGATGGATGCAATTACTTCAGTGCTCTTTGTAATTGTCTCCAGACAGAACATCTTCATCTCATGCCACTTAGACAAAATATAATGCTTTAGATGTGGAGATATGCTTGTTATTTGCCTTTTCCAGAACGGCTGACAAAACTGTGTATATATATTGGGTTCTTTTGTTGAAGTTTGCCTCCACATTTACATGAATGATAGGCTTCTGGTTCCTAAATTATTCTACATCTATGAGGTAATAAATGCACTGAATGTAAGAATAGCCATACCATGTCAGTCCAATGGTCAGTCTTGTTCTATATCTTATAAACAAATATGCTGAGGGGTGCATGATAAGGTGGAAAGCATAATAAAAAAGAGGTGTGTAGAACTATCCTTTTTCCAGGAAAACTTTTTAACCAGTAATCTTTTCCAGACAGTATTCACAGCTGGCAGGTACTAAAGATTTTCTGCAGAAGATTCAGGCTTTTCAGTGCTCTTATCTTATAATGAAGAGAATCACTCTCCTCAGAGCCCCATTTATCCCCGTTGATTCCACAAAAATGCTTGGGTGATGAACTTGAGCATAACTAACTAACTTTCAGTTATCTCTGCATTGCTGGCTGAGCTACATTATTGATGCACTATTCTGCATTTGGAAACAGTCTGATATGGTCTTATTTTAAATGTTTTATTTTTCAGAAGATATCAAAATTAGAGGTGAAAGCTAGAAAATACTATAATACGTTCTTAATTACACTCAGAGATTCTGAACAATTACCTGCCTAAACACTACTATGAATATACTTGGTGTTTTGTCATAAATGTTGTGCAAGCGATGTGCAAGTTTTACTGACAAACAAACAGAAGAAGAGAGGTAATCCATTTTGTAAAATATAAAATGTAAAATATACCTGGCATCGTGAAGCTGTGGCACAGGAAACAGCAGAAACTCAAGCAGGTACAGTTGGGCCATGCAATGCTACTAGATAAAGTTAAACAATGATATATTTACACACCTATGGATCTGAGCCTGAACCTGTAAGTCAGAAATATGGCTCAGCTGGACACTGGGCTGCTGCCCAGGCAGGCATGATGATTCTTCCTCCACTCCTTCTGCACTCTGCTATAGACCTGGGAGAAGCTTTCTCAGCTTCTCTACACTTGCATGTCAAATATGATTATACGATATGCTTCTGATGGCTTGGCTGAAATCAGTATTTGGGAGGGTGTTAATGCTTTTATCACCACCTGGAATAATTTGCAAGAAACAGATCTCCCCATTTATTTTCATAACTGGTTTTGAATAGATTTTCAAACTAAATTAGTATTCATGTAAATGAAATAATATTTTTGTTTTAGAATAGAAAAAGGACACATTTTCATGTCTTCATTTTGAATTGCTGCAAAAATATATTTTGGCATAAATACACCAAATTTCAATAATGGAAAGCCACCTTTCAAAAGTCAACTCTGAAAAAATCAGTCAGATCCAACCATGTGTCAGATATGTTTTACATATTTACTGAGAAAATAACTTTAAATTTATTCTTACCTTAATAGCATGGTCCTTTCAGTTAAATTTTCCTTTCTTCTTTTATCTGGTAAAAATATTTATACATCTAGAAAATGGGTATTTGAAGAACAGATTACAAAATATTCACTCATGATCAGTAATTGCTTAAACTATAAATGGCATTACTGCAGGCAGTAAGATAGCTCAGAGTAAAAAAACATGACCAAACTAGATTGCAAAGTTTTTACTATCAAATAAACTACACTACCCTGGTTTCTGGAAAACTGTACACACAATTTCTTTTTGCACAGTGCTCTGGATTGAATTTTGCCTGTAATTTACAATTCTCCAATTTAAGGTTTCCTGATATTTACTAAATCTCCTGTTACAAATGTATTTCATCACTTGAACTTGCGAGTGTGAATTTTCTATAAATTTCTTTCTGAAAAAATACTTTTTTCTCTGGAAAGAGGAAAAATCTTTAGATGATTACACTCTTATCCCCAGCATTTGCTGTTTTTCCCAATGCAGGGATAATCTTCAATTTCGTTACTTCCTAACTCAGTGAATTTTGTAGATCACAGAATCACAGAGTAATCCAGACTGGAAGCAAGCTTGAACTCATCTGGTCTGAACCCTTGGTGAAAGCAGGTCTGATCAGATCAAATTGCCCAGGGCTGTGTTTGGTCAAGTCTGTGTCCTGCAAGGAAAGAGAAAGAATTCCTGCGTCCTCTACTGCATTTCTTCAGATTATTTTAATGATACCTCCTATGAAGAGAAAATAAACTTGGGAAAAACTACACAGAGCATTAAGGACAGCTGCTGAAACTTGTTCATTAATGCCAAAAAGTAACCAGACACATTAACTTTGCAAAGTTTAACCCTCTAATAACTCATTTTAGCATCATCATAGTAATTTAAAGTTTCCAAAAGATGAACAATAGAGACAAGCTCAAACCAGGAACAAAGGAAATGAGAACAGTGAGGAAACATCTTCCAGCAAATGATTGAGGCTGTATTCTTGAACACATATGCTATTAAATTGGCACAAAACCTTTGAACTGTAGCCTCATTTCTCCTAAAATGGATCCCATTCCATCAGTGATTAATATCTACTGTCTCTGACACAGAAAGAAAAGTTGTGACCGTATTTTTAAGGACAAGAAAACCATGGTGGACATACATCTTGGTTTTCTTAGCTTAACTGTAATTTTCTTCAGGCTTGAAAAAAAGGAATTAAGTCTTTTTTTTTTTTCTCTTAATTTCCAGACGAATGACCACTGTGTATGCATAGCTTACCTTCATGTGTGCATACAGCTCGCCTGACCATGCCCAGCAGAGGTAACCTGTTCCAGGTGTATTGTACTTAGCTATGCATGTGCTGCATGGCATGCGTTCCCACATTTCATCTGTGTGCCCAGAAATGCAGGAGCACTAGGCGTAATACACAGTTCTGATTAAATGACTTGAAAGCAGTATTCCTCAAGGCTTTTTGATAGTAACTTTTTGTATGGATGTCAGTGCTTCATGTAACATAACGGTCAATCTGTTCTTCATATATCAAAGAATCATAGAATTGTAGAATGTTGATTTGGAGGAGACCCATCATGATCATTGAGTCTAACTCCCGGCCCTATGCAGGACATCCCAAGAGTCACACCATGAGCCTGAGAACATTGTCCAAAAGCTTCTTGAACTCTATGAGGCTTGGTGCTGTGACCACTTCCCTGTGGAGCCTGTTTCAGAGCTCAACTACCCTCTGGGTAAAGAACCTTTTTCTTGATAATGCAGCTTAAACCTCCCCTGACACAACTTCATGCTGTTTCAAGTCCTGTCACTGCTCATGAGAGCAAAGAGATTGGTACCTGGCCCTCTGCTTCCCCTTTTGAGGATGATGAAGACTACAATGAGGTCTCTCCTCAGTCTCAGTTAATATTATCCAGGTACTTTGTCCCTCAATGCAGACTTTATATGCAGCCATGTGGAAGTCCACAGAATGGTTCAAAACAGAATGAATGTCTCTATATCCTTGTCTTGACTTTTCAATTTTCTTAGAGATAAGTATTCTCTAAAGCAATTAAATGGGAATCCCTAATATTCCTATAATTTTTTTCTTTCTTGAAATCTTCTTCAGACTTCCAGGAACTAGGTTAAAATATGGTTATTTCTACATTGATTTTTTGATTAATCTGTTTGGTTATGGTTTGTGGTGTGTTCATTTGTTTTTAAGTTATTTTATTTTTTATAAGCATGAGACAAGTTCTATTTCACATCATTGAGAGCTTTTGCCTACAACAATTTGCATTCAAGTTGAAGTCCTGGACACCAACAGTGCTAAATTTCATGGTCTCAGCTTCCAATAGTTTTGAGGAAGCAATCTCTCGCTACAGTTTTTTTTCAGAGCACACCTTTATTGAACCTCATCCAAGCAGCACAATATGACCATTGAATGTTTTACCACGGACTGCTTTAAAGCAGCTGGGCTTCAGCAGCTGTTTATCCTCATTCATTTTCAAGTATCAGCGTCTTTGTAATTCCAACAGCATGGTAGCCTGCTCTTCATTTAAATTATTATTTTATGTTATTGTTTGCTGTAGGATTTAAGGTTTTCCGGAAGTATAATAGATAGCACATGGAGTCTTACAGACAACTGGAGAAACTTCACAAACTGAACTGTGAACAGCCCAAGGGCCATATCTGCAGCAGATCACTCTTAATTCACAAAAGGTTCTTCTAAGAGAAAGCCAGCCTGTGTGATTTGGGAAACAAGGATAATAAGGAGCAGACCCATCTCATGTTGCCATGGGAATACTTTTTGCTACATGTCTGGATAGCGTGGAAGTATTCATGAGTTGTCTCTATAAATCACATAATTAAAATAGGGATAAATAGGGCTAATTGCAAGTTTTCTGCAGAAAATTGCTCACTATCTATTATTATCACAGATAATTTCAGAATATCTGACAGAAATTACCCTTGGTTTACTGCAAAAAGAGCTCAACACATTTCTCTTAAGACATTTTAAAATAATACATGTTTCAAAACAAGAAAGTGCCAAAGAAGGAAAACTACCTCCCAAGTACACTGCCAAGGTCACTTTTCTTTGGTTTCCCATTCTTCCTTGTTGCAGAAAGCAGCCAACAGGGATTTATGGAGGGAAAATCATGCTTTAGGAGCCTGAGAGCCTTTAACAATGAGATGATTGCGAAGTAGCCAGGGGATACCAGTGAATGCTACCTATATTGGCTTTTGTAAATTTTTCAACACTGTCCTATCCTCATATACAAGTTGACTACGCATGCACCAGATAAGCGGACAGTGACGTGGATCTAAAAGTGGGCAAACTCCTGGGTTCAAAGGAGTCATTAGTAGTGTGCCTCAGGGAGGCATACAAGAGTCGAAAATAGGTATTAAACTAATGATAATAAGTTTGGGTGAATACAGTCAAATTATTCATGAAGTGTTGTCCATGAAACCATAGATCCTGTAGGGCAGTTCAAACATTTTCCATATACAAATTTTGACAAAAGGCACAAAAAATTTATTATTTAGTACTATTACCCTCAGAATTGATTCAAGCAGTTGTAAATAAAGATAGAGTTAAATATTTTAGGTCCCATATGATTTGGGGAAAACATGATCTGAAAAGATAAAACTTGAAATATATTCTTCAGAACTTGCATCCTGCAGTACAGTATTTTGGCATTTCTCCCTCTTCCTAACCCACTCACCCTTAAAGGTCAACCAAGGTTATGGTTTAAATGTTATTGGAATGGGTGAAAAAGAAATACTGTGGGACTTATTGATAGAAGGATTATGGGAGACTAAATTAAGTCGACAAAAATGAAAATATAATTTAGTCCATATTCCTTGTTTATGTATTTGGCACATTTTAACATTCTTTGAGGGATATATAACAGTATGTTATGAATTAAAAAGTGAAGCCAAGAATAATGTTAATTATATTAAAGGAAGAGAAAAAAATGTGGTCATAGGAAAAGTAAGCTACTAAATCTAGATAACTTCACTCAAGAGGAAAGAAAGCATACAGGTAGACCCTACTGAAAAAAAATTCCATAATCACATTTAGTGCTCCAGATACAAATTACATGGCAAAAAGCTTCAAATAGCTGTGACAATGTCTACAGCACACTTGACTGATTTGCTGCAGATACAGGCTGTGAAAGATGATGTCTAGGGGAGAGAAGCTTTGACTGTGTGTCAAAGGTATCCTCTCACCTGAACTGTTCTGTCAGACACCTTAGCATTGTTTTTCCTTAGGAATTAAATATTTTAAATATTTTACTTTAACCTCTTCAGTATAATTTGAGGTACACCTGTGATATCACCCTGGGCATGATGTTTTATAATTCCAAGCTCCTCCTCTGTGATCATCAATAACTGTTTCTGCTGTGTGTATAAGATGTATTTACATGCTTGGGAAGGGGAATGATGAAGGGTTACTACAGTTGCATGTAGCATCATCTAGCCTTCAGTTGTCTGGAGGTGAAGCATCACATGTCCACTCATGGTAACTTAGATATTATGTCTCTGTCCCCAAGATAAACCTCTGCATTAATACATTAATAAATACTTAACCTCTCTGCTCTGGAGAAAAGAGGTTTCTTGCCTCTTCCATGACTTTCACACTAGATTAATTGCATTATTTTTTGGCGGGGGGAGGGAAGGGTTGGTGGAGAAGAGTAAGAAGGACATCTTTTCTTCATTACAGAGTCTTCTGGAATTATGCTCAGTACTATTACTCTTAATGCCTTGCCATGTTGAGTATGAAGATCTAGAAGTTTTTCTCCAATTTTTTTTTTCTACCTGTCTCTATCTCTTAATGCACTAAAAGATTATTCACTTTAAATAAAAATACAGGACACGATCTGAACTTGCCAAAAAAACTTAAAAGACTTTTTTAGCTGGGTGTTAGAGACAATGTAATGTCATGTGACTCTAACCCTGTACCTCTGCTAAAGGTAGTAGGATGATCCCCACAATAACAGTGATATCAGAGAAAAGAATCTTCCGTAGGGCATGAATATGTTGTTGTAAACCTGATGTGAACAAGAGGGAAATCTGAGACAGTGAGTAACTTGTGATTACAATCAGTTACTTGGTTTCCTTGATTCATCCCAGAAGTTAAGCTATAAAGTCAGTTCACAGTCAAACCACAGCATCTTGCATCAGCAGAATAACAGTTCTAAATGTTGGTAAAACACAAATCTTTTATGAAGTTGCCTTGAAAGACTCTCTGATTGTTTAGATGTCCTTGGCAAATTAGTGCCTGCAGGAAATAAATGCCTGCTAGGTTGTGGTTTTTTGTTTGCTTCACATTGTTATAATTACTGTTTCTATTTTTATTAATAGAAATACTCATAGAAAGAATGGAAACAGAGAAAAGGAGGCAAGAATAGAAGTCTGATTAGTTAGTTAGTCTTGAAGGGATTTCCAGAGAAAGCAAGCTGCTGATCAAACAGCATTTTGCCCCTGCAGTTCACATCAAAAATATCTGTGTCCAAAGTTTAAAGATTAAAAGATACACGTTATAATGAATAACATTTTCAAAGTGAACAAACAAGATTCATCTAGGGTCTTCAAAAGTTATATTTATATCCTGGTGATACTTATATCCAACTAGGAGTGAGATAAAAAACTGAGAGGATGACTCATGTGAATAATCATGAAAATCAGATTAAAAAATGAAAAAGGAAGCAGTCAAAAATAAAATGGAAAGAGTCAAATTGTGTTCTGATAGTGATTCATTCAGCATGATGTACTTTTTTAGAAGTCTGGAAAGTCCTTGCTAGTGTTCTCCATTCTTTTCATACTGCCAGTAAAAGTATCAAAGAAGAATGTTATGTCCCAAATATTAGGAAATCAAGTTTCAGAAAATTGTGATGTACATATTCTGAATGTTTTTTCACCTTTTACAGCTTTATAGAAAACTCTTATCACATTTTAAAATTCATGTTGTGATCAGAGAAACAAATAAATTTCTTTCCTCTTTTTGAAAGTTAGGAAGAACACAATCACTGCACTCAGGAAACAGAACAGGAAAGCTCTTGGCAGGCTTGGCCAAGACCTGCATGCAAAGATGGTGATTAGCAAAATTGTTACACATGTTCATCTATTATAGACAAATGCAAAATTTTGGACCAAAGTATGTAAGCTTAAATATTTGGGGATATTAAAATTTCTTAATACTATCCCTAAAGTGGCCATCATTACATAAAATTGCTAAATGCCTCTCTTTTTTACCCTACTTCTGAGGTGTGAATCTTAATCTATAAGACAAAAGCCAGAAGGTACTGGAAAAAACTCTTTTAAAATGTGGTCCATAAAACTATTATCTGTGGAATACTCACAGCTTTTTACCGGCTAGCACCTGTAATTCAATACCTTAGAAAGCCTCGAGCAGCCTAGAGAGGTAGCACGGGCAATCCAGCATTTCAGTAACTGCAAAGCTGATACCACCAGCAGAAGCAAAGAGGGAGAAATATAGCCTTTGGTCTGCCTAATTCCTGCAATTAGAAGCTTTCAAACAGAGACAGAAACACACAGATGTTCGCAGAAGGATTGCAAAGCCAAAGAGAGGGTAGGCACCCTCTTGTGTCCTTCTTTTATTCGGAGACGGGGAAAGGGGAGGACTGGGGGCAGACCCGGGGTGAGCGGCCAATCAGACACTGCTGAAGAGTTTGAGGTACATTTATTTTTGCCCACGCTTGGAACAAAGGAGTTCAGAGCACATGGCAGGGACAAGTCCTGGCTTGTTTGACCGGGGGTGGGGAAAGGCAGCTGGAAGCAGGCAGCAACAATTATCTACCTTCAGTTACAAGTGTTAGTACTGTTATCTTAACTGTAAATTATTATCCATTAATAATAGCAAAGAAAACTTTACCAGAGGAAAGCATAATACTTGGCTTTGTAAATCACCAATAGCATCCTATGTAATCTATTATCATACTCAGACATTTCAAGGTACTTTAAGATTTGTTACAATTTAATTGAGAAATACACCTTTTGAGACTGGTAACATTTGAGATACTGAAGACATTCAGTTTTGATTAAAGAATGGAATTATAAGTCCTTCCAGGAAAAGTCAAAACCTTTATAAGAGTATTTTTAGTCAGAGAGTGGCAGACTCCCAACAGAATTACCTGTAGTCTTCTAATACTGCTTCAGAGAAACAAGATGTCTTGAGTTTTTGAAAGTATTGACTGTCTGTGGTGTTATGCAAGTTCAGAGTCTATGAAAGTTCAGCAAAGCGCACTGGCAAGAAGTAGGACTGAAAAGAGAAAAATTAGTTAGTCTTGCTCAAATACAGCTATAACACAGGATATATAAGGAAAACTACTTTTCAAGGTGCAAACATTTAAATACAGCTGGTTTATGTATAAATTAATTTCATTTTGTCTACATTTATAATGTATTTTTAAAAAACTATTTTTTTAGGCTTAATGAGCTCATGTACTGAACTATTTCTAGTTGTCTTTAAATTATTTTTAAGTTACTTGAGATGATTATTAATTGATAACTTCATATGGTAGCTTGGAATTTATCTTGCAGAACTACCTTCTAGTTTCTCTGCTTTGAGAGGCTGAAAGCCAAACACTGTGAAAGACCGCTCTGGGTATAGAGATAGCTTTACATATCATTTTCTGCTCATAATGGTGAGCAAAATATACTTCACAGAGTAAAATATGTTGCACTAAGCAACAGAAATATGAGACAGTTCTCAAGGTTTGCTGATCAGCTGAGACACTTCTTTACTCAGAAGAAACATTGGCTCTTTGGTCATGCTGTATCTTCAATAATGAATAGTGAATACTCTTCAGTGAATAGTGTCCTATTCATTATGGCCCAATATCAGTCTCAGGTAATTTGCATTTTAATTTTAAATTCAACAGAGGGGCAGCTTAATGGACTTATTATTCCTTAAAATTTCGTTTTCAGCTTCAAACGCTTTTGCCTCAGCTTCCAGACTCTCAGTTCAGTGATTACTATATACTGGCCTATTGACAAAATCTTTGTAGAATCATAGAATCTTATGAGTTGGATGGGACCCATCAGGATCATTGATTCCAACTCCTGGCTATGCACAAAATTCCCCAAGAATCACACCATACGTCCGAGGGTATTGTACAAATGCTTTTTGAACTCTGTGAGGCTTGGTGCTCTGACCGCTTCTCTTAGCAGCCTGTTGTGGTATCACCCTATGGGTGAAGAACCTTTTCCTGATATCCAACCTAAATCTCCTCTGACACAACTTCATGCTGTGTGAAGTCCTGCCACTGGTCATGAGAGTGAAGAGATCGGTACCCCTGCACTTCCCCTTATGAGGATGTTGAAGACCGCAGTGAGGCCTCTCCTCAGTCTCCTCTTCTCCAGGCTGAACAAACCAAGTGACCTCAGCCACTCCACATAGCATGTCCCTTCCAGGCTTTTCACCATCCTCTTTAGGAAGATTATCATAGGCATCAAAGATATAGAGATGCAAAATCAGCTTAATATAATGTAGATAAATTGGCAAAACCCAGATTTCTAATTTCAGAAAGTGTTAAAAATTCCCTTCCTGGAAAATCAAGGGGTTTTTAAGTTCTCAAATTAAGACTTTTTTTAGTTAGAATCCTTGTTTAAGAGTCTTAATTGTGGTTTGCCTTGAGCTGTGCCTGTCACTCCTTTGATTCATACTTCCTTTTCTAGCAGTGGTAGTTCTCCCACAACTACTTCAGCTTCAATTATTTTGCCACAACTCCTGCAGAAGTTTTGAAATTAAAAAAAAATGCTTTTGAAGGGCAATCTTACAAATAACTGTCTATAAATACCTGTTAAGGGAATGATAGTGTCAGATTCAGTTTAGTGTCTTAGTGTGGGATGTATGTTCAATATCTGTCTACCCCTCTTCTCTAGGAATCTCATTGCTCCCATAAGGCTGTAGTATTATATTTTTCTTATATTATGACACAATATTATGTATATATATATATTGCAATTATTCACTAAAACAATATAATATTAGTGAATGATTAAAAACTATATGAAGTACAGACAATTTACTTCCTGTATATTCTAGTGTTTCTACATTAAAATAAAAAGGGACTCACAAATAATAATTTTAAATAGTTGAGACATTCTGAGCTACAAATGTTAGACCCAGAGAAATTTGGATTTTTTTTCTTCCACTTTAGCTACTAATTGTGTCAGGTGAATAAGGCTGACATTATTAGCCATGTTTTGAAGAACAGGAAGCCTATTTCACAGGGGATAATTTATCAGTATTAGGACACTTCAGTTTAGTGTCAAAATTTAAACACTATTAAGAGTCATGTCTGAGATTATATTCCTTTACCAATCAATAATTGGTTTTAAGATTTGAAATCACAGAAGCTGCATGGTGCAACCTTAATTTCCTAAATAATATAATGACAACAGTCATATTAGTTAGTAGGAACTAACAGTCTGTTAGTGATACTGGCACTGCAGCACTAATCTACAGTCTTTCCTTCAAAACAGCTATATTAAAAAAGTCCTTCAGTGTAATAATTCCATTGCATGTACCTTGGTTAATAGTTACCTTAGAGGATACGGCAGGATTCTATCCAGTCTTGGGATTTGTGCCTTTGACAGAAGTCAGAAACTAATATCTATTTTAAAAGAACCTCAAAAGTCCCTGTAAATTTGAATCTGGGGGATCAGTGACCTTCTCCTTCTTGATCTTTATTCCTTGTCTGCTCCTCTCCCAGAAAAAGGTCTAGGATGGAGAATGGTGTCATTAAAGTTATCTCCTCAAAAAAGCATGGGGGAGGAAAGGAAATAAATCCCTATGTTCCTTCTAAGTTAGTGGATTATAACGGACAGTTTGGACTAGAAAACCAGATATGAAACAGATTGGTTAAAGCTTGGACAGCGTGTTTCTATTTCAAGTCTGTTCAGAAGCAGACACACAAATGTTCAGAGAAAAGCACTTCGAAACCGAGGGTATGAGACATAATCTCAAATATTTTTACTCTTTCAACATGAAGAAAATCCCCTTACAAAATCATACATGTTGGCCTGTATCAACCACAACTTATGCAACACGTTTTTCTACTGACCTGAAAGACCAAAGTTTAGCAAAGCAGGTTCACATCCAGCCTTGCAGTTTAGCTGTGTGAATGTCTATCCTGATCTCGGTAAACGGCAGAGCTGTAAACAAGTTGCCAAACTTAACTCCTTCACCAAGGCTGAATATTAAGTTTCTTCTGCAATTCTGGCCTTACCACTCTTCATAATTTTATCTCAAAACATAAAAGACCCACTGATTTTTATAACACTGTAGCTGCCAATTTACATTTTAAAGTCAGCTTTTATTTTAGGCCTTTGTAATTCATCAGACCAGGAAAGGGTAAAAAACCATTCATTTTGAATGGAAATCAGAACCTAAATACTATGACACTCCTATTTATCACAAAGTGTGAGTTCAAGACGATATAGCAAAGATCCCTAGCTATTACTTACTTTTACAGGTTACATCAAGAGTCCTGCAGTTTATTACTGTTTGTAGTCTATTTTGTTCTTTTCACATACAGTTCCGGTTCACTCCACCAGATACTTACATCCACCAACTTTAATCTGCTATTAGGATTAATGAACAACACCTACCACAGTGACTTCCCAGAATGCCTGGAGATTTAAACACTTCTATTTTTAAGTAAGTCATGCCATTAAGCAGAATAAAAGAAAAGGGATCTTTTGCTGTATTTCACGTCCTGAGTCTTTAGAGATCTGACAAGGAGATTTCACATGTAACAGTGACTACAGCAAAATAAACCTTGATTGTTGCCAAATAGTTGTTATCCTAGAGAAAAATGTTACCCAAATCAAAAATCTAGTATATGTATAACTGATAAGCAAATTTTGCTTCAAAGCACCATTATATGTACTGTATTCACAAGTAAATATTTTATTATTCTGGCATCAGAAATATATTTTCAGCATACACATTTCCTAAGTGAAACAACAGAATGGGAATATTTATTTAATGTGTGTCACTCTGAGCGCTGAAGCAGAGCATGATGGGTTAAAGTAATAAACACACTAGACCTGAATAATGTAACTGATTCCACATTCTAAACAAATTTATATAGTTCCATGCTTCATAAATCAATTCTATCCATTCCTGTTCCAACTCTGAAATCTATTCTTAATTTCAAATGGTGTTTTCTGAGTTCTATATTTCATAACCTTTCCATATAAATTATTCTCTCTCCATGTCCATCTCATGTATTACTTGCCCTTTATAATTTTCTTGGATTTTTTTTGCTAGTTGAATTGCTATTCACACAATAATCTCACAGACCTCTTATTTTTAAATTGTTTTGGAAGAAATAATTGAGAATAATCAATAGCGGAGTTTTGAATGTCATTGGTTATCTTTGATTGAATCCATGAGGCACGTAGTGTATTTTGTTCCAGGAGTGAATCAGCTCAACTTTTCTGTTTTGGTTCAAATAATTGTGTTTACAAATGTCTATGAATATATTTCTTTTAAATGAACTCTCTGAGGGAACAATCTGCTAGTAAACCCTTGTATGATAATACTCAGATAAGGGAATGCAGAAAGTTATGACTGAAGAAGAAGAGAATTTTATTTACAATTTTGAACATGCATGCATGACTGTATTTTTTATTATTTTCTCTGTTCCAGTTTCAGCTAATGAAAAGAGATAAACCTTTACATCAGAATTTTCTGTATAGTTGTAGAAACTACCAGTATGGAAGTCTGTCAGGAATACAAGTTTCCCATTGGCACTTGCCAAATCAGCTTTCAAGTATTATAATAATAAATATTATCACCCAATAATATATGCAATAATCACCAATTCAAAGCTCCATTCCAATCTGTGCAAATAGATTCTGAAATATGCAATATCCCATCCCAAGGCAATTCTATATTTAGCATAATAAATGTTATAAGAATCCAAGGTCATTAAGAACAGCCATTTAAATAGCATTAATCCTTGGTTTAAAAGTCATCATAGATATTTGGAATCTAACTTGTCCTGGTATATTAAATTCTGACCTGTTGGAAAAAAGTACAGTGAGAGTACATGCAACAACAAGGATATCTGGAAATATTTCTCCTCTTCATTGGCACAAAGAAGCTGCTGGAAAACTTACAGATACACAAATGTGAAAAACCACAGACTGCAGAAAATTAGGTTAGACAGCTGGCATTGACCAAGGGCCTGATCCCAGCCACTACAATGCCAGGTCACTGGGGTAAATGAGAATTATTTGCTGTGGCCTTTCCCTGATTAAATAAATTAACAAATAACTTTTTTTTTTTGCCATCAGCTGACACTACAATGAGCAGAAAGCTTTGAAAAAAGTTGTGATATGGAGGTCCTCAAAGTTTTCAGAGCCATGCAGACACGGTAATGAGAAGAGCTGATGTGCTTTTTTATAGGATATGTAACATCAGTCTTAATGATTTCTGACATTACAGTCTTTATATTATGAGATCCTTTGTCAGAAAAAGAATAACAACCAACCAACCAAAAAACCAGTTTCATGTCTTTTCTTTTACATCTGGTTCAACTGTTCCTCATTAAAAGTAGTTGAAAGACGGGTTAAAAAGCATGTAGGCAACACCTTTAACTGAAGAAGTCAACATTTGTTTTGGACAAAGTGTTTCAAGAAAGCTGTGGCCCAGCTGGAGGAAATCCAGTGATGAATAACAGGTAAGATCAACAGTCTGAAAATCATGATTAAGAGGATAGACAGGAAGAACAGTTACTGTTTAGTCTTGAGAAGGGTATGCAGAAAGAAAATGTAGCAATAGTCATCAAATATGCAAACTATTGCTGCACACAAGGAAAAGAAGGATGGAAAAATCCATTCTCCATATCCCACTTGGGAATAAGACTAGCTAAAGTGATTTAGATTAGACATTACAAAAAAAATTTAAATATTAGAAAAAAAGTATTAAAAGCCTAAGTATTGAAAAAAATAATCTCTGGAAGGTTCTGGATTATTAGAGATTTTATGAACAGAATTGGCAAACAGTGGTAAAGAATAACAAACGTAGAGGCAGATGCCAATTTACTTTAGGGAAGAATCTGACCCTACAGCAAAACTCTTTTGGATCATCTGTGAAACAAACACTGTCTCTGTCACCCTCTCTTGGAACCAGTGCTCACTTTGCTTTAGGTATATAGAGATTTTTTTAAAAATCCACCACAACTAGAATGAGGTGTGGAGGAACTTTCTTTCAGTTGGAAGCTCATTTTTATTATTATTTCATTGGATCATGATACGTTAAGAAATAGAATTCTACTGTATATTGTGCTGGGAATATTTTGTGGAATTCAATAGGAAACTGTGCTTTGATGCAGAAATTTCAAGTAATTTCTGCTTTAATATCTACTCATGGGCAGTAAAGACTGCATGTTTATGTGTCTAACTTTAGAAGTCTAAAACTGTTGTGTAAGTCCACAATAATCAATTTAAGTTCCTTTCAAATCTTTTGTACAGAAATAATCACTTACACAGGACAATCCATCTTGTCCCAAACAAAATGTCTAAAATATCTAAAAGAGGACAGGCCAGTTTTCCTGCAGAAGTGACCACATATCTCTGACTTTTTGGAATTCCAGGATAACCACCTTGTATTTAAACAGTAAAATCTTAAGACACCTGAAGTTTTCTACTGCTATCCCTCTAAGTTGCATCCTGTTTCTCCCCACCTCCCCATTGTCTTAATCATCTCCCCATCTTGTCCTTACCCAGGTGAATTACTTTAATCTCAAAGTATGGTTATAAATGGTAAAATGAACAGAATGACATGTTGAACAAACAAAAATTATGTCTGTATCAAATCTAAGATTTTTACCAGAGGAATGTTTTTACCATTTGCAGCTGTAACATAAATGTCTTTGTGGGTTGCTCATCTGATCCACACATGGGGTGGTCTAGGTAGCCCCAGCTCTTAAGGCAAGACTGTGACTCTGTGGGGTGTGATGTGCACAGGACTGACAGGAGGGGATCTGCTCCACAAGTACCATAAAAAAGACCTCTCAGATCCCTGAGTCCAACTATTAACACTGCCAAATCCACCACTAAACCATATCCCTAAATACCACATCCGTATGTCTTTTAAATACTTCCGTGGGTGGTAACTCTACCACTTCCTGGGTGACCTGTTCCTGATGTTTGACAATCCTTTCAGTAAAGAACTTTTTCCTAATATCCAATTTAAACCTCCAACAGTGCAACTTGAGGTCACTTCTTTTTGTCCTGTTACTTGTAACTGGGAAGAAAAAAACAATTACCACCTTGCTACAACCTCCTTTCAGGTAGTTATAGAGAGCAGTAAGGTCTCCCCTGAGCCTCAGTTTCTCCAGGCTAAACAATACCAGTTCTCTCAGCTGCTTCTCAGGAGATTTGTGCTCCAGACCCTTTGCCAGCTTCATTGCCCCTCTCTGGACATGCTGCACAGCCTCAATGTACTTGTAACTGTGTAACAAAAGGAAGGCCACTATGTGCCAGGTTATCCAGAGAATTAATGAGAAGAGAAATTCTGTTGAATAGAGTAAAAGAAATAGAACTAAAGAGAGATCCAACCTCAAAAGCGGCATAGAGGCAGCATGAAGGATTTTCAGGTGAGGCAGCAGCCTATGGCTGGAAAGAGGACACCTGCAGGGATGCACACCAGGGCAGGGAGCATTTGCCACTGGCCAGTGACAGCGAGGAGCTACATGGGGACTGGGATGTGCTGCTGGAGAAGGAAGAGGAGGGTGTTTCTGGGGCTGATTTATGAGGACTGAGAGATATGTAACTGTTTATTAATTCTCTCTAATTGCCTGGTAACATGATTTATCTGTTATATTACCAATATTGATCCTGAGTCTATAGTTCACTGTGGGTTAATTACATGTCATTAATAAATTAATAAAATGTTTCGATTCTGATTCTGGCCTAAGTTATGTAAACTCACTTGTTTTTTCCTGGTGTCTGCTTTTTGTGGGGAAGGATGCTTAGCAACCAGCTAGGATTAGCAGTGGATTATTTGTACACAGCAGAAATAATAAAAGAAAACCCTGTTTGTCAGGAATGGTGAGAACTTTAAAATGTTTCAAATTTTATACTGGAGTAACTAGAAGTTTCACAAAGGAGCCCGCAAGACTTGGGAAAATCAAAGGAGTTACTTCCACATTTCTCTCATCTATTGGACTTGATTTTTTTATGAATATGTATTATTAATCCCTAACATTGATATCAATGCACACTACAATAGAAACAAAACTACACTTTTGTCTTAGGCATGTGTACTGGTGAGCTTCCTTCTGTATTTCTGGCATATTTTCATTTCCAGTTTTTAAGAGAATTTCTCTCAGGGTATGACTTCTATTTGATCCTGTTATTCATATTGCTCATCCAGACTTAGGGGTGGAGGGAAGGGGAGGGGGAGCACACAAGATTTTTTTATTTCTAAAATGAAAACCAGACCTGTTCAAAGATTTGACTCTTAGTTGAAGAAAAAACATACTTTACCACACTCCAAAGGAATAAAATACAATGCTTAACTTGTTATAATGATAATTACTTTCATTAAAAAAACCCAAACCCAAAAAAACCCCAAACAGGCAAACAAACTCAGAAAACCCCAATGAAAATAAAACAGAAAGAACAACTGATGCTTTTGCAAACTCTATTTTCTACAGAAAAACAAGTAAATTGTTAAAGGCAGGATTAAGCCCCTTCCACATTTCAGTTTCTATCTGTGATAATGTATCAGTCATCTATGTAGATTTTATTTATATGTGCATAATCTGCATACATGTTTATATATACACACCCCAGGGTAAACACATCCTGGAAATGAAGGCAGGGGAGAAAGACTGCTAAGTTTAGAGGAAGCATGTTTAACAAATAAATGAATAAATAAATAATCTTCAATATTTCTGAAACAAAAATGGAAAATTGCTGTGCAGCACTTCCCTTACGTCATATTTTCCTAGCCCACCTGGAGGTGTTGGTTAAGGAGTGCTGTAGATCATGCAAAGTAAACCTTTAGAAAAACCATAATGAAGTCATATTGTAGAAACTTCTTTTGCACTAATGCATTCTTTGTTCGATTGGGCATCATAATGTATCTAAATAATTAGTCTATGTAGCATTACAGTAAAAAAGATTAAAACAAAAAAAAGGCAATTCCTTGACCCTCTCTAGTTAAGTAGGCTCTCTATTTTTGCCACTTCCCTGTGTTCTAATCTCATGAATCAGGACCCTGAATTATAAGAGGAGCTTAAAGATCATGCTTATCTTATGCTTTTCTGTAAATCATACTCCATGAATAATAGTAAAGCAGGCTTAAGAGGGTTTGATTTGCCTCCTAGCTTTCAAAGAAATAACCTTAACTTTTCTATACCTAACACTGTCATTTAATTATTTAATATTAAGTTACAAATTTCAGTGCTGAAACATTCTCTAAGGCTTTCCTGTCCAAAATATGACTTAAAAATAGTACTAGCATGAAAACTGAAGTCCTTGGAGCAATTTTGGAACTAGACTAGAATAGGGCATTTGATTTTTTGGAAGGGTATGTGAGTCACGCTTTTTATGTTCCAGAAACACACAAACACAACTCAGAAGAAAAAGACTGTCTGACTCTTTCTCTGATCCTAGGCCTGGGACAACACAGCCTACTAGGCTACCACCAGGATTTATCAATTTTAAAACATGTTAATGAAGCCACTCAGTTTTTGATCAACATGATCTCAGTGATCTTTATTACCATGTTTGCTACATATAAAATATGTTTGTGTGTGTATCTATATGGAGCACATACCAAAGTAGTGGTAGATGCCCCATCACTGGCAACGTTGAAGGTCAGGTTGGGTGGGGCTCTGAGCAATATTATCTAGTGGGAGTTTCCCTGCCCATGGCAGGGGGGTTAGACTAGATAACCTTTAAAGGTCCTTCATAACCCAAACTATTCTATGCTTCAATGGTTCTATGATTCTAAACCATTTTTACCGCTGTATTAAAGGTTCTGCTATTATTGTTAGCACTGTACGCTTAATATATTTATTCTGTGAAACAGCCTCTCCTATGCTGCACTGCTATTAAAACTCAGATTGAACTTTTATACTTTCACTGGTTTATTTTCACAGTTTTTCATAATTGTGAAATGACAAATCTATAGTGCTTGTTCCAAGTTTATCAATAAGTCCTAGCAGCTTGTCTTCATGCAAATACTGAGGAAAATGACAGGCCCCATTTTGGGAGCGCTTTGTATATACATGTGTGTGTCTCCTCCACATCCTTCACACTTCAGCAGTTACAGCAAAACTTCATGGACTTCACTTGGTGTAGTATAGTGGCTACAACTGTGAATAAAGGCAATTTTTTTTTTTTCTAGAACAAATGAAAATCAGGAAAAAGAGAAAACAAGTGTTTAGAAACATTCACACTGTGCTTCAGAGAACATGTTTTCAGCTTGTGCTAAGAGGAAGCAGAAGGTGAAAAAAATGTGCAGTATAGGGGGGTTCCAAGTCCTTGTCCAAAGGTGAGCTCTAGAATCTCTTGCAAAAATCTAGAATATCAATCCATGAAGCTCTGGAATTGTTATTGTTATTGCTGCAGTAGTGTATTAAACCCTCTAAGTTTCAGTTACCCTTAGTAATACAGTTTATTTCCTGCAAGTTCATCTTAGAGGACAGATATACAAACATTTTTGCTATTGAGTGGCTCTGAAATATTTTAAAGAAACGTACTAGTCTTACTGGGTAAGACTATATAAAAATAATATAATAAATAAAAGTATATAAATTAAGCCTATAATCAACCTGCACCCATTGGAGGTACAATCTTTGTATAATAATGTGCTCTTCAAATCAACATTTTCTTTTGTTTGTTCTGAACACATGAAATGGCAGCTTTCATGAAGATCCAACTACAAGCAGACAGAGGCTATTGAAACATGAATAGAGCAAAGTTTTCCTCGGTAATGTAATAAACATAATTAAAAATATAAAGCTAATTTAGTAGCATGAGTTGCAAGAAATAATTTTAATGGTAAGTAACAAAACTTATGTTTCATTATTGATATTTTCTTTTTTTACTTTAAGAATCTTTTTTCTCAATATTGGTGTATTCTTTTTGGGTTTTTTTTTAAGGAAAGAGATGTTTATTTTTTCCTCCAAAATATGATGGTTTACAATATTTTTTTCTTTAAATTCCTCACTTCATCAGCAGGTTTCCCTGTTCCATTAAATACTTTAGACAACTCAGACCAAACTTTACATTAAAGGTGACCTTATCAACATATCCCTGCTTTCACTTATTTAGTTATAATCAAAACCTGTTCTGACACATGAAAGATGTTCTCATTATGCAAAAAATATCTGGACTGGCATAATAATTTGAAAGACATCCAACAGCTTTACCCTGTTGCTAACACTGAAATATCTCTTCTCACTACCTTGCTGCTTGATTCTGTGTATTTGAGATTCAGTGAAAAATCAACAAGGGATTTGAGTCTTGCTCATTTTACCAGTTTTGTCATCCTATTGATAAATCTGTAACACATCAGTCAACTGATAGTTGCAGTATATATAATTTTCTTCTAAAGAAGAATAAGTAAACTCCCAAAAGTGAAGATGAAGGGACCTACACTTCTTGAGAATATAAGGTACTTTTAAAATTCAGACTTTTCATTTTATAGCTCAGGTTAAATTTCCATTCTTAAGGATTCACAGCCATTTTCTTGGTAAATCAGTTGAAGATTTATGAGGGAGATCTTACTTATTTTCAAATGAGAAGTTATTTAGCTCAGCATTTCCAATTTAAAGATGTTCAGATATCTTCAAGGGCATGATTATAATACATTATTCTCCCCTTTCTAAATGAACAGTCTTTTCCAGAAGGCATGTCAATAGACTCCTTTGATATCTTCGGTTATGCTTCAGTTCTCTAAACAATAAACAAATAACTGTGGGGAAAATATTCAAAAACATTTTGATATCTAATTTCTCCTGATTATCAAGCCTAAATGTGTACTGTCAGTAGTTCAGTGATGCTATGCTATGTTCAGAGAGATAAAATTTGTGTTGACTGAATTACAAGACCAAGACTTTTAAGAAATGAAAACATTTTGAGATCAAACATTACTAATTTGCACCCAGGGTGTATTTGTTGTTTCACATTACCTCAGTTATAATTTTTAATACTTTAACATATAATTCAACATAAAAGAAAGGAAAAAAAAAAACTCTCATTGAGTTCACAATGACAATAAGTGGCAGCCAGAATTTACATCAAAAGTGATGCCCTACAACTGTGATATATGCCCAAGAGTATGTAAAGATTCTCCATCTTGGCAATGATACTGGAAATGTATTTTATCCAGCTCTAGAAGTTTTTCTGGAGTGACACAGAACAGTTATGTTTATCAGGAACACGGCTTCATGTAGTGAGTTCTCAGGGAATCCCTTACCATAAGCTTGCAGCAGAGTATTTTTATGGTAATAAAAAAGACTTAAAACAAAAAACCAAACAAACAACCAAATAACCCCCCAAAATCTTATCCTTGGGCCCCTATAGGAAATAAATGTATGATCTGTTGTTTATCCCAGGATTAAACCTCTTGATTGTGGATGATATCTGGAGGGTTCACTTAGTATGTGTCAGAAACCTAAAGCTATACAAAATTATTTTCTAGCAACAAGTTTTACCACTTAGTCTGAGATTTTACTGTGTCAGTGAAAACTCCTGAAAGGCTGGTCAAAAACCAATATTTAAATGCTCTAAAAATCATCAGGGAAGGAAGTTTATTTAAATATGTTATTTCAATATATTATGAAAAGATTTTGAAATAAAAACTAATAAAAATTAAAGCAGAAATTAGGATGCCTCATGACATTGAGAAACTTAGTGGCTTATGTGAATTATCCACCATTTTATCTGAACTTTTACAAGTAGTATGTTGGATATTTTCTATTGAAATTGAAATATTTCCTTAAACCATAGTTTTCACCCCCCAAAAAAAGAAAAAAAAAGAAAAAGAAATTACAAATATTAAAAAGACGATATAAAGATGTTGGGTTTTTTTCCTCTTTTTTTAACGTACAATTGCATTAAAAGCCTGAAATATACTGACCAAAGTAAAAAGTGTTGTGCACTACATTATTTTAAAATCACGTTGAATTAAGGAACCTAACTGTACATACTGTCATATAAATATACTTACTAATTTGCCATGTTTGTCACTTGAAGCAGCAAGTTTCACTGGAAGTGTTAAAGATTGGAATGTACAATATAATTATAGGTACATACCACATATAGCCAGAGGCAACTCCTGGCAAGTTATGCATAAGGATTTCCTAGTACTTCCCGGGGCAAAATATATCTTGTTATGACTAATGTTTAATTTGGATAGTCATAAGTATTTTTAAAATAATTTTTGAGATCTTCTCCTATCTCTGATATACTGTTATCAAAAACTACTGTCCTAGACCACATTGTCACCAATAGCAACTTATAATTTATTTTTTAAGGAATTCCAGGAATTTGTGGCGTGAAATGGAATTGCAGACCTGACCACAAGACCCATATATCTATCATTCTAAAGCTTGACTAAATACTTTGCTCAAAAGTTAAGAAAAAGTTTATGGTCTATGAAGACGGAGGGCTAACTCAGAAAACAAAACAGAGCAGTTTGTTTTTGACATGTAGAAACATTCCACACATCAGCCCTGTCAGCCTTCATTTGTTTTACTTCTTGGACGAAACCTTTGTTTGCAATGTTTTCTCTTAAAATAATGCTTTAAAGGCTCTATATGAAAGGAAAATATTTTTTAAAATATGAAAGATTTGTAGACAGCATATGCTACATTATTTCAGCCAGACATCTGGTCAGAAATCTTTTATTTACTTCATCAGAAACACTGATGAAGCAAAAGTAACAGGGGGGAAAAAAAGTGAAAATCTAAGCCCAAGAATTTTCAGTGATGATAGAACTTCTCTTGACAAGGGTTTTTCAGCCCCCCTGTCTAATATGGGTCATACAGTTGAACACTGGTCCTTGTCTTCTCCAGAAACCCAACCACTAGGCTATGCTCTTGCTCTGCAAATATATAGTTAGAAAATCATTAAATGCAAAACAGTGAGTTTGACAACAACTTACCTAGTAACTAAGGCTCTCAGCTATGATTCAAATGATCCAGGCTCAATGTCTAGTTCCAATGAGTATTTGTTATGTTATTACACCATGTTGAGCAATTACAGCAGAATAAGCTACTACAGTGAGAAAATACTCCATAGCCTGATCATCAAAGCAAATAGCTTTGCAGCACAGACCAACATGTCCATTTGATGGACATACACTGGAAAAAAAAAACATACAGTCTGCAACAGATCTTGATATCTTTCACCTGACATCAAGTCCTGTCTGACATGTATTTAAAAGAAAAGGACCCATTTTATGTTCATATCTTAATTTTAAAGGTTGATATTTCTTAATATGTACCTTGATCTTAAAATGTGCTGACCATTCTGAGTCAACAAATCCCTTAATAGATGTATAGTTTGAAATACATCTCTCATATATTTCCATGAAAAAAAATACTGACTTTTCTACTTTTCTGACTTTCACTTACTGACAAGTTGGAAGGGATGACATTGGCCTTGAGGACTTTATAAGACTTTCCCTGAAAGTGAAATTGCTTCTTCTCAAACTTAGAAGACTTTTGAGAAAAACCTTTTTTCTTTTTTTCAAAGTTTGGGATGACTTTTTTTATGGAAATCTTCTATGTATGATAAATCTAATTCTGAAAGACAATTGCACACAATATATGACTTATTCTTATTATTTTAATAGGAAAATTCCAGCATTTTTCCCTTTCATTGGCTTGGGCAAAGTAACTCACCTCTTTGTAGGAAGGAACTCGCAAACTGTGCTATAACATTAGTAAGAGATCTAAGCAATTAACCATATAAACCATAAGACACATTTAATTCAACCTAAAATTTAATAAAGCAGCTAATCAAAAGATAAAAGTTTCAACACTTTCATATATTTGCTTAAATACTCTGCTGAATAAAGGTACTGCATAACTTGGTAACCGAATGTAGGTTTTTTTTCTCTTAGGGGTGTATGTTACTTTTCATGAGGAATACCACTGAAGGCCAGCAGAAGTCTTCTTTGATAGGCTGGTAGGACTAACAGGTTTTTCAGTTGTATTTTTGTTAAACAGAGAAAAAGAAACAAACAAAAATCCTCCACAAAACCAATCTACCTCTTTAAGGCGTGACAGCTGTAAAAATACATTGCTTGTGTAAGAAAGGTGTTTTCTGATGTTTCTATTCTACACATACAGTTTTCTGTAGGACTGTTAGTAAATGAAGGTTATTCTTCATTAGAATCATAAAATTGTTTGGGTTTGGAAAGAAATTTAAGGTCATTGAGTCCAAACATTAACCCAGCACTGCCAAGTTCACAACTAAACCACGTCCCTAAATGCCACATCTACACGTTGTTTAAATACCTCCAGGGATTCTGACTCAACCACTTCCCTGGGCAGCCTGTTCCAATTCTTGATAACCCTTTTGGTGAGGAAATTTTTCACAATATCCAATCTGAACCTCCCCTGATGCAACCTGAGGCCATTTCCTCATTTTGTTATTTGCTACATGGAAGAAGGTAATCAGGCTATGCATGCTTGAAAGGAAAAATATTAGTAGATAAAGCCAACAGACAGATAAAGAAGTAGTTTTGACCTGGTCAGCAGCCAAAACTTAGTTCAGAACCATGACAATATTAGGACTGACAACTGAAGTGAGGAAAATTCCTTGATTTTTTCACTTCCTACTGTGTTGAGGTTAATAAACTATCTCACAAAACGAATGAGATTGAACTCACATACTCCATCTCAACCAGACCCAGAACTACAAGTGTTATTATTTATTTATCCAGCCATAGTATAATACATGTGATATCTCGTTTTCAGTAGCTTAGAACTTTGTTAGAAGTTTAGTTGCTTGTACTGAGCAAGGACTGAGCCCATGATCAGGAACGCAGGGAGGGTACAAATCCATTTCTAAGCTCAGCAGTATCACTCAGCAATCTAAATGATATCCAGAACTATGTCCAGACACCTTTGGGTAACCAGTGAAGGTTGCCAGACAGCCCATCAGATGTATAATAGAACAGTAACTTTCTGGATTGGCAAAATCCCTTGGGCTCAATACCTTGGTTCCTCCAGGACCTCCAAGGATGACCCTCTGTCTATAAAACTACCATAAGCAATGGAGATCTAGTCAATAAAATCAATGCCAAAGAGAGAGCAATGCAGTTCATCCTAAGGTTCATCATGGGCCCAGATCAATTATCTGCAAATAGATATTTAGATGTATCTGAATGTCCCTAAATATTCTCTTAGCTCCTCAAGAAGTCTTAAATTGAATTCCTCTTGGCATTGGCTAAATCCCAGATAGGCTTACTAGGCAAAAGACCTGACATGGGAAGCAATGAAAAGAAACTGGTTGAACCATCAGGTGATGTGAGAAACAGGGATACCAGCAGCAAAGTTGGAACCAAGCAGGGTAGACAGAGTGAAATAAAACAGATGAGATGGGTGAAAGGTAGAGAGACCAAAGGGATTAAGTGTTTGTGAGTAAAGAACTGTAGCCTAACAGAAAAGGTAAGGAAAGGGATTAAATTTCAAATAGAAAAAAAGTAATTGCTGAACAAGACAGTTGAGGCTGGTGGCATAGTGAGGAAATTAAAAGTTCTAGCAGAGAGATTGAAAGTATAGCACACACATCAGTAAACTTCAGAAAGTGGAGCATGAAATGGCACCATAAGTTGAAATTCTTAGTCTATTTTTTTCTATTTTATAATTTTTCAGCAAAGATCTATTAAATATGTTTGGCAAATTTTTAGTGCAGTGCTGGCACCTACATAGGGGACTACCTGCTGCCATCACATACTCCATTGCATGGAGTGTCAGAGGTCTGTGACATCCATCCAAAGCTTCCAGCCAAGCTGTCAGATAGTATTGCAAGACAAGCTTTCTGCTTTTTGAGTTTGCCTTTTTTTTAAATGGAACTTTTACACAAAATCATCCTCTCCCATCCTTTCAAAACACTATGAAGCTCCAAAACAAAGTCAGAATATTTGCATCTTGATTTTTCATTTTCTTTATGTAAGTCTAACCAATTAATTTGAGCTGAACATCTCACAGGTGGTTATTTTTTTCCTAGTCCTCATCATGTGGATGAATTTACAGGCACCTAGAAGTCACATGTTATTTTGAAGTACTCCTCATATTCTGAAAGACAAATCACAAACAACTTATTTGATTTAGTATATTATTTGATACACTGTTCCTTCCCTTCTTCTCTTTGTCTCAGTTCATGAAGAGTAAGTGTCCTTCTTGCTATAGAGTATTTTGAAAATGCATCCATGCTTTAAGGACCTTTGTCTGTGATATATGAGGGACTTTCATGGTTTGCTAAAGCTCAGGAGATGCTTCTGTACTGAGGAGCATGCCCTGGGGACTGTTCATACCACATCACCAGCAGTGACATCTGGTGAGTGTATCATCTACTTGTTTGAACCAAGCATACAGCAGCTCCAGCAGGGATTGTGTAGCCCACACGTACACCTGCCATGGTTACTCTTACCTGTGTGGCCTTGCAGAGTGACTGGCAAAACACAGATGGGGGGAAGTGGGAGAAAAGCCATAACATCACCTTGCTCATGTCAGAGTGATGTTAATGCTACCTCAGGGTAAAAGGCAGGAAGCTATCTGGGTCTGACAATTGCTGTGTGGGACCAGGCAGGTGTAGAAATCACTCAAGTCTGGGTTAGTATGGATATTGCAGTGAGGACTGCCACAGGAGAAGAAATGAGCAATTCTGCCTTTGGAACAGGTTCTGTAGCAAATATGAAGTGAGTAAAATTTGGGCCTGTATATTCAGCATGAAGGAAAAAATCCAAAACATTGAGCACTTTTCATTAATTGAGCAGTATCCCCATATCCATCTGTGCCTTAATGAAGATGGTTCCTATGCAAAAATAGCATGTGATCATGTAATTAAAAACTGCACTGAGTGCATAATGGTTGACAAGAAGCTAAGATTTGTATATACAACAAACGTTCTCAGTCTCACTCACATGCACATATATATGACTGTACATTCTTCTGTTATGATTTGTCCCCTGTTCATAAACTTAATCCAGGATTTTAGACAGTGGCTGAGGCTTATCTGATCAGATAGATTGGTCTCCATATGTCACATAGAAATGTAAACTTGCTGCTTATACACTTCCTAATTAGTGGAGAGAGAGGCTTTTGATGCTATTCAAAATCTGATCTAGATATGTATTTTAGGGAAAGCACCCTAAAAATACTTAATTCCATGGCTTTGACTATAAAACAATCTGAATGACTTCTCCAAACATAAGCAATGAAGACTTCTAAGATTAGATAACATGAATCTCATGCTAAATGTTTATTTCATTCCACAAATTCTTACCAATAAAAACATGCACTGTAAAATAGATGACAGGTAATATTGTAGCAAGAAAGGAATACGCACTATAATAAATCTGTCTAGGTTAAACATCTAAAATTTTTACCTAGTCCAGTGAAAAAATACTTAGGATTAAGTATATAGAAGACATATAATTAGATCTTGAAATGTATACTATGTTTTCACAAACTATAATATTAGAAATAGTAAAACCTAGAGTGAAGTGCAAGAAACAATTGAAATAATTAGTCATTGGTTAGTAGGATGTTGAAAAACAACACACAGAGAAAAGTACATTTCCAACATGCAATTATCTAGTTAGTCAGAACAATTCATTACTTTCCCCCAAATCAATATTACAAATGCTCAATATTTTCTTCAGTAAACTGAAATTAGATATCAGTCAGATGTAAGTACCAAGCAGAAATGATTTGTAGCTCTAAAAATTATGCCTGCTCAAAATCTGATTGTGAAATTGATTGTAAGCACAGAATTTGACATTTTACCAATTATATCACATTACTGCATGTGCCAGTAAGAGTTCCTGGCATATGGTGTAATATAGGCAAACTATATGTGAAGTGACAACATGAGCAAGTTATGTCTGACTTCTACAAATGTAGCTATAATTTTTAATTCCAGACATGATGATGGAGGAAAAAACCAAAGCATTTTCCATTTTAATTTAAAATGTTGATGATGACATAATGCATGGCTTGGCTACTTTTAATATCCTTGCCAGTGTTCAGAAATGAATGTAGCATGCATAAAGACGAATAGGTCTTACTCTGTTTATTACTTAACTCATAAATAATACAGCCAGATTTTGGGGAAGGTGATGGGCACTCTAGCCCAATCAAAAATGAAATGTTTTCCTTCTCTTTTCTCTGATTTTGTTTAAAGATGAAATGCAGTAATAAAACAAAGAAGCTTATATAGCATTTGGCAAGAACAACAGTGGTTGGAGTGACAATCTACTGGAAAATTAACCTATATCCTGTGTTTGGTGTGATCCCTTTAAAGTTTCAGATGGAAAACAAAGCTTTTAGCACATTGTTGTGTTCATCTTAACTATGTAGCAGAATATCTGAGCCATTATTATGACAGACAAATATACTTCTAACACTAAAGGTGTTGTTCCATATTTAAACTTGAGTAGGCATTTATACATTGTTTATATATATATACTGTATGTTTAAGAATACAATCAGACAAATGTTGTCCTCTGAAACACAGAGGCGTAAATTATTGTCTCAGTGGCTATGAATCCAACCCCGTAAGATTTAAAGAGGTTTATACATATGGTTAAAGAAAGTGAGCTAATGGAAATTTTTAGTTCCTATTTATTTTTGGCATATATTAAAGCACTACACAGTTTCTTTTAAAGTGCTAATGTTTGTTAGCTGGTTATTTGCATGCCATTTTATGTGGCAATCAATATAAAATTTCCATCCTACATACTTAATGAATAAATATATACTTAATGTAATGTAGTTATGACATGCAGGAATTGTGTCCCATCTGGAATGACACAGCTTCACAGGGAAATTGGTCATTGAGAAGATGATGTTTAAGCACTCAATGCATCCTGTAGTGGAAAAACTGTCACTGATGTCAGAGTGTTGTGTGAGGTCCATTGGTCTGGATTATGGCACTGACTTTGAAGGGCTGTACACTGGTGCTGATTTCCATAGGGTCCATGCAGCACTCTTGTGGTTACCTTCCACAGGCGCCTTGGGACTGATGACATTAGTGTGACTGCCTGACTATATCTCTTGACTATATTTCTGTTTTCTAAATATAGGGCAAATTTTACTTGTATCTAAGGAACTCACACACATAGCAACTGAGTAGTTTCAGATGTGTCTGGCTTAAGTCTTCCAACTGTATTATAGTGTACCTTCAAACAGACTGTCACTCAACATACCACACAAAATTATTTTAGTTATCTCAACAGTATCCCTCTGAAGTCTGTATATCTTAAATTTGCTGCTGTCCAGCTCCTGCATTATTTAGTTGAACAACACCAAGAAAATGTTTCAATCTCAGAGTCTCAATTTCCTTCCATCTCCGCTTCCCTCTCCACCAACGCACCCCTATACACCTCTGGCTTACTAACTGGTTCAGTTCTAAAGGGCCTTTTTTGAAGACTGGAGGGATTTTTCTCCACTGCTCAGACAAGTCCCTTTAACCCATTGCCATTTCCATTTTCTCAACAAAACACCTCAATTCAGATAATATATGTGAAAATATCTTGGAGAAAGAGAAAAAGGACACAAACTCACAATTGTTGTATTATTATATTATATTTTTGTATTATTTTCATGCAGTGGTTCAGGTGTTTGATGAGGCAATGTGCTCTGGAGATAAGTCCAAACAGATAGGAAAAAAGATAAAAAGTACAACCACATTTTAAATGCTTCTACGAATAATTGTGATTAATTTTCCCCACCCTTTCTTCAAACATGCCTATTTATTTACTTATTATTTATTTATTTATTGGAGCAAAGGTAATGAAAATCAGCAGTATCAGCAGTGTTTGAAGCACACTTGGTAGCAAAAAGGCCTATGACTATTCTGAGACACGAGGAGCAGATTTTACAATCATTTTCACATTCATTTTTCAATCTTGAAAGGCAAGCTTTCCATCATAGCTTTTGTGCTATTTTTTAAATCAATCAGGGTAGTCCAAATAGTCTTTTAGAGAGCAGTGAGGTCAATGATTCAGGAAAAAAAAAAATTAGAGCGAAAGGATTGTTGTGTTAACTATATGAATAACTTCAGACTGTATAGAAAGAAGATATTCAAAAATTTTCTATGACATGTGGTTGGGTCGACAGTCAATAGAGCTGAATGTGTTAGAAATAAGATTAAAACTGAATTGTGTGAATTATACTTGTCAGTCTTCAACCCACTTATAACTTGCAGTCAACATTCCTCCAAAATAAGTATTCTAATAAATATTCTTGACTGATAAATAACTATGGTTTCTAGAATTAAACAAAAATTTGAAATCAAGCTTTTGATTTGTTTATTATTTCTACTTGTAATCCTCATCTCACTTGGTACTTTTGAACTGGAATTATGCTGAAGTCTCAGAGAAGAATGGCATTCACACAATTGGTGAGAAGGTAAAAAGCTTTCAAAAGGTGAAGGTGAAGCAGTTAGAAAGAGGTTAAAAAGTTGTCAGGACTGACTAAAAACAACAATGTAAAAACCAAAGAAAAACTTAGAGCACTGAAGACTACAAATTCTGTAAGAGATATGTCAGAGCTTCTCTTATGAATTCAGCAGAAAAGAGATATATTTGATTCCCATTATTTTTCATTGTATGACTTTTCCATCTGAAACCATGTATTAAATATTTTTAGTTTCCTGTACTAATTATCCTACCAAAATACAACATTATTTTCATGGTGACATACACGGTTATAGAGTACTGAATTCTTACCTAAATGAAAAAGAAGGCACATAAGTGTTGCTTCCAAGCACGTGTTGAATAATTTGCTAAATGTACTAAATAAATTGTATTTTAACAATTAATATTGTGCTGTAGGAATATTAATCCCCAGTTCAGCATCACCATTGAGACTCCCAAACCAGGCACTTGGTCTCCACCCTTCCCCTTCCATATCCAAGGATGGAGTTGGGAATTGGAGGGATATAGATGAAACTCTTGGATTGATAAAAAACAAAGTACTGTAAACAGCAATGAGATAAGAAAATGAACAGTAAGCAACAATATTATTAACAAATGGCATTAGACAAAGAAAAAATTTACATGGAAAGTAAAACAATACCAGACAATTTCTTTTTTTTTTTTTAAATGTAATCAATAATGAACTGAAAAATACATAGTCCAGACTATTATTTAGATTTTTCTGAAGAAATTTGTTCCTTAGTCTCTCCCTTTCTTTCCTTTGTTCTTTTTTACTTCTTTTTGTAACTAGGCCTCTAATAAGCAATCAAAAACAAGGACTTCTGCAGAGAAGCAAAACAGTAGAACAGCATCACAGGGGACACTGCAACCAGATGTTTCCAAGGGAAAACAATTCTCTGACAGAAATTTGACTAAAATTACATGCTCCTTATTCCTGCTGCTCTGGAAACTCAGAAAGGAATGTCCCAGACATTCCATAGGAATATACCCTATACAGGTATTGAATAGACAAAATAAAACTAAGGAATCTGGGACTGTTGAAATATTTCCCACGCTGTTGATAGGATTTCTTGCATTCATTGTTCTCTGTCTCCACAGCCCCATTACACACCAACAGTAACACTGGGCCATTTTATATTCTTTTTTCCATAGTAGTCCTCTTTACATCTCTTTCCACATCTCTTGCCATTTAGCTAATCCCTTCTCCACAAAAAAAAATTAAAACTGCACATGTAATATAACTTTCATTATAGTTTTGTCTAGTTTATTTAATTTCTTTGGGTAAAGAAGGGTCTCATGTTTGGGTTTTCTTTAATTTGGGGGGTTTTTTTGCTTGTCAGAAGAACTACTTAGGTGTAAAATTCAGAGTTCATTGGATACAATGCATTTTACACATCCTTCTGTATTTGGATTGTGTAGTACTATTTATATCATATATATGAGACATCATGCAGTTTTTCTTAACTTATATACTAGATACAAATGCAAAAAAGTTACAAAACCTAGTAAATAGTTTAATGAAATCAAACAGTTATTCAAGACAGGTATATTGAGTCTAACTTTCAACACTATTGGCATCCACATTTGAGCTAATCACTCTGGGCTATAGTCAGGCGAGAGAAATTGATATGCCTTCTGGTGTGTAATTCATCTCAACCAAAAGCAGGTATCTCATACAGGTCATAGCAATTGCACCTTAAATGTGCCTATTTCTCTACCTTGGCTACAATGGGAGCCTAAGGTGACTAAGAGCTGTACTGTAGATAACTAAAGTCAGATGAAATGCTTTTCACTCTCATCAATTTCAATGCTTTCTGCAAGAGGCACGTTTTCTGAAAGTTATCAATAATGTTACTACTGTTCTGTTGTGTTATATCCTGCAATTCAATTAAGCCATAATTTTTTAGAGTTCATGAAGGCATTCTAAAGATCTGTACTTTTACAATAGTTAGGAGACCAACTTTTCCTTTTTTCTTTGATATTAGTTTCTAAATGCCAGTATCAAGCAATTGGCCCTTGGGTTAATTTGATTCTTCTCCAGGATGTATAAGAACGTGTGCAGATTCCTGGGTATCAGGTACACTCACCCATAGAAATGTGAACTCTACAGTATTAAACATTTGATCAATATGAGAGTTTCAGAAGAGAAAGTAGTGTTAAAAGTTTATTCATTCTGTGCACTCTTTAGAGATGATTAACTGTCTTTATTATATTAAAGCAAACCCAAAGCCATCTGCCAAAGGCGATTGTGTCCAAGTACTGAAACCATTTCATGTGAAAACTCATTTTCAGGCTCCTAATTATTTTTCATTATAGTGGCAGTGTGGAATAGATTGGAATTGGACAGTAATTGCCAGGTCTGAGCAGTGCGGACCATTGCAATGTATCAGTTTAGATGAAGTGTGACAAGGATACATCTAGCTACTATATAACTTCCATTAAGCAACTTCCCTGTCCCTGATCATGTAACACTTCATAGAATGTGGTCAGCACAAGGTCATAATAATGGCTTTCTGTCTGACTTCAAGTATTTTGTACACGCACAAGCTGTTAACCCCCTCTGTTAGCATCACTCTTACAATGTCCAGTTATTTCAGATGTCAAGGATACTTAAAGCATTCCTCCAGAGGGAATAGAAGGACTTTAAAAGGTTGCAGAACTTATAAGTGTATATTTTAATGCTTTGTGATGCTAAAATGTCCTGGAATTGAGAAACAAATTACCCAGAAGGTAGTAAAATGTGTTTCTACATCACTTCATGTGTTAGGTCCTGCAGTGCAAATTGGAAAACAAATGATCTTAGGTTCAAGTTCTAAATCTATGGACATTTCTTGCAGCAAAACTATTTTCTCTCATATGCCAATCTTTCCTTAATTTCTCTCTCCTTCTCTTTCCCCTCCCAGAATAAAGGCACTATGACTTGATCTGTCTCTAAAGTAAACAATAATGCTCACACTGAGTTTGCTTTCCTTAATGAAATTGTCTGAGATACAACTTTGCAACCTTATACTTGCTAATTTTGGCTTACATGGCTCTATTTTTCTTTCAGTTAATATTTAAAAAAGCATATTCTCAGTTTTCTATGTCTCTGTTTCTGAATGCTGTCATTACTGCCTAAGGAAGATCATCCAACACTGAAGCAACAGCATTTAATGACCAATTCTGAAAATATCCTGACTTCAGTTTTTATTCTCACTACTGTAATTTAATGGAAGCATCTTTTGGCAGCAGCAGCATTAAGAAGAATGCTGACTGTCCCTTTCATCTAGGATGCCAAATACTATAACTCTGACTCTGTGTCAGATATTCAATCAGAAGTGGTGGGTTTTTTTTTTAAGGTGAGCCCAAAATTAATCTTTTCTTACATATTTAATCTGTAATTTTCACACGATGAAAGCATGTATCTCGATACTTTTCTAAAGCAAGAAAATTGTACTGTATTCAGAAATACGTCATAATGCTGCCTTAGCTGTTTCTCAAAGGCATTATATACTGTACAGATATACACACTTTTAGAATGATTGTGTTCCCACAGTTTAAGCTTTTGCCATTTGCCAGCTGAAGAGCTGTGTAAAATGCCAGCTCAAACTCAGGATGATTAAAAAGAATATTGATTTTCTCTTCTGTACGCAGTACTAATCTTCCAAAATTTCAAGGATGATAATATATCACTTTGTTTTCCAATGCCATTCACAGCACAGACAATTTAAAAGCCTAAAAAGGAGTGGAAAAAAATATAACTAATGAAGTCATCTGTCATCAATGGACTTGAAAATTAACAGTAATATTTAATTTTCTGGAAGACTAAGGAATTCATAATGCATCATAAAATAGTTTGGGTATTTTTTTTTGTTTGTTTCCTTGTTTTTGTTTTGTTTTGGGTTTTTGTTTGTTTGTTTGTGGTTTTTTTTGTTTTTGTTTGGTTTTCTGTTTTTTTGGTTTTTTTAAGAAATTTTTTTGTTTTTATTTTCTCAAAAGAATTTCAGCCAGTTAATTTAACTACAGTGGCATTTTCTGACTTTCCTTCTGGTGAAAGTTAAATTTTGGGGAGGAAAACATAAGAAAAAGAGATAATCCTTGCCACGAAAATTGAACTATGCTTTACATATCCTCACACAAAAAAATATTTTGAAACACCAGTCTGTATCTTAACTCGGTGTGAAGGAAATAAATTATCTAAACTACCAAATAAATCATTAAAATAAAACCCCTTATCAAACAATTTTTTGGAAAAAACCCTGCTAGCTCTACTATCTCACATGGAGATATTAGAAACTATTTTCATAATATACTGGAACAATGACAGTTCTTGTTTTTGTATATGCCATTTTAAACAAGATAATTATTATTTTATGTATGCTATGTCTCTGATATGCATGAGTCATGTAGACTTCATATCAAGAGTGCATTTAAATATCAAATATTTCTCAGTTAGCTTCACTTCCTAAAAGCCTGGGTACATACTTCCAAAACACTGTAGGCACGGGCTCCACTGGTATGAAAAGTTCAGGGAATTGAAGGTGACTCCACTCCTAGAGGCAGGATGGACATTGTAGGGTTGGCCCTGACTTGGCCAGCCCAAAGACTTGCAATGATATTTCAGTAGACATTGTAACTTCTTCCTTGCACTTTAACACCAGCGTGCCACACACTGTGATGGGGCCTCTGGCTCATGAGATAAATCCATTGCCAGCAAAAGGTAAAAAATCCTTCTAGGATACATCTTATGTAATATAACTGTATTAAAAAAGAAAACATGATTATATGAAGTGCTAAAGAATGTCATGAGCAATGTGGGGAAAAATGCTTCAATGAAAAACTTTTGTTCAGACAAAATTTCTAAGCATCAATACAAAGCCACAGCATAAGGCATTACCCATACAAGAAGTTTTATATGCAAGTCTGCATGCATATAAACAAGAAGTTTATCTGGAATTCTAGACTTTTAATACAAGATTGTAGGCTTGGGATCTACTTTGACTTTTATGGACATCACATCACATTTGACCATTTTACAGTGAATAAGATTTGTGTGAGGGAGATGTCTATCAGTTCACAGATAAATCATGACTGATTTTGAACTGTGGAGACCTCACCTCTACAGCAGAAGGAGACAGAATTTCAAGAACCTATGTCTGAGACACTCACAAACAACTTCTGAGTCCAAGGTTGTTAACAAGTCAGTAACCTAAGATGTAGTTTGGCTCTGAGGGCTGTTCTGACAGATCCTAGATCTTGGCAGTTTTCCCCCAGCATGCTTTGGTCTATACTCACACAACTATAATAATTAATCCAATGAATACATGCAATGCTTGTATGTGGCTGTTACATGGGAAGGAATATACCTGAGCTAGAACATGCATCGGTTTTTTTCACATGTATTCATTGATCAAGCAATAAATGAGGTAAGAACTCTATGTTTGGAAAATACAAAGAGAGGGCCAGAAGGGCATGACTTCTGTTTTTCTGTCCCATATGTGATGTCACACACCGAGCTTCTCAATACACCCTCTTCTGCAGAGCTCCAGGCACAGTTCATTCAAACCATTATTTACAGGAGATGTTTAGACTTCAATAATCTCTTTATATGCTCTAATAACTTGGATCATGCAAAAAAAAAGTAGATCTCTTAAATTTTCAAGCAACATGAAGAGGAGCACGTCAGGCCAGCTGGAGGATGAGATTAGAATTAAAAATGACAGGATGAAGAAAAAGTATGATTAAACTTGTAAGGCACAAATTCAAGGTGGAAAAAATAGCTGGATGAAACTGCAGAAAGATTCAGACTAAGAAGTGTTTATGAAGGTAAAGTTAGTGACAGGATGAAATGGATTGTCTTGGGAGGTTGTGGATTGAAGAATCATTGGATTCTTCAGAAATATCCATAAAGAGTGATAGAGGCAAAATTGATCTGCCTGTAGTAGGTCTTTCCAGACCGACTTTTCTGTGATTCTTACTTTGCACTGATGTGGTACAAGTCACCAAACACACAAAAGTGTAAGTGATGCAGTAGAAAATGGCTGTGTCATTGCCAGGGCCCTTGCTGCCTGCAAAGAGCAGACCTGGGCATCTCTCTTCTGTGCTCATGCAGATAAAGTGCAGGCACATGCAGTCATTTCTTAGGAATATTGTGGTCCTAAAAAATTACCCAAAAACATACATCTCTAGTTGCTGCTTCTTATTAATCTTTGGTCTGAATGGAATATTGCTGGCTTTGTAAAAGCAGAATAAAATAATTTCAAAGACTAAAATAGAACTTCAATATTCATACTACCCCATAGCACACTTGGAAAGCTGTCTCAAGGATGTTGTGATTGAAGCAGCAAGCTGAGGCTGTCTTCTTTAAGAACTGGCAGGACAGGATCAAAATATTTGTGTGAATGACCAAGCAACTGTCCAGAAAGTACACATACCAACAGCAGCAAAGCCTGTATACAGTATCAAGATTTTCTGGGCTCTCCCCATCCCTGTGTACTGAGCTTCGGCCTGTGCAGAAAGGATCATCTGAGCCAAACACCCCCTCATTAATTTTTTCCTCATCTGTGTTGTTGCCATATGTCCCTGGTCCCACAGCTGAGTGCATTCACCGAGGTGTACATCACACAGGTGCCTGACACTGGAATACAATTTAGACAAGCCAGTCTGCTCAATTGGCCAGGACATGGATAAGGATGGCACAAACGTCTGAGCATCCAAGGAGCTGGAGACCTGATGAAATGTCACAGAGTGCATGAAACACAGGCCAGCTAGGGGCAGCAATGTTGTAAGGAAGTGGACATGGGCATATGTAGTGGATGCAGGGACACATAAAGCTGTTGAGTGTCTTGGCATGGATTGGCTGTTATTTTAGCCAAAATGTGAAAGAATATTTAAATACAGCTAACACAATCTGTTTGGTTTTTGTGCCCATTGCATGGACACTTGTAGTTCTAAAAAATCACTTGACCCATCAAATATGATTTCACCTGTGGCTACCAAAAGTAGAGAAGATACCGGGAAGGATGCCCAGAAAAGTTTACAGGATGTCTCTTAATTACTTTTTTTTAACTTTACCTTAATGCTAAAAATCTGTCATTGCAGTAATATTTTAAATGCACATGACTGGAACAAAAAATATAATTGTCTTTTTTTTTTCAATTAGCAGAGATGTAAAAATAAATTTAATTACATTGTCACAGTCTAGTAAAATATTTAATATGGGATTCCAAGAAAAACACAAATTAAGGATTATATTTTTCTATGCAATGAAATTTGGATTGCTTCAACATCAGTTAATCAATTCATAAATATACTAACATTGTCACAGTCATAAACCAAATTATTTTATAAAGAAATACATTAAAGAATTGATCTATTGACTTCACTGTCATCAGTCGTGACCATGACAACTTAAACTAATTAGGATTTTTCACCTCAAAGTGTATTAAATATTTAAATTTTTAACTACAGTTCAGTGTAGTAACTAGTGTTCAAAAAGTCCTCTGGAGGAATTTATAGCCTCAAATCCACCCTACTCATCTAGCCATTCACTGCTACAAAATAAAGAGAGTTATTCAGTCACAGAATAACTGGTCAAAGAATGTTGCTTCGAACAATGAAAACTGATTGTCCTTGAAACTTTCTTCTCAGTCATGTAATTTATACTCTTGCTATTAAACATCTCATCCTTCTGGAACTAAGTTAAGCTATGGCATAAATGGGGGATAAACATAAAAAGTGATTACCTATTGATATAGTTGAAGGATCACTGTTATTATTGTCAAGAGATTTAAATGTGCCTGAGCAATGCCTTTGGATTGTATTTAAACTGTTTAGGAAAATTAGCATAGGGGGGATTTTTTTTTCAATGTAGAAGGATGTCTAAAACTGATTCTCTGTTCTTTGCTTTTGATAGGAATCTTTTTGCTTTTGTATAGCCACTCTTTTCTATTATTTGAGTAACATGACTGAAAGAAAGAAAAAGGGGAAAAAAAGTGGGGGAAAGGGAAAAGAGAACAGTAATCATAGAGTAATAGAAAGGCTTTGAGTTGGCTGGTCACAAATGGAGTTTAAGTTCTAAACATGTGTTTATTACCAGTGTCAAAATACGTATATTTCTTAAAAAATCTGTGTATACCACTTTTACATATTCATATACCAAGGCTAATAAGAGGATTAACCAGCCCTCCCCTTTCCTGTTCACAGAAATCCTCTTGAATTCAATGGCAGCTCAGGACGTTAAAGGTGTGGGTACCAGGACATAATGTGTGACACCTTTATCTAACCTGTCATTCAAAGATTTAAACAGTATAAAAGTTCACTCAGGGCTTAGATAGTTTTCTACAAAATATATAAGTAGAATTTTCAGAATATTAGGATCACATACTTGATGCAGTTTACTGTGCTGTGTGTGATGTTCCCTGCTCTTTTCACTACGTGGTGCCTTGAAATGAATGGAACAATCATCTGGAGTTAAAAGAGGAGCACAAAGGAAAATGAGAGAGGAAATAATGAAGATCAGGTTCACTAGCCATGTATTGTATAACAGCTGTCAAAATGAAATAAAAGTCATCAGACTGATCATATTAGGGGGGATCAGCTCTAACCATAGCCCTATATATCAGCGTCAATGCACTATCTGCAGAGAAACTGCAAAAGTTAAGCAATGAAAATTTCCTAAGAATGCACTGATCCTTGCAATGTAGTAGTGTAATACATATAATTTATATGAACTATCATCCCTGTACTCTCTTGACCTCAAAGCAACTGTATATTCAGCCACCTCTATTCAGACTCAATTATAAAACTACTAGAGGGAGTGAAAGAGGAATACACTTTTCATCAGATTTCCAGAGGTACCATGGTGGTTCAACTTCATAACAGATCAAGTTTTGTTCTTTTTATTTATCTACAGATTTAAAGTACTTACAGACTTATTTCCACAGTCCTGAAAGTTTCAAAATCTTTAATGGAAAATTCTGTGATTTGATCAATCATCTATGGTACATTCTCATTTCACAGGTGAAAATTAGGTGTATGAGCAGACTGCTCACAAGCTAAAGGTTTTTAACAGATGAAGCCACATTTTTAATTGTGATTTCATTTTGAAAACTTGCCGTGAATACCACATACCTGGTTATTAGTTAAACACTAGTTGATCCTGCACTGTGAAAATGCCCTTCAGTCCTCATTTCTTGGAAAGATTTCTGCACTTGGGCTGGAGGAGGCAGCTCAAAAAGTTCCTTAATAAAGAGGAATTTCATAGAACAATGCTTTTCAACATAAAAAAAAGTCTTCATGTACTAAGACTGTACTTCTGTGAGCACCTGAAAACATCTGAAAATTATGAGAAGTTTGGGATCCTGCTCATATGGGACTCTACCTCCTCAGCTTATCTGCATGAAGGTCAAGAGTTCACCAAACATTTTCCAAGCATATCAAATGGTTCTGTACACTGTTTGAGTACATTTTCCAATTTCCTTCTGAAGTCAGTTGGCAGCACTTACTGGTGGTCCCTTGTAAGATTTGAGAAGTAGTGGTCAGGACATTTATATGCTGACTGATCTGCCTTGGAAGGTACAGGTCTGTTCATTATCATCATTACTGGCTGCAGATGGCATCAACACTTAGGTATTATACAAGTGGTTAGTATTTCCCAAGAGAGACCCAGAATCACTTCTGTCCTCATCCATATGCATTGCAAACATTTTTGCATAGTGTCTAGAAACTACTGTCCTAATTTTCAGATTATGGACTCTGGATGAAGTTACAGATTGCCTAGTAAGTTGGATCTATGTGTTCTCAGTATTTCAAGTAAACAGACAATATACATTAGGTTAGAGAGAACGAGAAGAGAAGATTAGAGCCCTGGTGGTGAGAAGAGAAAGAGGGAAAGAGTGCAGGTGAGGACATTAGATATAATTTAATAAACATTTATTTTCCGTGAGTGATTAATTTGCCCTCTTTTACACATCTTCGTTACCATGAGACCTTGCTCACCAGAAGAGTCAATACCTCTCTACTGGATATAAGAATATTTTGGCATAGCTATCTTAAATATGTTCCTTACTCCAGTCATCTAGACCAAATTAAACAAAAAAATGAAAGCTATCCTGTGTTACCTGGAAGCTAAAGTACTCACTTAGGAAATAGTCTGGAGTCTACGATTTCCCTAGAAGACTTCACATTAAATAAGTGTCATGATAAAATGCACCAGCTGATTAGTACTATTTTAAAAATGAAAATACGTTTTTCACATAATATGTCCATGAAAATGTAAAGAGGACTATGGGATTATTTTTTCTTTTTTTCAATTAATGGGAAAGAAACAACAAAGAGGTCTGCTAAGAGAGCTGAGAGAAAATGGAGAAAAGATTATCTTTTTTCATGGACTGATGAAGAAATATCATGAGTCAAATTTTAATATTCACTTTGCAGAAGCAGTAAAATGTCCCCAGGGAGATAACATCCATAGCAACATGAATTTAGCCTGGCACAAAAGACAAAACAGAAAAGATGGACTTTCACACTCAAAATTGTCAAATTGTCAACAATTTTCTTCAATGCAGGACTGCATTCCTGGGGAAAAGGAAATAGAAGGAGAAAAAAGGAAGGGCTTTTATTCAGAATGCCGGAAAAGAACATCGAACAACAGTGAGAGTGTTTGGCCTGTTACTGGTGAATAAGCAAAGTGTTACAGGCACCATAAGGCAAAGAAGAAACTAATTGTAGGTGATAAATAGAATGAAATTACTTACAGAGTAAGTACACAAATATTTTGAATCCTCGGAATATGAATATATGGCAGCATAAAGGATGCACTATTTTTCAGCCTCATCTGAGAAAAATGTTAAAGGACACGAGCTAGAAAAGGTTCCTTATTTGCATTGGTATGGCAGAAGTGATTAGGGCCAAACCAGAATAAGGGCAAACAGAAAAGGGTTTGTTTCAGCAAGTGCTAGTGGAATGGCAATTTTTCTCAATGTTTAGCATATTAAGTTTTCTTCATGGGTGTTTTGAGCTCAAATTTTAGTTTCTTTCTTTTGAAGCTCTTTTGGCTGAAAAGAACGTAAATAAATATTTTAATAACGGCATTTTTTAACTTATCAACTTTAATCTGTCCTTTCATACCTAACCCATAGCTATTTTAGATTCCAATTCTTTTTTTTTTTTTTTTTTTTTTTGAAATCTGTATATGAGTTCTGTATCTATAATATAGAAATTATAAAATGCTTATTTTGTGCACTTTCATAACTTCTTCCAGAGTCTGGCATAATGCTGTCAGAAGTTCAGCCCTACGTGGCTATGGCTCCTTTCATTAAACAAAGCCACATTACAGTTCCATTATTTTAGACAGAAGAAGTAGATAGACAGAAATTTTTTTCTGTTCTTATCAGGTAAGATATCATTTTATGACAGTGAATTCTGTTTATTATTACCTCAATATCAATTTGACCCTATGCTTTTAAATAAACTTTCATTCCGCATTACTTGGAATGATCTCTGTATTTGCATTAGTTGGCCATTGTTTCTAAGTCCTTTACTGAACAACACCAACTGCGAGCCTGATGTACTCTTCCACGTGTTATAAACATTATATTTTAATTTTCAAATATGACATTATTACAAGAGTTATACTAACAAGCTGAATAACTAACATCCATACTTGATGTTAGTATTGGACTTGATGTTCTTTGGTGCCTGCATAAATTTTCATTAGGAAGATGTATAAATGTTCAAGAATCTACAATATAAGGAAAGTAACAATTAAATACCTGTTAATGCAATTATAACCCAGTTATCTATCTTAATTAAATGAGTTTTTCATTATTATAAAAACAATAATATCTATGAAACTGCAGGAAAGCTCCCAAAAGCTCTTGCAAGGCACTTCTGTTCTTCAATATCTAAAGGTAAATCAAAGCTATTGCTTTGTCACTTAGTTAAACCATTCAGTGAATAGTAGAAAACATGTTTCAGAGCTGCAAGAGGTGAACTGCCCATAAACATTCTGGTTCATTAGCAAGGATGTCTGACGAGAGATCAGAAGGTAATGAATTGTTAGCACCTAACAAAACCAGGGAACAAACAGAGTATAAATAAAGAAAAGACATTGTTCATGGAGCGGCCTCAGGAGAGCTCTTTGTAAGCAAAGGCAGAAATGTAAATGAGTTATTTACAAGTTCATTTGGGATAACACATTTGAAATATGTCAACATTAAAAAAAATTTACAAAAATTATTTATTGAAATAATGGCAAAATTAGTAAAGTCAGAATTATCTTCTCACAATTTATATAGATTATAACTTCAGGAGTAAATTTTTGTTAATACCTTATTTTTAAAATATTAGCAAAATGAAATGAGGAGACATGGTTTTCATTTAAATTTTGAGCTGCAGAGTACCTATACTTTGTTTCCCATTCTACTAAATAAACATCACATTTCTGATTTTATTATTTGGTTTATTTTAATATTGTAATATGTATTGATCGACCATTGACCTATTTGTATGTCATTTTTCATTAACATTTCATCTTATGCAGATGCAAAAGTTATAAAGAGTGTTGCACTTGTGTTGCAATCTTTGCAACACTTGTCTTAACCAAGTTATTTGTACTTATACTTTACTTATTACTAGCATTCTCCAAGAAAGTGGAGTAGCATGATCAGAGCAAACTATAATAATTGTATTCCTGTCTTTATTTCTACTATCAATCAGTTCTGTGATACGTGGAAATTTACTTCCTCTACTTCAGATACCACCACCTTTTGCAGTTTGTACGTAAAGATAAGTTTCTGCTTAAGCAGAATTTATTGAATAAGAATTTAAGTAACCAGCTTCTATGTTGTGACCTGTTCTAATCATAGCAAAGACTTGCAAAAGACCCTTTTTAAGCATCTGAAATATTAGTTGGAGGACCATTTCCAAACATACAAAACCATGTCTCTAATGATTATGCAAATTTCTTTTTCCCTTTTCTCTGATCTATTCAAGATTAAAATATTAATCTCATAAATCATGATTGAAACTGTACAAGCTTTGTTAGAAAAACATTAATTTTTTCTAAGGTTGATATCAGAGACAATCCTATTTTATGCTGTCTTGAGCCTAGTGCCATTAAAGTCTGTCCTTATGATGAAGAACATTTCATAAATGCACTGCTCAGAAACACTTTTCCAAACTGGAAAATGCTCATAACGTTTTCTTAGTTTGCTATCTATATATTGAGTAGATGAAAACCTAAATTCTCCTTTGATTTCAACTGGTCTTGAAAAAAAAGTTAAGTAGACAAAAGATAATGGACTGTGGATTAGACAGGTGGGTAGATAGGTAGAGAGTCAGATTGGGAGATAGCAAATCTCTTATTCTCCAATTCTTTTTCATGCCAAAGCCCTTTCTGTGATAACTTTATTTGATTTTTCTCAAGGAAATGCTGTGATAAATTTTAAAATTTTGGGTAATTATCATATACTGAATATGCTAAAACAGAGGAGGAAAAAAGTCACACAAAATTATAATAATCTTTTGTAGCGGTGCAAGTGCCTGCAGCCACCCTGACCCCTGAAGATCCAACAGACACTCATCTGTGGTGGTCAGGCACTGAAGCTTAATGCCTCACTCCGTGGTTAGGGTGAGAGCCCATAATCCCCTGGTTCCACAGTTTATATATTTTCATATGATAGGCTCATGTTTTCCCCTCCCTGTTCTATGTATAAGTTTGTTAATATTAATTTCCCCTAAGTTAATATGTCTCGTCTGCCTCGCTTTTGTCTGTGTCTGTGCCTGCCACAGTGCAGGCGGGTTGTGGCTAGGCTAGATCTCTGGATTCTCTTTGAACTAGCACGCAAAAAACCTTACAATCTTGGTGTCTAGTACAAGACATTTCTAGTGGTCTCTTATTTGTCTTGGTTTGTAGTATAAGACATTTTAGACTATTTAAAAAACTTGCTACTTCCAACCAGGTGCCTCCAGGCATAGGTGCTCTTTCAAAAGAGACTCTTGTTCTTTAAAGGGTTACAAAAATTCATTCTCTGCCTCTATGATGTAAGCACCACACACTGTAATCATGGTATTTGGCCTCAACATAATTGGTGTGATTAATAAATGCTGATGGATCAGCAAACTGTTTGCTTTGTAAAGTTCAGGATTTTGGAGATTAGACTCAAACTGTTGTGTTGTTATTAATGTAATCAGTCCAACACAAAAAAAAAGGTGGAGGAGATGGCGATTTGGCAACACTTCAAAATAAGTCATGGTACATTATTAATCCTTTGAGCTCATGCAGGATTGTTGAATTACTTAGCTAACCTCATCTGATATTAGCAAGGGTATAAGATTAATGCAATAGGAATTTCATTTTGATGTTATCTGAAAATGGGATTAAGCCCACAAAAGGACCTTGCAGAAGTCTAATTTTCGGTTGGCTAGATTGGCTGGTATGCCTCACAATCTTCCTTCTCATAGAAAGCAGAAATCTTCTTAATTTTTTCAAAGGACCAAGAGATTTTCTGGGACACCTATCAGAGAGAAATAGAGAATACTGGAAGAATAAGGATGACTTCTAATTTTAAAAATTTTAATTTCTCTCCCTAGAGAAGGCAAAGTTAACCTTCACTAGTGCTTTATCTTGATAGCCTTTTCCTCCTTGTTTAAAAGTAACGCTCCCAAAGCTCTTTGAAGAATGGGCTATTAAATATGGAAAATTACTGAACTTAAAGTATTAATATTCTTCTTGGTATGTAAAATCTTTGTCAAGTGCAGCTTTCTTAGAATCTCTTCCTAATTTCTCTTCTTTCACAAATATGCAGCCATTAAGGCAATAAAATTGATAAACTTCAATCATTTCTGTAAAGAAAAGATTTTTAGCAATTTTTAGTAAGGATATGGGATTCATGCTGCATTTTTTTATTCCTCGAATGACATGGGTATTTACAAAAAAGACCTTCAAGGTACATCATCATGTCTCAGGGAAGTTCTAAGAACTGCTGATGTGTAATGAGATCAAGTTAGAAATGTCTGTCTGCAAGTTCCTACTCTTTCTGGCTTTTATCTCTTTTTGATTGGAAGCGCCTTTTATTCTCAGACTCCTCTTGCAGTAGTTTTAGGCAGATATTTCATAAAAGGTCTGTTGAAATCTAATTTTTTCCTTCATTCCTGTCATCTAAACGCAGGGGATTTTACTGAACTGAATTGTACCTTATAGCTACTGGTTAGGTTTATTCCAAAATGATATATGTTTATTGCTAGCTTATATAGAAGCAGCCATCCTAGGGTATATACTTTTCTTATGAGAGATAGATCAGTCATCTGTAGAAACACAACTAAGGCACTCTAATTTTCAAAGCAGTTATTTGACAGAAAGGGCCAAATTTTTACTCGAAATGAATGATACAGTAATTTCTAACAAATAAAAATCTACTCTGGGACTCTTTGTTACATGTAGACAGCCTGTTAAATTCTGTGTGTTGTACCTCACAATTTATATACAAAAATGTTAAAAAGTGGCATTAATAGTATATTTTCTTTTTTCTTTTCTTTTCTTTTCTTTTCTTTTCTTTTCTTTTCTTTTCTTTTCTTTTCTTTTCTTTTCTTTTCTTTTCTTTTCTTTTCTTTTCTTTTCTCTTCTCTTTTCTTCTCTTCTCTTTTCTTCTCTTCTTTTCTCTCCTCTCTTTTCTTCTCTTTTCTTTTCTCTTTTCTTCTCTTTTCTTCTCTTTTCTTTTTTTCTCTTTCCTTTCCTTTCCTTTCTTTTCTTTTCCTTTATTTCATTACAGCTGAAATAAAAAACCACTCACCACTCCAGATGGAATTATACTAATTCTATAGAAAGATTTGACTCTCCAATTTCCTCAATTAAAAAAAACCCCTGCAACTATACTTTCACTCAGAAATATAATTCTTATGAACAAATAGTACAGAAATTCAGGTTCCAAAATGAAGTAATATTAAATTATCATTTATATCAAAACACAAAATAACAAGCCTAATAATACACTTATTTTTGCTAAGAAAATGCACTATAATTTCTTAATAGTTGAGTTTTTTTAAAAAATAGAAATGTATTCAGGATTTTAGCCTCTTTAGATTTTTAACTCGTAGAAAAATTACTGCTATTCATATAAATGTAATTCTTTAAAACAAAAATGATTGTTGAGAAGACCATCATACACATATATCATTATTCCTAGCAGCTCAAAATGATACAGATTCAGTCATATCAACAGTTACATGAATGTCATACTGAGATTCAAGATGTAGGAAAAAAACATGTCCCTATCATTTGTGCACAAACTCAAGTCTAAAAATGGAATTGTTATTTGTTTGCTTTTGTGGGGGGTTTTTGTGCTCTTTTTCAACTGTGGCTGTTTTATTCCCCAATTTTGACTCAATTCCAGGAACCACTTCCTTGAAAGTATCTTTTCCAACCCATAGACTAGCTTTCTTCTCAGACTGTTATTTTTTAGGACAATCAGTAAATAACTTAAATTTTTAAGCATGTGCTTTCTTGAGATTAACTCCTATTTCTTTAATAATCCATAGCAATTTTTACAATGGAAGCACAGTCTCTTTGAATGGTGTCTTTCCCGCCAGGTTCCTTTGAAACTTCCCATTTTTATAGCTTTTTCAGCCTTTAATGGAAGCTACTCATGCTCAGATTATGAACAGAGGCCTTTTAATAGATTGTAAATTCTCCCAGGAGACCTTTTTCTTGCTGCCCTCAGGGGAATACAGATGTCAACATGTGTCTTACTGCAGTCTCCCTGCCAATGGCTCAATAGATCAATGGTATGCCTAACAGGAAAACTGCTTTCAGTAATGTGCTAATTTTGAATCCAGATAAAGTTTATTGTACTCTCAACATTTGCACTGTGATGCCTGGGTGCCCTGACTACACTGTGTTGGAACAAAATCGAGTTGTGCAGCCATCAGTATCTACATTTAGCGCCGCAAGTTCCTTCAGTTTCCAGAAGCACTAATTTTGGAAAGACTACTAGTGTGCTGTTTCAGCTTGTTTTCTGTTCCTCTGTAATGCAGTCAAGATTGCTGCTTACAGCTGCAAACTTTCAGATAGCCTGATCAGTAACAGGAATTAGATTTGAGGGTAATTTTTTTTTTTTTTAAACCTAGATGATACCAAACAGAATTTTCTTTCTTACCATAATATTTACTCAGGGAGCACTTGTATTCAGCTGCAAGGAAATAATCTTCCTAGCTGACCATATTCATGTTCTTGTTTCCCCAGTCAGATAGGCTATCCTGCACACTGAACAGGTGTTCCAGCACAGGTTCCAGGATGCTCAACTCTGAAAGGTAAATTCAATAGATGCAGATAGAAGAGGAAAAGAAAAATGGCTTGCAAAGTACACTAGTACACTAATACAAAATTTTGATGCCTAATGACACCAAAATAGTGGATTGCACAGCAAGAATGCTGAATTCTCTTTGAAACATGGGGGGAAAAGCCTAATTAATCAGCTGTACAATTCCACCATCCACTGAGTCTTGTGGCAGATGACAAGTACAGCTCCTATCTCTTGAAGATACTGTTTCAGCCTCTCTGCAGACACAGGCCAAGATCAGACTACTTTAAATTCACAGATGTGAAGTTACCAGTGCTGCCAGGAAACCAAGTAACTTATTCTTACTCTGAAGCAGTGGAATGACTTGAAGAAAATGCTGAGATTGCACATGAAAGACTATATTCTCAGGCAGTTGTATTGACTACCAAATTAGAAGCCCTGGGAAGAAACCACTGATACTTCGATTTTTCTTCTTTTCCTGTTTTGTTGTTGCTGTTGTTGTTGTTTTTTTTTGTTTTTGGGGGCTTGTTTTTGTTTTCGTTTTTTGTTTGATTGTTCTTTTTTTGGTTTTTTGGGGGTTTTGTATTTGTTGGGGTTTGTTTTTGGTTTTTTTTGGGGGGGTTGTTTGTTGTGGCTGATTGGTTGAAGATGTTTTATTTGGTTTTATTTGGGTTTTTTTGGTTTTTTTCTTTGTTTTTAATTTGTTTCCTTCTAGAAGTGGGAATATTAGTTCTGAATTGAAGGCTAGAAAAAACTGAAAGATAACAGTTAATTCAATAAAGAATAAAGTACAAAACTAAATTCATAAATTGCCTCTATTACATCTAGAAATTGATGCTCCTGGGTAAGAGACACCATTTTTGCAAAACCCCATGTTTTTGCAGAACTGAAAGATTGTATGTATTCTTATTTCTCACTTAATCAATCCCTTTCACCTTCTGTTTCTTTTCTCTTGAATATTCTGTTTCTAACTGGTGTGGGGGAAGGTTTGTCATCCTACGCACCGTTCTTCATCTTTCCCTTTCTTAATGTGGAAAAGGGAGAACAACAACCTTTTGAACCAATATGATATATCCCTTTATTTTCTTATCTCTTCGTTTTTGCCAAACAGTTTCATTAGGAACAGATTTGTTTCAGAGTCCATATGGTCATATAACATCACTGTGAGCACTCAAAGGCTACTGAATTAAATCTTGGCTCCAGTGTACGTGGAACCACTGATTTTGTGAGAGCCAAGGCTTCACCCATTCCCCTTAGGAACGGTTTATATTTAGAAGTTCCCCAAGCACTTGGTGACTTGTGTTCTCAAAACTGTAGCTGGATTGTACTGAGCTATTTTTCAATTCTGATCTCCCCAAACTCAGAGATTTAATTATTGCTTTTTCAACAGAACTTCAAATAACAACCTCTAGGAGCTGGAATAAAATCTAAACAAAATAGCTTCAAGCTGCTAAACCCACTCCTCTATTCAAACCAAACACACCCCCTCTACCTTGATTTCATACTTGCAAATGTACTATGGACTGTATGAATAGGACAGTGATTATGAAACATTTCTCCATTTCAAAAAAATGGTACTTTAAATATAAGTGCCTGCCCGTTATTGACATAAAGTGCTGTCAGTGAGAATAAACAGTAAGAAATGCAATGCTTAGGCCTCTTGTGAAGTTTCGTAACTTCACTAGGTTTGATAAATACGTAACAATTATATTTTTAAGTACAAGATTTTTTTTCACATAGATTGCCACTCGAACATCTATAGTATGTAGCGACGCAGTTTGAGTAAATATATAAGCATTTAATCAGCTCAATATTCTGTTGCTCTTTAATATGTCTGCACATCTTAAGAGTTTCTGCTCTGAAGAAATTTGGCTGGAAATCACTGAGACTCTGAAAAGACAATAAGGAGTTCCACAGCATCAAAGACTCTGAAATCTGTCTTTAACAGCATTATAAATCTGACATGAACAATTTATCAATTTAGCAATTACTTCAGAGGAAAACTTTGCTAAATTGCATTCCTTTGGGTGTTATCTAACTAGGAAATAATTCCCAGGTCTCTGCAAAACATTACCCACCATATTTTCCATAGATTACATAGCAGATACTGAAATCATCTTAAACCAGTCAATTGAGAGGGAATTGTGTGATGGCAAATTATTTCTTATCCTTACAAACAGATAGCAGAAACATGAGGGAAATCAGGTTTTTTTTCCTAGGTACAATTTCCTTTCTTCTTAGGTTTCAAGAAGCAACCAGTACATCTTGGAAGTTTCCTTTTCTGTCCTTTCCTTTCTTCTTTTTTATTTCTTTTCCTTCTCAGAGCAGAATAAATGTCAGCTCCAGATTTCATCTCAGGGAACTCGGGTCACCATTTAATAAATCTTTTCCTAAGAGGCTTAAAGATGCATTTCCCAGACAAAGCTTGAGTATTAGAAGACCAATCATGGCATGATGCTGTATACCCATATTCCACAGAGAGACTTTAAAGCATTTCTGGGAATGGTTCTTTGAAAATCCAGCCTGCTTGATTTTGAGAGGCTGTTTCGATCCGCATGGCAATGCAGATCCAAAGTGCAATACTTTAAAAGGTGGTATGGTCCTGCATCTTTTCTCTAAGGAACCTTCATATGAAGCTTAGGTTCTTACAGAAAGTTGATCTGTTTATTTTCTAGGATCTTGTTGAGGAAAAAGCAGGAAGAATGGGATAGATAAATCTTTATATTTGTAAATTATGAGCCTGGATATTGTCTCCACTTTTAAGACATAATCAAAGTCCTTACATTTCAGGAAAATATTGACGTGTACTCTTTTATGGTTTTGTTGAATACTAGTGTAACTAATTTACATATACTGGTTCTTCAGTAAGATTTGGATAACACCAAACCCAAGAAGAGTAACAATCTTTTAGACTTGGACTTTTTGTATTTTTAAAAATAATATACAACTTAGACAAACAAAAGCAATCATAAAAAGAGCACAACTATGCATGTGTAATCTTCCATTATGCTGCACAAGTATTCTTTAAGGGAGAAGTATGCAAAGTCTAAAGAAATCTGTGGGATTCCTTCATAATTTGGTGGGGTTTAGAAAGAGATAAAGGCATGAGCCTTTATCATAGGAAGTTCCAAATGCCCAAATTTTTCTTTTCCAATCCAGACAAGAAATGTAGAGGCCCACAAGTACTAATCAAGTCTATATAAGTCATCCTTAACAAGTCCGCAACATAAAGTATAGCAAGTCTCTCTCCCTATTCCTTGCTCTGCCTTCTCAACCTCAGTGTCTTTTGCATTTATGTTTTTCCACCTACTTCATCGTGTGTAACAAAGTCTTCCTTCTCCATCCCTGATCCTGAGCCATTAGAAGCAAATTCAATTTCTTAAAGGAAGGACTTTACAGGAAGAAGTTAAATGGTAAATTACAATGTTTATGATGAAAAGACATAAATATGTAGACACTAAGAGTAAGATTACATACAGATGTATGACAAAAATTATGTTACCAGAAAATTCAGGTGTCAGTTCTTATCTTTTAGAAAAAATTGGGAAAAAAGTCTGATTGCACTTGAAAAAGGATCAGACCCTTAAATATGTTGCTATAACTCTTCTTAAGTCTTTTTAAGCCTATGTTAGGATCTCAATTCTTGTGTCTACCTACAAATAAGAAGCATATATTTTCACAGTGGTTGAATGTATTTCACTGACTTAAAATGTGTTTTGCAAAGCTGTCCTTGTCACTTCTAGACTGATATATTTCTATGCTCTTTTCCCTTCCAAATTCTGTTTAGATAGCTGTAAAGAAAAAAAATCTGTCTGTACTACAACAGCACATTGTGTATCTAGACATAATTTTACTCTTGCCACAACCTCAAGACTGTTTACTGAGAGGGTTATGAAATAATAACTTTTATTTAACGATTCAACCCTTGACATTAATTTAGGGAATGATTGAAAATACCTAGGACAGAAGACGCACAACCACAACAAGAAAAAAAAAGAAATCAAACAATTACCCCACACTTAAAAAATATCTGGAATCTTCTTGTGTATTCTTTTTTTTTATACAAGGGGATCAATATTATTCTTTTCTTCCTTTCATGCTGTATTTTCAACCTCCTTAAGAAGACCTACTGATTTTAATTCGTCTTTGACAATGCAAAGTAAATAAATTTTAAAAAAGGAATTTATTCAGTATCAATATAAAATTCTTAGTTCAAATCTGTTGTCTTTGTTCAATGTATTAGCATTGATTATACATGAAAAATGACATTAGAAGAACCAAAAGCAATTAATCAACTATTTTATATTTTCTTGGTAATACAGTGTAACAGAATTAATTTATTAGCAATTTAATTCCTTTAAAAGAAATGTGAGATTTTCTAAAGTTTGATGGTGAACATGAGGTGCTTGTCCATAGAGAAACCCCTGGAAACTGATTAAATCCTGCACTTCACTTGAGAGCTTGATATAGACACTATCAAAACTTCTAGCAACCCCACAAAATCTAACACCCTGCATGTGCTAGGCTTTATTTCTCTTGCTGTAATTCTTTTTATATGTCTAAAAAAATAGACACAAGGAGACCATGTGACATATTTTTCTTTCTTCATATATATTAATTTGAAAAATATAGATCTAATGAGTAAGAAGTTGTGGAAAGGTCATATTACATTACCAAACAGATGAGTTTCTGTTGGGTAGCATGATTTTTTTTTCATAATTCCACAGATCGACCACCTACTACAGCAGAAATAAATACAGCAAATTTCTAGCTGTCTCCCTGTCTCCAGCCATTCACACCCTCTACCTTTTCCATCTCTGATATGCACTGTCTCACCTTTTTTCCATTATTCCCCAGTTTCCCTTTGTTGTTTTGATAACAGCGGAAAAGTTCCCTTTCAAGTTGTGAGATATAATCAGCAATTATAAAAATATTCCTCTCTCTGCCATTAAATTAAAGGGCAAAGGAATATGGTCTCAGCACCTTGGTCCACAGCTCAGAGTTTTAAGCTGCAGTCACTACTGTGAGTTTGAGCTTGTTCAAAATACTTCATTAATTTGATCCTCTCCAAAACAGTGATTGAAAGTTTTCAAAAGCTTTATAGAGATTTTGGTGGAGGGAACAAGATACTTTAGAATGAGAACATATCTTACCTACCTTGGAAACTTCCTCATTAACAAGGATTCCTAAGGGGATAAAATCTGGCACCTCACTTTCTGCTCCTACCTCCTCTAGAGTCCATCAAATCAAACTGGACACTTAAATCCAACAGACTGGGTTTTCTTTCCTCTCTACATAGCTCTCTCATTCTTTCTCTTTTTTTTCATCTTTTGTTTTCTCTTTTTTTTCCCCTCTTCTTTAATAAACAAAAGTGAAGGCTACCCAATGAATCTTGAACATAACACAGTTCTTCTCTTTAATGTTTCTTTGGACATATATACAGTCAAGTCAGAGGTGAATTTTGCCACTACTAATGAAAGCAAGCTGAAGCTCATATCTCTTTTTTGAGCTAATTTTCACCGTGTCCAAAGTGATTTTGCAGGTATTTTTTCAGCTGTCAATACATTTTTTTTCTCTAGCTAAACTGGGGTTTATCAGGACTAAAAAATATTTTAAAAAAATAGTATTTAAAAAAAATCCAGGGAAAAAACCTTTTTATTCTTCTTTCACCATTTTAACTTTTAATAGTTGTTTTGAGATTAAAAAATAATAAGCTTAAAAATACCTCTCCAAAAAGCAGTATTTGGGGAATATTGTGCTATTCAAGAACAATATTTAGCAAAAAACTTGCTGCCAGGAATTTTTCTGCTGCTGAGAAACATGAAATACATTCTAGCCACAGTCAAACAAACATACTATCCCACAACATCCTTGGTAGCTCTCCCAAGTTCTCAGTATTACTGCTAGTGGTCTAGGAGGCAATTACAATTTTGAAACATGAGTTTAATTCTATTTTCCCTGTTACTATATTGACAGAAGAACAGTAAAAACTCTGCCTGGAACTTGAAGTAAACTCCTCCGGTAAAACAAAAACATTGCAGCTCAAAGGTGCCCCCACAGAGAAATAAAATTCAACTCAGGAAATATTAAAACAACACACTTGTATTTCTTCACATGTGCAAGAGATACTCTGACTTCCTGGAAAAAAAGCAATTACTTATGCATTGGACTGATAAATGCAAACCTCCAATGTAGAGGAATTCCTTGTGGAACAGGGGCATATGGTGCCCCAGGACAGTCTGGGCAGTTTGGGCACCCCAGTGTTGGGGTGGCTCAACCTACTCTTGGGCTGAGACCATCGAATGTCAGGGCCATCCACTGGGTGGATTTCCCCGCCCAGGACAGTGGGTCAGAAGGCAGACCAGAGGCGCTCACTGAGGTCTAAGTCACCTCCCTCTGGGTGGCTCCCAATCCCAAGTTACCTCCCCCTGTTCCAGAAAGTTCTCCCTTTCTTAGTTGTTAATTGGTTCCCTGTTGTGACTCCCGCCTTCCTGTTTTTCTCATTGGTTCTGGAAAATTGTATCCTCCGCTCTGCCTGTACCCTATTGGTTGCTTCCCCTTTCCCTGCCTTGCTCCGCCCCCCCTCATAAAAAGCTGTGTACTGTTCTCCTCGGGGCCTTTCTGGTCCCTGGACCTTCTGGCAAATGAACCTGCTGGAGCCCATACCAGAGGTCCCTCCCGCCTTCTTTGCTTCCAGACTAACGCAGGCCTAATCCAGCGGCCACCCGACACGCTTCCTCTGAAGAGGAGCCAGCACACACATCCATCTCGTGCCCATCCCACTGAGCCGTCCAGCGAGGACACTGTGGAGCCTAACGCTGCGTTCCCTCTACCCGGGGGCACACCGAGGCTTGTGATAACAAGCCTCAGGTTGCGTTACCCCAGGGCTGCTGCGGAAGAGCCCCTGAAGGGGCCTTGGGCTGAAGATAGGCTTGCAAGACACCTGCCAGCAGGCAGCCTTGAACTGCCTTGGGAAAAGGAATGCACTGGTCAGCTCCCCTGCTGCTTAGAGGCTGTCTCATGGGAAGGGGGCATGAATCTTGGAAAAGTATAACTTGGTGTAAGAAAACAATAAAGAGGGAGCACGATGCTCAAATTGTATCGGCGTTCGTGTCGTGACTCTGCCTGGTTCCCCTGCACCCGGGACCCCACCCTGCTAAACTCCATTTTGTACCTTGCCATCAAAAAACAGCCTACCATGGAATACAACTGGGCTATTTCAGGAGGTCAAAGAATCTGCTTCTTCTGGGTTGGGTTTTTGTTGTTGTTGTTGTATGTGTGGGTGGTTTTGTATTTTGTTTGTTTTTATTTGGGTTTTTTTTTCATACCTCATCTACGATACTGGACTTTAAAATCCATGACCTTACTATGTTTCTCACCAACTTGGATTTTTGGAGAAGTAAGACCTAGTATTCAATGAAGGATTGAAAATCTTTGGAAAGAAGTAAATAATAACTTTAGTACAAGATATGTTGGATGAATTTCCAAATATCAGGATTCACGAAATTATTCTTCCATTATTTTTCTATCTCACCAATTGTAATAAAATACTTATTTATACTTTATTGTTGTATTTCAGTAGATATCAATTAGGACTTTACTTGTACTTTGATTTTGGATAATTTCTATTTATAGTTTTCATATGTGTGATCTGTTTAATATTATTTCATGTTTTACTCTACAATTCAAGCCTGATAAGATATTTACTGACTTAAACATTTCACTCTTTAATTTTTAAAAGAAAGGCTGATCATACATTTTTGGGTTTTCAGATATGTTCAATGTTTAATTAGTTTTCAATTTCCTTGGGTCAGAGGTTTAAGATACTTTTGGTTTACAAGCAGCAAACAATTCAAGTCTTTTCTCCATTTAACACTTTGTTGGCTGCTCTAGTACAATTGTTTTCTATTCCATTTTGTAAAAGATATCATTGTTAGAAGTTTAACAATTAGTCTAAAAATATCTAGTTCGTCAAGTGGATCTGAACTGATCACTACTCTTTTCCCTTCCTGGTCTAAACCTATTGTGAAATAACACAAACATTTTTTCCCCTCAGGATTTATGCATATCTTCTCAGAGCACGTGACAACCTTGAACCCACATTTTAAATTTCTATTTTCAAGCACCCAAAATCAATTATCTGAAAGTTCAACCTTATCATTCAGATCTTTAGATAATGGGATTTCATATAAGTTTCCAAACTTGCACTACATCCAAACCAATTGATATCATTCCCTTCTTCTGTCATGGGCCACAAAGAGAGACATTCAGACACAGAGTGTGGCATGGGACATCATTTGGATTTTCTAAAATTTGTTAACTTTATATTATGAGCTTAAACTCTCAGCTGAAATCAAATCTTCAGAGTCAACAATATTTAGAGAATACACACACATATTTCTACTATTTTAAAAGTTTAGGTTATCTTCCTGTCCTCTGCCTTCCTCTTAGAAATGCATGGGGGTCACTTGTGGATCCTATCTGCCAGATCTACACAGGTGCTCTGGGGTGTTTCACAAGCCAGTAAACATCATTATCTAGGTAACTTATCTGCAAACATACTAGTTAGCCTATTGAATCATCTTCTAGGTTCTCTAAACTCCATTATATACAGAGTATTAAAAGTCAATATATCTAATGTCAAATCCTATCAAAAGTGTAAAAATGAAATTCCTGATAGTGAATGTTTACAAGAAAGTGGCTGATGGTATCTTCACTAAATTTCAGTCCTTTACCTTGACCTTCAGCTAGTTCTGATGAAATGCGGAATTCGCGAGATACAAGGAGAATGAACCTTATCCACATCACTTAACAGGCTTTGTACAAAAGTGTATGAAATTTAACAAACCATAATTTAAGCATAGGAATTACAGTTAACCATTCATCCAATTAGTATGTCTTTAATTATTGATTTAGTTAATGTTAACTATTTACTATTCATTTGATATTTTAATGTTATTTAATATTCAGTACTCTTTATTAGTAACTAATATTGATTAATTCATTCTAAGAGAAAAAACTCAAACTGCAATGTAAATTTTGTCAAGCCCTTTGTTATGTGAGATGGAAAGCAAATACACACACACACACATACACACACTCTCTTTTATGCTGGGCTACATAGTGAAGGATATTAAATTTTGGACTGCATTGGGCAGTAATTATTTTCTCTCTAGTAATTTGCATAATTTTTCCAATAGCCTTACATGACTGTTGACCTTAAGATATTTTCCATACTTTCCTTAAAAACATGCATTTTTGCTTTGCAGTGTTTCTTTTAGATTTAACACAGTCTTACGGTTCCCCTTTAATAGCAAAGGTAATTTTATCTTGTGTACAAGATTTTGAAGCAATTTTAGCATTAAGTGCTACTGAAACATATGGCCCAATGTTTATCTTGTCTTACGCAACATCAGTTTTATATAAAGCATGCTTTCCTGAAGCTGTTAATCTTATGAGACACTGCTTATTTTACAATTTTTTTTTTTACTCCAACATTTTGGGAGTGGGAAACCAGTTTAACATGAATCTCAAAAATGACTGGGAAAAATTGTTACTTTGCTGCTTGGCAAACAATTAGGCTGGCACTTTAGGATCAACCCAGGACAAGAGGTTTTCCTTCTAGGTCGTCATTAGTGGTAAGGAGTTTGTTGAAAGCAAGGATTGTGTTCCCAACCTAAGTCAAATGTACGTGAGTTGTGTTATAGAACTGGTGGGAATCTTACCTCCCCTGTATCACTGAATGAGACAAGGTCACAGACCACCTATTAAAATTATTTTCCAGTAACTTGAATAATTTCCTATGATAATAAAACAGACATGATAAAGAACTCAGATATTTATTTCCCATGGTTGAATTGCATTTATGTTTGTGCTTCATTTTTTACTTGTAGCACAAAAGTTTATAAGACAAATTCCTTCATTTTTTGGTCATTGGCAATTAGTGCTGCAACGGCAAAACTTTTTAAGCATGTACAGAAAAAACTCAGGCAATAGCATGCCAGATTCTCATTTAAATTAACACTAGGATTACCATACAGGTGGTTCTATTCTTGGTGTTGAGTTCTTTAACTGTCAGTACTACTCTGTATGAAGAGATCCAATTTTGGGGACTCTTTAAAAAGCAAGGTTATAAACCTAAACTAACAAATAATATACCATTTATTATATTGCCACTAAATCTGATACACTATTCTAAAACTATAAACTCATCTTTTATTCTAAGTGCACTGTAGCAGATAAGGAAGTCAGAATTATTTATTGAAATTTAAAGCCATAACCACACCATCTTTTGTGATATGTACATTCAGAGAGCATCTATCCACTTTACTAGTTAGTCTATAGTTAGTTAATATCTGTAAACTTAGTTCAGTTGTTCTTTAAAAAAAATGGGCATATTAATCAAAAGATAAAACTAACCAGACTAATTTTTGTTTTGTGGGATTGTGTTTTAAAAAGCTGCAGTCATGTAAAAAAAAATTATTTTCATTCTGTTTTGTCTCAAATTTCAAATACCATTAGATTAACATTTGAAATAGTTCTCATTTTCTCATATCTGTATACTGTACAAATGCCAGAGACAGCTTTGTCATTTAAATGTGGTCAGTGTTTATTATTCTATACATATATTGATAATAATAATTAATCATAATATTGAGCATCTTTGGAAGAATCCAAAGGAATCTAAAAGGCCCAATGAATAATGTCATCTTCTATATATGGGAATTGGAGGCACAGAGGGGAAAAGAATTTGTCCAGAATCTCACAGTAAATCAGTAACAGCTTGATTACTAGAACAGAGATTTCCTGAGTCATATCTCAACTTTAACCAGAAAATGATCCTGACCATGAGAAAAAGGAGTTTAAAACACACATGTTTAAAATAAATATTTTCTGTAAGCAGAATGCTTTGTTTAAAATTATGGAATTTTGGAAAAACAAGTCTTTTAGTAGATAGATTCACTATAAAAAAATGGGAGTAAAGGTAAGGAAAGAGATATTTTTATTTTTAGAGATTTGTTTCTCAAAAATGAGCATTCTAGAGGTTTGAAACAAAAAAGTCTATCTTTAGCCCTTAACTAGTAGCTATATTAGACTACACAACAAGTGAAGTCAGGTGGATGACTACATATATGGCAAGGTAAGTTTATTTGGAGGTAAGATAACTGGTGAAAGAGTGTATTTGAAATTACAATTGTATTGTTTTTAAAAATATTATATCCACTCATTGCCTCAAATGCCAAGAAGCAATGAATCTATTTCTCCCTTCACTGGAGACCCATTTATAAGAAATATGGTGGCACAAACATCTCTCAATTTTTCTTCAGAATTGGTCCTTTGGGATACAGAATTAAGTACATGAAATTTTATTGTTGATTTACTTGTAGAATTTACCCTGTAGTTTTCCCCTGGAGACCAGATACTGACCCAACTGAAAACTCCATAGTTGCATGATTAAATTTCCTTTTCAAAAAATATTTTCTCCCCATAAATATTTGTCAATTTTCTTGGACCCAGGCATAAGCTTTTTGGAGCAGTCATTGTACAAATGGATTGTGATGCAGTGGGAAAGTTTTTACTGACTTTAGTTGGCTTTTCAAAGCACATGACTATGGTTTATTGTTGCACATCTGTTTTGGTGCTACTTTCATCCCCTTTCCTTGTTCCATTGTAGTGCTGTGTGTTCTCTTACACACAGAACCTTTTTTCGATGTTTATTTCATAAGGGCAAGTGTAAGCTTTTCCCTTTTTATTTGTCCAGTTAAACTGGATTCCTATCTTCCTTGACCTTTCAAGAGCTTATTAAGAAAAGAAAGAAAAAAGAAAAATATACGATATCTGTTCTGAAAAATAAAATTTGAGAAGTGGAAATAAATCTGTTTGCTTTGGAATTTTTAATTAAGCAGGAGATGCTCTGTCATTTTTGGTTTTGAATGTTTCTTCATATCTCAGTGCTGTTGATTTACCCTGCATTAGCTTTTTGCAATACAGGGAAACATACCATGTCATTGCAGAATACCACATGGTATAAGAAAAGAAGGAACATGTCATTCTTGTACAGCAGCACTGAACTTATGACATCTTATCTAACTTAATCCACAGCTACACTTGAACCATAATTAATAGTTAATGAAATCAGTGACATGAGGAAATGTAATTGCAGTATCTTCTAATTTATGCAGAAGACATAGCTTCTGTGCTAAATATTCAAAAGTTCCTAAATATAATAGAGGACTATGGGTAGAGTTGGATATATTGTTCCAGATTTTGCTGATTTAGGTTAAGATGTGACCACAGCCTACTAAGAGGTTCTCATCACCATCCCATGTGCTGCCTGCTGCAGACTGACAATAGCACCCTCTGAAAGTATAACAGCAAAGGTAACTGCTTCCCACATGTAGTTTACCTTTAGCAATGTCATTTGTTTGCTTGAGGCTAGTTTGGTCACAACCAAGGGTGGAGATGAACATATTAGGATGTGTCTTAAGACCCTATCTGAATGAAAATCTATGGGTTTTACTAGTTTATTTGAATGTCTTCTTAATTTATTAAGTGCAGAAACTGTACAGACTTGTTTTTTCCAATCTGAACCTTTGAAGTGTGGACTGAATGGCTTTATATCAAAGGTATCAAAAGTAAGGGGACTCATGCCAATGTAAGAGTATCATACAAGCTGTTGGATTAATAGATCATACATTTGGCTAAAAATACTGATCCAACATTATTGTAAAATAGATGAATGGGCCTCTCTCAAAGGCAGTTGATCCCATTCCAAGAAATAAGGCATTATTATTATTTGGAGGTTAGATGACATGCATTCCACCATTAAGGTGCTGAATCTTAACTAGTCACCAATCTTTCTGTGGTGGCTTTCAACAAGATGAAACTTGAATTCTTTTCCAGAAAACAGAGGAAACTTTTAAAAGGATCTTTATGCTACAAACCTAAAGTTGAAGTACATTCAAGGCATTTAAACTGAGCAAGCTGGATCTCACTCCTAAAATTTACTACTATATGCTCATTTAAATAATATGCTACCTGTACCTGTTCACTACAAAGAGTATAAACAGTGTATCTCTCAGAATGTTACACAAAAATAATGAATATTTACTATCCAACAATGTAAAAAATGCTGATATGAAGTTGTAACTAAATGTTAGTACTCCTACCCCTTAGGCTAATCAGGGTGTAAAACCAGAAATCTTTTCCTGCAGGAAATCACCAAACTCTCAACTTTTTAAATGAGCACAAGAAAGATTTGCTCAGTTTAAACTAGACTATGATGTCGTCGTGTTTCTCATATTTTTTTTAATAGTGAGATGTAGAGGATTCCTCCAGAATGATGCCTTTATCCTCCTCTCTTCAAGGCAACACACCTATAAATCTCTTTAGAAGGCAGAGTCTTTTCTTAGCAGTGGAAACTAGTGATTAGTTCCTTGATGGCTCAGACATTCCTAAGAATGCAAATGCAGTACTTGCATAAAGTCACATGCAAAAGAAAAAAGGAATATGAACTATAAAAGGGGAGGGAAAACTGCTAGTTCAATGAGTGATTTTGAGAATCTAGTTCAAAGAACTTAGAAAAGTAAAGGGCATGGTGTGCTCTGGTTGCTCTTTATAAATGTAGAGGAGGGAAAACAAAACAGAAGTTCCTGATTGAGCCAGTTTAAAATGCGGTGAGTAGAGAGCCTCCTTCAAGACAGATGTTAAACGAGTCATAGGACATCAGCTATCAGGAGTCAGAAGTTAAAGAGTTTTCTGCAACTACACCTGGAAATTCATATTAAAATATGTATCTGCACACAACTAGGAACAAGTAAAGACCACTGATGAGAGATACTCCAGCAGAGATACTTTCCAAGGAAACTTTATAAATTTAGTACAGTCGAAATTGACCTGAGCCTTTTTTGCCCCATTTTGACCTTAAGGGGATATGTGTTCATGCTAAAGAAAGTTGAGTATCTGGCCAACCTTGGCCCTAGACTTTTCAGTTTGGGCTAAGAGCTGGATGAAGCTGTTTAGGGAGGAAGTTAAAATTGTTCCTTTCCAGAAGGAGAAACAGTTGAAGGATAAGTCATGCTATTGCAGCGACATGGTTATGCAGGCCCTGATTACTCAGATTATATGTTGTTAGATGATATAATGACAGCCTGATATAGACAGATGTAGTGAAAACATTGTGCTCTTATCAAAATATTTGTGTAAGAGGTTTTATTTTTCACATGAAAATTATACTAAAACATAAAAATATTGTCTTTCCCAGTAGTAAGATATTCTCTTGCCAAGGCTAAAGGCCAAAATGGAAATTATGTGACAATCCAACACTTTCTCATAGTGAAATGTGGTGTCATTTCAGAATACCCTTATGACCTTTGAAACATTAGATATTTTTGCACTAATTTGATTGGTATTCTTTCATTTATATACAGTACACCTTCATTTCATTCCACCACTCATGTCTTCTAGAACTAGACTACACCTTTGTAAATAAATTGCAGAAGTTTAAGGAAAGCCAGGCTACATCATTTATACATTTTTTTTATAGTATGCAAACTACAATTATAATTGTGCTTAGCTGACCTTAGTATCTGCAGGGTCATTCTAAAATAACTCTCTTCTAACCTGTCCTCTAGAGGTTGATGGCACCTTTTTTACCTTTTCTTTTTTCATGCCTGGGGCACTTGCTGCTTTTTCATATTATCTTTGCTCACCTACTGTGAAAAGTCTAAGCAAAACTGTTTAAGAAATAAGATTCTCATTTTCGGTGTTATGCACGATATCAAAGTCAAACCTTGGATAACCTCAGCTTAAGTGGCAAGTCTCCCCTTTCCTGGGTGATTCATTAGTGGAATCAGAGGCCATGAGCTCTCCTTCTCCCCCAGGCAATCACCCACCTTTCTCCATATGGAGAAAGTCTTTCTGAAAGTAGATTTTTTCTATAGATAGAGCAATTCAAACTTGACAGTGTCTTTAAGCACACTCAAAAAGAGGAGTTGATATTGAGTAACTACAATTTCTGACTAATCAGGAAGATGAATTTACATTATGAAGCATGTCTCAGACAGCCCTCTGACTGTTAAAATATCTCAAATCATGTCAATTTTTAAACCCTTTCTCCAGTAACAAGCCTGCAGTATGTTGTCAAGTTGCTCAGTTTATCCAGATAGAATGACAGTTCCCTCACAAAATACACTGTAAGTGCAAATAAGAGACTAAGAGGAACTGGAGTTGCTAAGATGCTAAACTCGCTGAAAAACAACATTAACCCTTTTGATTTTTACATACCTTGTATAGCTGAAAGGAATTGCAACCTATATGATGTTTTGGAGATCCTTGCAGATTCTCTCATTGCTTATAGATTTTTGCCTTCATGGACAAAGGACCCCAAAGATATCCGAAATCAGAAGTGAGTTGCAATTGCAGTATCCTTTAAGGTCATGTTTCATGAGGAAAATCCTGATAGAAAGAAGTATTACATTATTTTCCCTGAACAAGTAATCTAAAACAAGTTCAGTTGCTTGCTGAGAAGAGTGGTAGCCATGCCACAGTTATTTAAAAACTTGTCTTCACTCTGCTGCCCAGTAAATCAAGCAGTGGTAAGCAATCTAAAAAGGAAAACAAACACTTTATCCATGCACACTGAAAGTGCAGTGTAAGCACCAAGCTGGTAAATTCTAGTGCCATTAATCTTTTTCTACAGGGTTCCCTGTCACTGTGTCTGTGTTGGCAACACATACTCAAGTCTGCATTGAGGATGAAGAGACACTTTTCATTGTTTTGAAATCTGTCTAGCTTCATGGTTGTAAAAATTCTCTTTTTTTATGCTTGAAAAATCAAAACAACTGGATAATAATAGATCATACATTTAACTAGTAGAATGTTTTTCACCCCTCCACCAACCAAAGTATTGTAGATCCTTTTTTGTCTATCTGAAAAAATATGCACTCTATACAAACTTACATTGCAGTTTGGCAAGTCTTCATGTAAAACTTTATGAAAACAGAGGTACATCTGTTTCATTTCCATTTACTGTATGCATAATCTGGTGCATACCCTTTAGATCCAAAAGTCTTCTTTCCAGTTGCTGCTACCTAAAGGTAATACCAATTTAAGTGCTTAGCATCCAGCCTTTTTTACTATCCAGCTAAATGACAATCAAATAGTGTGATTACACATTAGTTACAAAACGTACCCTTTTTCTCAGCCTTCCATCAGGCTGTTCCATTCTCTCCAAGCATAGCTCATTTTGCTCTCCCTAGTGGAAAGGTAATGTAAATGTGACAGGAAAACCAACAGCACAAAATCCTGGAATTATACCACCTGGTGTTAAAATCCTAGAATTATATCACCTGGTGGATTATCTGTGAAGAGTACTAAATTTCTCCTTTTGTTATGTGTTGTCAGAGTCAACATCATAAAAAAAAAAAATTGATTGAAGACAGATGAATCATAGGATATAAATTATATTATGCTTATTGCTGGATAGGTAACCTGGGCAGCACTGAGTCTGGAAGAAGAGACCATTGTTAGTCTGTCCATTACTGCAAAAACACTTTGTCCTGAAAAGAGAAGTATATGATGGAACTGGGTAAGTGCAGAAGCCCTGACGTTATGGGCAGGCAGCCGATCTGTCCTCATCTTATCACTAGAGACACCACTGGGTATGAGTGAAGGAAATCAAACTAGTGAAAGACATCCTGTAGGTAAAACTTGAGAATATGAGAAGTCATATTTGATACTTCAAACTCTGAAAGATAAACAAACAAATAAAAGCTTAACAGTTGACAATATTGGTATTTTGTGTGTGCGTGTGTGTGTGAAAATGCTCATCTGTCATATAGATTAATCAAAGTTAAGACAGACACTAAATACAAAGACAACATAATAATTTATTTCTTTCAGCACGTCCCATTGAGTCTAAGCATCCAAAAATCCAAAGAATATTAACAGGATCAACAACACCATGGCCTCTCTTTTTTTGGCAAATGACTCTTCTCTAATTTGAATTTGTACCATGACACATTTCTTTATAATTATATATTAATTTCTTTATAAATATATATTAATTATTACATTTGGGTTCTTCATGAATGTTGACAAAAATTCTTAGCCTTTGAACCTTGAAAAATATAATAAGCTCGTAATCCAGGTGGAGGCTATACTGTCTGTGATATCTTTAATTAAGATATCTTAAATTAGATAGTAGAAAGAGAATATGGTTGGAATACTATATAGCAGTTAATCAAGTAAAAAAGAGCAGGCTGACAATAAACATCAAATTAAAACTTCAGTCTTCCTGAGTTACCAAACTGTCTAAATATTTCACATCAAAATAGACATAGTATGTTGGCTTTTTAAAAATTTTATTTTGTTTAAAAATAATGAAGTGTTAGTTAAGTAAAAATGCAAATAAATGTCAAAAAATTCAAACTATCTTCATATCATTCAAATCAGATATGTGCCAATTTCCTACAGTTTTCATTAAAAATCATTATTAACTATATGATAATGCTTCACACATACACATCCTAGCAAAATTAATCTTTGATTTATATGGAAATATAACACATCTTCATGTCAATGCAAACCAGAAAGCAGGTTTTCATTAAAAATATTGAGAGTTCACAGAGTTAAATGATTATAATGACAGATCTCTTTGTAACCATCATGAAAACTTGAAGAAATATATTTAATGAGACTAGGCTAGACATAGTCTGAAGTAAACTCACAACATAAGGAATATCTTACACAGTTCAGGACACTGAATCAAAGAGGCCAACATAATGGCCAAAGCAGACTTTTTCATTTTTCCTAACTACCACTGTATTTAAAACTGAAATTTAAAATTAAACATATTCCTTTCTTTAAACTGAATTTAAAAAGTGATTGCTGTGCACTGAAATCTTCATTGCCTTAACATGGTTAAAGAGGGAGAATAAAATTAACTGAATAATAACCACATGTCATAAAATATATTGTCAGGGAATTAGGGCATATATTTATATATATATGGTTGGATGCAAGATAGTATTTCAAAATGTCATTCTTTAACGAAAACATGTTAAAATATTTGCAGTTAGAGAAATGTTTTAATGAAGGTGAGTTATAATGGTTCATTGTGCTTTATGACATCTTTTTGTAGAACATAATTCCAAAGAATGAAGAAAATTTTTTCTTTATTACTGCATTACTTTTTTTCCTCAAAAGAGGTCTTATAGTATGAAAGAATGTTAAATTAATGTCTTGGGTATTAGCCTGTGTCACGCTATTGGTGGAGCTTGGTACCAAAGCCAAAGTGCATGGTCAAAACCAGTGCAGCCAAAGAGCTAGGTGTGTTTTGACTGCATCCTTGACTTTAAGCCAGGTGTAAAATCTGCTCACATGTTTGCATATGCTTTGGTCTTGTCCTAATGCATGGCAAACTGGTTTATTTGGTGTCTGTGTGGAGGAAGATCTGGTTCACTACTGAACTGCTGTACAGTTGCGGTCTGTCCTCAACCATAAGACTCATTCAGAAATATCTGTTCCCTTTAAACCTGAAAAGAGATGGCACATTTATTGTCCTGACACTTTTATTCTTCATACATAAATCTGTAGACTATTTTTATTTTGGTCTGTGTTCAGATTTTCCATAATGAGCCTGAATAACTTCATTTTGTGGGTAGTTCTAGTTTGTGGTTTGAGATCTTAGCTGTACTGGTGATGGAGTCTGCATCTAAATTTACAAGAGCTATGGACTAATATCTGAAAAGGAAATGGTATTAGCTGACCTAATGGGAGCCCATTCTGAACCTGTAGACTAGACCAGGGCCTTTAATTTAGGTCCCTATAAAATGAATTCATTTTATACACTCCATAAAGTGAACCAAAGTATGGAAAGTGGAAATTTGTTTCAGAAGCACACTTCTGGTGGGAAACCATTAGATATTGATATTTCAGCATGTTTGTATGTGAAATTGAACTAAAAATTAGAAAACAGCAAATTCTGTAAGTTAAAATCAACTAAAATATTCCAATTAAAACATGTACCTGAGTGCAGCCTGGCAATCTACCATCTCATATGTTTTACAACTGTGACTCCACACTACTCTGCCCTGTATACTCAGTCAATGGATTACAGATCTAGGGAGTATATGGACTTTATTTTCTGAGTAGTCTATGTAGTCTATATTTTTCATGATACAGATACTAAATTGATTAAATTAGCTCATTCAATATGGCAGCTTCTGCAGCTGATAAAGCACTTGGTAATAAATCAAGTCTAACTGTGTGTCATGATGACAAATCCAACAAGAATTTTAAATTTTGGCTGATCCAATAGAAAATGTTACCTCTTGGCTTTGTTTACATTCTGACAATCTTTTTACATGAAAAACATAAACTTTTGTAAAATGAATTTAAAAATGTGCATAAAAGCATTTTATGTTTATATTTTTAATTAGGCTTGATTTATTCCTCATTGAACAAATACGTTTTTTTGTCATTTTAATGTGATAAACAGTGAAAACTGCTTACATCTTCTTTCTTGAATAGGCAATAAGTTCATTCAATAGGACCTGACTCCTTTTTAAGAATAGTAAAAAAAGCCAAATAAGTGAGTTTGCTGGGAAATATTAAGAAAACTGAGGTATTCGTTGTATATGTGCTTTCAAAGGTCATGCTGCCTAGGATTATATTCAGTTTTCTTCAGAATACTAATTTAAGCCGAAGATTGTCAAATAAACCTTTTAATGAGTTGAAATAGTGTATCTGAGTTGGGAAAAGTATCCCCTTTGACCGGCTGCCTGTTTTACTTCTGGGCCCTTCTCCCCAGCTGCCCACTTCAACATACTCACCCCACATCCCTACTATTCAGTTATACCTGAGTCAAATAAGTTATATGTCACTTGCTGTGAGCTGGCAAGTACTGCAGGTGTTACTGATCTTTGTGCAAACTCAAATTCATGGTGAATACCACCCACAGTGTGGACAAACCAGTCCCAATCTAGTGGGACACTGTGTGATTTTAAGATAAAATCTATATACACACGGATGCATGGAGGCACAGCTGCACATGGTGCAACCCCAACAACTTGGAGAAATGTGCCTTTGACCTGGCTCTTCCCAGGGCATCCCAGGAGGTTGTCAGCCCCAGGGGCTGGGCACGGCATTCATCAGGACAAGACAGCTTTACAGAGAAGCTTATGAATTGCATGTGCCTATGGGGAAAACATATTTGGCTTAAATATTGGCTACACCTGTAGATGTGGAACTGTGGCAGGCTCACCTCTATTCCACATCTGGCAACTCCTAGCATTAATTCTTAAAATTGTGTATTTAACACATAAAACACTTTTGAGTCGTCAAAAAATCATTATTCTAAAGAAAGCTCTAAGTAATTTTTTGTAATTATTACAGAACTGATTTAATGGGATGTTTGCAAATTTACTTCCTAACCTAGAGACTGTAAAGTATCTTATCCAATACCAGCCAGAAAGTATAACTTTTGGTTTCCTTAGTGAAAAAATAAAAAAAAAAAAACGTACATCTTGGTAAAGTCTTAACTGGCAAAGTTGCTAGTTATGATCAGCCTACATACCCCTTAAAGAAATGAAGTCTCTAGAAGCGATGAATGCTGTAAGGTCAGTTTTACAGAGTGAATGATAGTATAGTTTGAAAAGACGTTAAGTTTAAAATGGTGTTAGGGATTCTGGAAGATGAAAAGTTCAAGGCAAATCCCTCAATACTATGAAAAGAGTAAAGGCTCTTCCTAGACTGCATTACACAAAAAAGCTAACTCTAAATCAGCCAGAAAGCAGATAAGAAAATAGGACTCCCACATCTCAAATAAGTTTTTTAACTACAACTTTTTCTAACACAAGCCTCTTTGAATCTTTGTTATTGGAATTAAATTATTTCTGAAACAGAGTACCAATGACTGAAACCTCCAAGGACACCGAACTGAAAAGGAGTTTATCTGTATTTCCACACGACGGCAATGAATGTTTAAATATTCATAAACTGTAGAACAGTGTGAACAGGGAAAACATAGAACATCTCTTACATGCTCAGACTGTGTACCTCATAACTTCTGATAAGTGGGAGCTGTGGTTTCATTTTTCCTCAGGCAGAAATGACACTGTGGCTAGCTGATAATTTTTTCCCTAACACACAGCTAAAAATAGTGTGTACCATTCTGTACTGTCAAACTAATGCCTAATAAGGATGATCATAATTTTGCTTAAAATTTTTGGCATGTTCAAATAGGTAAATTGTTCTCAGATAACCAAATTATTTTTTTCCTCAGTAAATTCAGAATGTTTTTGATTACCTCTACTCAGAAGGCAGTGTCCTCATTTAACATAAATGACACCACCAGAGGAAAACTGTTATTTTTCTCTGGAGATACTATATGAATGCTCTGAGAGTGATTGTTGTCCTTGGAAGACACATTTTGTTTTGAGAAACTTAGAGAAGCTCCATTTACTTACATCAGAAAAGAGTATGAGATGAGTGACCCAGAAGAGTGATCTTTACACAATACATATCACAGAATCACAGAATGTTCCGAGTTAGAAGGAACCCACAAAAATCACCAAGCCCAGCTTCTGGCCCTACACAGGACCATCCCCAAGAGTCACACTGTTTGCCTGAGAGTTTTGTCCAAATGCTTCTTGAACTCCATCAGGTTTCATGCTGTGACCACTTCCCCTGGGAGCTTGTTCCAGTGCCCAACCACCCCTTGGGTGAAGAAACTTTTCCTAACATCCAAACTAAACCTTCCCTGACGCAACTTCAGGCCATTCCCTTGGGTCCTTTCACCGGTCACTACAGAGAAGAGATCAGTGCCTGCCCCTCCTCTTCTCCTTATGAGGAAATTGTAGACTGACATGAGGTCTGTCCTCATTCTCCTCTTCTCCCAGCTGAACAAAGTGACTTCAGCTGCTCCTCATACGGCTTCCCCTAAAGGCCCTTCACCATCTTTTCTGCCCTACTTTGGACGCTCTCTAATAGTTCCAATAATCTTTCTTACATTGTGGTGCCCAAAACTGCACATAATAGTCAAGGTGAGGCTGCATACACCTCATAGACCGAGGCTGCATAATGAGGAGATAGAGAATTGTCTGATCTTGAAAATGTGTTAACAGAATTCAATATATAAAAATGGAAATTAATGGAAATGTCAAAAAATAAACATATTTTTGCCCTTCACTGTTGTAACAACTTTGAAAGCAGTTGACACACACTCTATCATCTGGAGACATTGACTCAAAGGTGTTCTGTTTCACTGACACCTTACTGAACCTGGTATCAGCATTGCTTGGTGGAACTTTATATCTGGTTCTGAACAGGAAGTCAGTTTTGATAAAAGTATGTCTCCTGGCCTTAAAACCTGAAATCTAAGCTCAATTCAAATTGGCAAGGCAGTAATAGTCATGCAGGGCAGGAGAATGTGATTCATATTTCATGGAAAGCTTATCAGATTTATAATATTTCTTTTTCTGTTATGGTAAATTGGTGTAATGTATCCTCCTTGTGTTGCATGTTAATGATCATGAATGCTAGTGCTATTTGGGACCTACACCAGAAATGGCTATGTTACCTATGACATGAAAAATAATGAACGACACATTTTCTATCCCAGAAGACTGAATGTCCATGGGGTGAATGAGCTGCAATTCACTCAACTCACAATAAATTTAATAAATTAAATTTAAGGAAATGCTTATCTATCCACCTGGGCAAAACAAAATAGCATTTACATGCTTTTAACCTCGATCCCTCAGAGACAACCTTTTATGATATGTTTTGTGGTAGTCTAAAGAGACACAAAGTGAAGGCTCTTTAAGTATCATTCATGGGGTTCATAAACATCCTTTGTGGAAATTGAAGTTTACTTGTCGCCTGCTGAACATGGAAAAATGTATTATTTGTTGAGGAAAAAAGTATTTGTTTAAGGATTAAGACAAGATACCTCCCATCTATTTTACTTGCTGGAATAGGCCTTTGCAATGCACGCAACATATTTTGATAACAGAAACATTTTTAATCAACAAAGTAGCTTCTGCTCAAAAATATTAAGCTTATGAATGAAAAAAGTATCAGTTTTACATTATTGGATCACAGTTGAGAAGACTGAAGGTCTACAAGTCTGGCTATAATCTTGAGGTATGAGTGTACACTACCCTTTTGGTTTAGAACATAGGAAAATGCAGGATTTTTGTTTATTTTTCAGCCAAAACTTCATGTTCTCAGGAAGCCTTACATTTTTACTTCTTTTCCCACTAAGATACCCATCCTCTAGGAGCAAATTCAATTGCTGGTTTATTTCCATCAGCCATGAATATTTTTTGATAACTGTAAATGTTGACTCACAGCTGATAGAATCTCCAACTCAGCTAAATTATATGCTATGCTATTTATTTATTAATCTTTCTCTTTTAATTATTAATGATCTTACAATTGCACAAAGCAAAACAATTTAAAAAGCGATGGAAGCTATACCATCAAAAGTATGATAAATAGTTGGACCAGTGAAAGAAAACAGCTCAGCAGGAGAGTGTGATGACAGATGAACATTTATTTTTGTTAACCAAAATCAAATCAAGTTGTAGCTATGCCAATAACTACCACCAGTATACTGGGGCAGAAGAAAAGGAGCAATACTGCAGAACTCAGAAAACTGGTTTATTTGATATGAACATATCTAATGGACTATTAGAATCTCTTTTAAAATTACAACCTGGTTTTGACCTTATGAGACCACATTCTCAATGCTTCAGATTCAATGCAGTTAATTAATTAACTTTAATGAGTCAGTTGCGTAGTAAATGAATACAGATTAGACATTTAAAAGGTATTCTTTAACAATTCATTGTACGATGCAAAGTACATCCAGAGTTAGTGGAATGTCCTACGGAATTGAATAGCGATAAAAGGAAGACGTTTTGCATAGATAAATAACTCTTACAGTCTACAAAATTTATTACGAGTTTATGACAATTTTTAAATCTCCCTTTTTTAATTATAACTTCTAAAATTTTCATTATAAACAGGGTATTTGTTTCCATAAAAATGTATAGGGCATTATCATAATATTTTACTATTATATACTGTAGTCAAATTTTATTAAATTAGTATCTAATAATTCATAACATAACATTGCCCCGTTTATATGAGAGAATAATCTCATTTCTGTTTGACAAGCCAAACTACAGGAAACAATTTAAATTAAGGCTTTTTCAAGACCTGCAAGTCAAAGCCATCAAAGTATCCAACTATTCTCAGACAAATCATACTTTTACACATGGGCTTTTTCAAGGTGTTTGCACATGCAAAGAAATATAAGGGGATAAACCTTTGGGCCTCTTTGGACTGGTTGTGCCATGGCTAACATAGCATGACTATGCAAAGGATGTCACAAAGAGTGAAAGAATCTCAGGCTAGCTACAAAATAGTTTCTAGAGACAGCCTTTTCAGTGTTCAGTGCTTTATATGATTGATACACTAATATTTGCATTTAAGAAAAAGTAAGCATAGATCATAACCAATATTTTTAATAGTACATATTTTAATCCTTGAACTTCAGCAGATGAATAATACTTTCCTCATCCTATGTGATAGAAAATCACCACTATTTCAAGTTCTTAAGAAAAATTATTTATGTGTGTGCATTAAATCAAGAGTGGCTAAATAGCATAAACTTTTGATAGAAGAAGATATAGCATAAAATCCTTCCATTCCCTTCTTTACAAAGTCACCAGTCTTTTAAACCAAGCCTGAGATACTTAAAAAAATTGAGTCAAATGTTGTCTCTTCCTTTTACAGATCAAGAAACACTCCACTGAAAAAATATATTTGCAGAGGAAAGAATAAGCTTTGCGTCTTTAATACATCTGAGGTGCTCTAAATAAGGAGCTTTTTAATATAGCTATGCAAGTTGTCTCTTTTTGACACATTTAAAAGAAGCTGTATCCAAATTCTAACAGAAGGATGCTTTATTAAATGAGCATAGCTGACATCCTCAAGATGGAGTCCTTCTGCGGGAAAATAAGTGCAAGACTTCCCACCATATGGAAAGTGGACAGGGTTTAAATGTAATCTAATCATAGAGCTAGAGACCTATCACCTGCAGAAGATTAAACACATGGGAATCTTTTTCAATGCATCAGAAAGCCTAATTTCCACAGAGATTGGTGGTTGAATGACTTCTTAACTGAATTAAACTTCAGTGAGAACTCATATTTCCTGCAGCCTCTTCTCTCTGCAATTCCTCCACTTCCTCCAACGCCTTTTTTTAATATTCCTAGAATTCCTAGCTTTCATCTACACAAACTATCTTTGTAATGCATAAAAGGACAACACTAGTTTTGGCTGCTGTTATGTGTCTTTACTGGACATTGTACCTTCCTTGTTGATGAGCTGAATGCACCCATGGGTTATGACACTCTGCAGCTCCAAGTCTGTTAGGCTGCATTTGTGTACCCAGTGCAGGCTTGTGTCATGGGTTAGCAATCATTTATATTTTGAGTTTTGTGCCTGCTTTGCTTTTCTCCTAATTCTTATCTCACAGAAGGTAAATAGTGGTGAGTATTTTGGACCAAACCACTACAGCTTGCCATAGCATCAGTCCTTTAGTCACTTCGAGAAAAATTAATAAGGAAAATGGGTAGAAAAAAGTAGGCTGCATGACCTCATAAACTACATTTTATTAGGTGAAAAAAATTACATTTGAGACACTTAGAGAGTCCTGGTAGAAGTACCAAAGATAGGAGCTAATCAGCATAATTTGAGAACTGCAGTTTTACACGTTATCTAAATATCGTGTAAGTCTCCACAAGGTCTTTGTTTAGGATCTATGACTCAGATGCTTCTAGGAATGTGCTGTATGAGTTTTATGGCTTTTAAGTTACGAAATTTCTCACTGATGTTAGTACTTCTTCACCTGCAGTTACATCGGTAGCTGTGGACAAACTAATACTTGACAGCCCTCACTTGTATTTGACCTGTGTAAGGACAGGCAGGCTTTACGTTACTCAAAGGTCTGCTTCTTTCTAGTGCTGTATTTCCTGCAGTTCTTATGGAAAAAAAGTGGCAGCAGTATTCTGCATAGTTGGCTGAAAAGCATAAAATGGATATTAGTAGATTCTGGGCTATTGAAACCTTGTGGCAATGAGATTTATAATAGAATCACAGAATTTTTTAGGTTAGGAATGACTTTTAGAATCATGAAGTCCAACTGTCAACCTAGGAACACCATGTTCACCTTTAAACCTTGTCTTCAAGTGCAATATCCACACATAAAGAGGATGAAGCTGGTAGACATTTAAGTATCCTTTTTTTTCTCAATGTGTTACCAATAAGACTTTTTTCAGCCAAATGTAGGTGCCTACAATGTGCATTCACAGGAAACAACTGTGCATCATGCTGTTATTCAGATGATTACACAAATATGTTAGTTGTGCAAGGATAACCACGGTTTTGTTCAATTTAGTGCAAAAGAGTCTGGATTTATTCTTTCATCCACATCAATAAGAAAATCACAGACAGAAGGTATTTCCTGAACTGAATGAAAAACTCTTATTGCTACCTTTAGGAGACTATTCATGAATATGTCTGTACCTATATAGTTTCTTGGCAATATTTTAAAATATCAAAAAAAACCCACTAACGTTTATATGTTTCCTGACATTTACAAGTTCATTCTTTAATGTGAGCTTTTAAGGCTCTATTAAAAGAACCTAGTTAAGAGAAAAATTTAATAGAATGGAAAAAATGGAAGAGGTAATCACAAGTGGATGGCTGAAACAGAAGCAGTCTGGTGAAGTTGATTACCCTTCCAAGATTTCATTATTAGCAGAATAGTTCTCATAGTGGCTGTTGTGCCTATAAGGAATCCACATTATATCCCTGCATGTTTCCACCATGAAAGACAACATTTGAACAGGATGCACATAAATAGAAGTGTGGGCACTCAACAAACACAATCTTTCCCAAATTACCTTCAGTGTAGTCCTTCATCTTTTGGGGTAGGATTTTCTTGATTTACCATGAACTGGATGGACGGTTATCTGGTAGAAAAAAGAGAGGGACATGAACAGTGGTTCAGATCAGCTGTGTTTACCTGAGTCTTGAAAAACTCCAAAACTGGAGTTTCTCCAACCTATGTGTACAACCTTTTACAGTGCTGAATCTCCTCCCCCACAACCCCCACGAAATTGTCTAGTGTTCATTTGGAAGCTTCCAAGCTGATGCATCTGTTGCCCCCTGTTACATTATTTGACACTTATGAAAAGAATTTTCCTACACTGTCTGTTTTCTCGTTGTTTTGTTTAATTGTATTTTTGATAAACCCAAGCCTTAAGTTGTCTGTGTGTTTCAAAAGGGTTTATTATATTTTGATTGCATGGTAGCTCTTGCCTGGGCAAAATAATATGGCTCTTTACCTTGAAACATATATAAAATGTTCGGTGCACATAAACTAAATTTATGCTAATAGACTAAATGAGATCTATTTTGTAACCTTGGACCAAATAGCGAAGTCTGGCTACCCCTGTAATACTAAACTTTCTTAGTGTTTAATACTGGATGTCACCAAATATGTAAGTGTTGGGAAAGATTCTGTGATCTGTCTGAACTGTGCCTAAACAGAGCTTGAAAACTGTTTGAGAATGCTACTGTAGTGAGTTGAATCTGAGTTGATGGACAGTCTTTTAGACTAATGACACTTCTCACAATTTACATACTTAAACCTCACGGAAAGGAGGAAATTGCCTTTTGTCCCGACTCACCTGCCGGAAGGTGGGGGGGCCCTCGGAGCCTCTGGGCTCTGCTGGGCTGGGCCGGGCTGGGTGGGCTGGGGCCCCTACCCGCCTCCCCTTTTCCCAGCGCCACGGCACAGACCCTGGGCTGATGTGGGGGGAACAGTCCCAGAGCCGCACACAGCTCAAACCAGCCATGGACTGCCACACAGCTAAACCCATCTGGTGTGGCTTCCTGGGACCAGCAGGGACTTCTCCACTCCACCTGGAGCTGGCAGAGTCAACAGGAGCCAGTGGAGCCTCCTGTCTGCAGCCAGCACACCTCGTGCTGAAGAGGACACCACACAGCCAGCAGCACAAAGGGAGCGAGGCTTTCTCCACCCTAAAGCCTGAACAAGGACACTCTTCAATGTGGTGGCTTCGGGGTCAGGGAGAAGGAGAAAGTGAGTCCTGTGAGACAGAGCTGAGCATGGCGACGGCAGAGAAGAGGGCGGTGCTGCGATTCTCGCACGTAGCTTAAAAAACTTGCATGCCGTGGTAAGAAACTGTAATATAATATTTGTCTCTTTAATCCATTTGAAGAATATGGGGGGATGGAGAATTCACATGTGGCCCGTGAAGATTATAAAAAGTGCATATGCCAGGCTACATAGAAGCAGTGAGAGGCTTTTAGAGACTTGTGATAAAAAAAGCCTTTGTGTTCAGGCCAAAATAACTCATCCTTAAAAAGATTAATACCCCAATGTGATGGCCAATGTTTTGCAGTGTGAAGGAACTGAGAAATTTTTCATGGAAGAGATGTTTTACACCATGGCAGATTGTTTCTTTCCAGGTGAGTCTGCTATTGTTTGGGAACCATGTGATGCAGAAGAAAACCCTTTTTCCTTAAGCATAAGAAAGAGACTTTTCAAGAACTGTGTCATTGACTAACATCCCATGTTCTGTTATCCTTAGTGCAAGTTGAGAAAAAAGAGAAAAGTGCTAGAAGGGGGGACAGGAGAGTTGCTTTAATTTCTTGTTATTTCTTCTTACTTTTAATTCTATTAGTAATAAAACTCTTTTTTTATACTGCAGCCGTTTAAGTTTTGTGCCTGCTTTGCTTTCTCCTAATTCTTCTCTCACAGAAAAAAAAAAAGTGAGTAATAGATATTTTGAACTAAACCACTACAGCTACTTATGTTGACACCCCTTAAATCATCACATATTCTTCTAGGAGTCAGGGGGGGGGAAAAAAAAAGGAAAAAAAAAAAGGAAAAAAAAAAAAGGAAGGCCTGCCCTAAAATTGATTGAAGGTCTGTTTAGCATTGGTTTATTTAGGTCTGTTTAGCACTGGTTTATTTACATAGATACAGGCAAAGCAATCTGTTTCTCAAATTTTTTACTTAAGGCAGCCAGAAAAAGAGGGTAACTGTTCTATGTGTGAATTAATGCTGTTAACAATGGCTGTCAAGGTCTACGTGTGAAATCAAGCACATTAGTGCAAGAAGCTCGATTCTCAGATTAGGGATCAGGCATCCTTTGTTCATTGCTCAGTTTTGTCACTGACTTTGAAGAAGTAACATCATGACTCCATACTTTAGTTTGCCCACAGGTTATAACTTCTGCTCTTTAATTTGAGGACTTCTGCAACTCTCACAGTACTGAGTAATAAAACTCTCCAAGACACACAGTAGGAACACAAAAGATGTTTTACACTAGATATTTGCACAATGCCAACAGTCAGCTCCAGAAATTCTTTTTTCTTTAACAGTTCTACCTATACCATTGCATAAATAAACAACAATGATTTGCAATGACCAGGAGTGATTTTTCAATGGGATTTTTTAGTATGATAGCTTCTCAATCCCTAAGGAACAGAGAAAGCCCAGCTTTAGAAAAGACAAAATGTATGTGCCATGCAAGGACAACATCAGAAGAAACCTAAATCCTTCTCAAGAGAAGAGAACAACAATAGAAAACTTGCCAGCATGTAAGAAAAAAAGATAAAATATTTCTTTCAAATACATAGGAGTTGAGCGAGTGGGAAAAAGATTATCTCATCACACTGACAAGGATCTTACCAAAGAATTTCAAGAAGCCAGAGCTTGAAAACTATCCTCAGTAGGTCTCCTTCCTCCTTTGCTTACTGATGTGTAGCACCAAAGGAAAACCAGATGAGGGTATTCATTGTTGTATGAAATGTGCATGCAGGGGAAGATTGCTAAGAAGTTTTCCTATTCTCATGGCTTCTGTCACTAGCTCCGAAATTGTGTGCTTAGATCTAGAGATGTGTCTGGGACACAATCTTTTCCAAGGAGCATTTATAGCACACTTTTGGTTTCTGAAGATGAACTTGAGGAATGAACATTAGCCAAATAATTTATATTTTGAAGAACAAAAATTCTGGTTCGGCAACTTCATTTTGCACCAGAATTTGCAGCTTCCCCTTTGTGTCCTGTTCATTTTACTGATGGCTGAACATAATTGCTCCCTCCCCCAAGTCTATGGTAAATCCAAGTAATATTCCAAAGGGTTACTAGGGCCAAAAAAGTCCATAATAAAACCAGCACAGTATTATTAGAAACTGGTCATTTCTGAACATCAGAAAAGACATTAAAAAAAAGTGCCTGTTCAGGAAATTAAACCCAGGAAATTTAAAATAAATAAATATGTGAATAAAATAATTGAAAATGCGAATATTAAAATATGAAGAAAATAATCTCATAAATTAAAACATACTGGAGAACAGAGATTAAAAGAAATCCAAACAATATTAGTGACATACTATATGAATGAAAAGGCTAACATAATAGAATTAGCTGATAAAACTACAGAAAGCCTAAAAAAAATCGAAAATTGAAAGCTAATAAAAACATCTAAAACCTTACTTTAAAGGCAAGAAATATTGTATGCTTTGACATGAATGACATTGTCAGGACTATTTGTTCCATTTACTGAGCACAAACAGATGTGAAAACCAGACAATGGCAGAAACTAAATGGAAAAAAGCTAGAATGGTTTCATAACTGGTAATATTAAACTAGACATAATTACTGCAAGTGCTATCCCACAACTGACGAGTGTGAAGAACTGTCATTTATTCCAATGATAAGTATGGAGAGAAAACAAATAAATCTTGCAGGCAAGTCTTGCATTTTCAAAGGGATAACAGACAAACCAAATAAACACATGATTTTACCTATAAAGCAGAGGATGAACATAAAAGCAAACATATCTTCTACATTGTCAACATGGACATTGAAATCATATAAGATTAATAGTGTCAGAGATTCCAGAGTCAACTGAGAAAGAAAATCCATAAATTCATTAAAGAGCCTGTGTTAGCTCTTGGAAGTCTATAAATTCATTGTGAAGCTTACAAAATTAATATGTGAAAAAAAAAAATTGTGAAAGACACACAAGGCTGGTGTTGTGTTGATTTTTCTGGAAGAATAAAACGATCCTCAGTACCACATCTACTTGACTCTTTTGTAAATTTAAAAAACCATTTGTGTAACTCAAGTGCAGCCAAACTTGATGTTAGCTTATGAGGGAGATTTTAGATTCTGCCAAGTATTACAGCAGAGTAGTGTAATGAACTCAGTCTAAATTTTTAAAAAGCAACTAAGACAGTATAATTTCAATATCTGCTTAAACATGCTGTAGTATACAGATGCACTTTTGAGACAGAACTTAGCAAAAGAGGCAAATTCAAGAAAGTGTAGAGTTGTGGGAGTTTGTGTGACATTTTCAGAATGATCTGGTTCTAACTGTCTGTTCTGAGGTTAGATACGGAGAAGGACTTAGTCCTCCCAGGTATTTAGGATTGAATTGGGGGCCTGATAGTATTTTAACTCCCTTGTTAATTACAGAGCAGAAATGATGTGATATGTTGACATTCTAGTTCTGGTACTTCCAGCTATGTCATTCTAGTCTGTGGAACAATCTTTCTTCTGAGGCTGAAAATATTTTCTTTTTAATCATTCTGTCTGGAACTTGAATCTTGAGTGTCATTCAAACAGGCACTAGGACAGTTATTCAGAGATTCCTTATTTCATATCTGTAGAAAAGGGAAACTACTTCTGCACTTGACCAAGTATTGAATCATGTCACGGCAGCCTCATTTCTAGGTGTGTTTGACGAAGCAGGCCAAGCACCTCAATGTGAATATTTATTTACCAGAAGCAAATGTAACACTAACAGTTCAAGTAAAGATGCTGCTTTCAGAACATCAAGACAGCATCTTAGACAGATTAAATATGTTAATTACACTGTATGATACTTTTATCTGTAGAATTAGTGTTAACCTTATTTCTTGCTTAAATACAATGTGGTCTTCAAAACACACCCTGTTTGAAAAAAAAAAAAATACCCAACTTTGGATTATTCATTTACAATGCATTAACAAATAATGAAGTGTGACAGCAGCTAATAAGCAACATCCAAACCTCATAACACAATTTCTTTTTATGTGGCAACCACCCAAACAAATAAAAATGTCAGGTGAATAAATGCACAGTTTACCCACCTAGGTTCTTTAAGCGATACAGGAGTGCAGCTCCATGGGTAGCTAGAGAGATGTTACTTTTAAGTGGCAGAATGTGTGCCATAGGTGTGTAGGAAGGGTAGGATAGATAAATGTGAGTGCATTCTACATACCCAAACATCTCCAATGTGTAAATGTTTCCACAAATAAATACTTCAAAAATATATGAATGGGTGTATCTCTCATTACTGGAGGGAGTTAAGTCTTTTAATTGGATACAAAGCTATGTGGAGCTTTATTTCTGCCTGAAGAAGAAAAACAAACACAATACAAATCATCAAAAACTTGAGATTTAAGGGAAAAAAGTTGTATGATCCTGACATTATGCAATATATTACCTACTCACCCTTTTACCTGAGGTTTTTTTTAAGAGTATCAATAATGTTTTGTGATAAATCTGCTTTTATATTTTAATTAACTGGTGGCAACAAGGCAGGCAAAGTTTAAGGAACAAATTCTGCTTTCTAACCACATCAATTCATGAAATCACCTCTTCTCCTAAGAGTGCATAAGAAATCAACACTCAAACTCTTTCTATGTTGTGAAATGCTACAAAAATGCAGGTAATAGGAAAAACTGTGGCATTCTGGGGACCATCCAACTTCAGTAATGCCAGTACTTGAGTATGAAAAATCAATTAGTTTGAGTGGTTTCAGATTTTAGGCTTTTTAAAGAGCCCTGTGCTTGCATTTCTAGTAATTTAAAGACATTGCCAGTGGCACTCTGAAAGGTAGTATTTAGTTTATAATCATGGTCTCAGTGAGGAAAACAAAAAAAACCTCAGCAGGCAGATCAGCTGCAAATGAAAAGGAAAAACGAGGAAAGAAAATTCTGTGAAACATAATCAGCCAGGAACTTTCCCATTACAGATTATTACATGAAGTTTCTGGGGAAATATCAACTCTGAATATTTTTACAATGTCTTTGCTAATTCTTCTACAATCTTTTTATTTTTCAGAAAAAGCTGGTTCAACCACCTTACTGGAAGTAAATATTTGACTGCTCATGCCCTACAGGTTGGAAAATCTGCAGTGAAAGAAACAAAGGATTGTTTTTCTTCTTATTTTTTGACGTGACTAAGTGTCTTACAGAAAAAGAAAAAAGGAAAATCTGGATTTCCTATTTCTTCTTCTTCAATATTTGTTTATCAAATTTTAAGTCTCCATGGATCCAGATTTTATGGGGGATTTTTGGTCCCTCATGCAAAATTTTATATGCACCTATTGTGGTCTTCACTGTTGTTAGCAAATGTGACTTAGGTGCTGCCTTCATTAAACTTCTAATCTTTTACAGCAGCATGATTTTTGATGAGAAAACATTGTCACAAGAAAATCTTGTGATTTGTGCTGAAGCTCCGGATTTCTCTTGACAAGAGGTGTTTATAGAGCTGGCAAGTATCCACAACAATGTTGATTTTCCCTTTAGTTCATGAGTCCAAAACTACATTCAGGCCTAAAGTTTTAATCTGACTTAGCAGTGGTTTCAAGTATGGTGGCATCTTTCACAGTCTCCAAGTCACAGAGGAAGAGACATTTGGAGAGAAAAGAAGCAAGAATTTTAACCCGGTGTTCCCAAATTCAATGACCATGTAGTCATTTCCATGTTGCCTCATAGAAATTTAAGTATTTATATGACAGTAGAAGACCTCCAACAGGCATGATTAGAAGAGCAAATAAATAGTTTGGTAATTTCCTTCAGGGAAACTATGTTCCCATAACATGCTTTGTTTTTCAAAAATCCCCATCTGCTAATGATTGTCTGTGGGTCTGGAGATGCTTTTTTCCCTTTTTTTTCTTTGGCTAGGTCTAATATTGTTGTGTCATGCTATAGCTACTGCTGTTGAAATTGTTGTGTTGCAGAACCCATGAGCATAGACTATATTAGACACAAAAGTACCATCAAGGTTTGCATGAGAGTGGTCTGGCATGCTTGAGGCAATGAGGGATAAGTGGAAACAGGAACTTCAATTGCCTGTATCACATCCCTGGAGTGTTGTGAGGCAAAGCACAGCTAAGCCGTGCCTCTAACACCTCAGGATCTCAGGAGTATGTTATCCAATTATCTCATGGCAACCACCCCTCTAGGGCTCTCTCTCTGCTATTAGGAAACACTTTGATGGTGTGTGGAAAAAGATATTTTTGGAAGTGGAGGAAGGAGTTGTTTAGAAGAGAGAATTGCTGTAATCTGTGCATTGTGTTGCTTACTTGGAAAAGAGACACAAAATGTTGTTCCAACATTGTTGGCTTCTGTAGATGTTATGAAAATATGCTTCAGCACCAATCTCCCAATATTTCAGCAAAATTCACACTAAATTTTCTTGTAGAAGACTAAAAGTTATTAGGTGTCATAAGAAACCGAGCAAGCTGCTGTAGGGTGTTCATAAAGTAAGCTGTGTAAGTGATTTAGAGCTCAGCAACTTTTCCTACAGTATCACCCTGCCACAACTGTGATGCAACTTGCTCCTCTCTCCACAGTAGAGTGGGTTCTGTAGTATGCAAGATTTACTGCTCTAAGATGACATATTTTACCACAGTAACAGCGCTTGTTACCCTCATCTTAACATCAACAATTACGGTCTTGCTGTGGCAGGGGGATAAAATTATGAAAGCCCACACACATTTCTGGCAAAGCACATGTACAGAAACACTGATGCAGGGACAGAACAGGTTGGGACTAAAAGACATTATTATTGGAGCTCAGCCTCCACTTAAACATGAGGAGAAGCAGATGGCAAGAGTTGCTCCCTGCTTTGTCAAGGCTTCTTGAGTAATGCCGTGGTAAAGCACCCCGGGTGCAGACTACATTCATACAGACACAGGCTCAATTTGAAGGCAATGTCCCAGCCACTTTACAGTGGTAGTGGTCATCCCTAGGTGCTTACTCTGTCAACCAGTGAAAAGCTTTGTTTCTTTCCCCACCACATGCAGCAGAATCACTTGAGAAAGTATGATCTCAGATACTCCAGCTCAGATGCTTCAGGGTGGCAGAGAGGTAAGGCTGACAGTAACTTTAAAACACCTTTAGAGATGATTCACCATACCTCATTAGCTATTGTTCTTAGTTGTGTAGCTGGGATAATTAAGAAAGATTATTGGAATGTTGCGACTTTTCATTTTATCCACCCTTTTTTACTGACTTATGTTAGTGGTAATGCAACCTATCTCAAGGAAGTCCAGACTGAAATCCAGATTTGGCTCTGTTTTCTTACTCTATGAATTTCCTTCTTTTTTGATATTCAGTAACACTGGATCTTCTTACTGAAATTTAGATTATTGCTTTGGGGACAAAATCATTAAATACTCTGCTTATTTCTCCATTCAAGAGCTGGATACCCTGTTGTTGGCCTCTTGCTAAAACAAGCACAAACCTCAGAGATACTGAGCTTTAGAAAAGTTCTAGTCAGCAGATTCAAACAGACCTTTTCCTGATTTGCTTGACTATTCCTCTCTTCTTTTAAAGCAAATTGATCTTGTGGGATCCAGTGACTACCTGTAAATTATGTGCTGCTGCAGCACCCTTAGTTACAGGCCAGGAGTTTCTGAATGTGAATAGAAATCTAAACTTTCTTTCCTCACAGCCACAAAATATGCAGCTTTAAACTCCTTCTCAGATTCAAATCCCTGTTAGAGCATGGGACAGCTATGAGGAAGAATGCAGAAGGCCCCTCGTTATCATGGAGCTAACTATGATATATGCTACGTAGAAACTCTTGACATTCCTTTTTGTCATTTCCATGCTCAATAATAATGCATGAAAAGATTTAGACTGGCACAAGTATATTGTCTGTCAAAGGCGCTTCAAGATTTTATTTGACTGTTAGTCAGCTCACATTACTCCAGGCTGTTTGATACACAGAGCACAAAGCAGCTTAACACTGTTGCTATTAATGTTCAAACTGCACTGAAAACACTTCATTAAACAGCCTACTGCAGTGTAATTGTTTAATAATATTTTGATTAGGTTGTTTAGTAGACAATCCTTGCTGTAAAACATTTTCTTTCTGTCAAGAGACTCTTTGGGAAAAAGTAAGGTAAAAATGCTCAGAGTAGTCTTATTTTTTAAAGCTAAAGTCAGAAAAGTTGAACTTTTTTTTTTTTTTTGTTACCTTTTATGCTATTTGGTTGTTTTTCTCAGCTGTATTTATGAAATCCATTAAACTTTAGTTGTTGTTAGAGAAGAACTATTCCAAGTCGTTAAGAAAGAAGTGCAAACACAGACTTCTTCAAACACAGACAACAAATAACCCAACTGAACTATTCAGGAATCTTGATCCAAATTCATTGCTCCTCCAATAGTAACATGTACAGGATTTTCCAATGTCTTCAAGCCTGGAAGATTCTCTTAGGAGTCATGGACTTCTTCATGTTCTCAAAATAAGACAAGGTTCTGTTTTTTCCATTCAGTCAGTATTTGGATTGACATTGCCATAACTAACAAAAGTACCTGACAAGATTTCCCGTTGTTGACAATTTCCCAGAAGTTACATGAAAGGTTATTCAAGCCTTGAACAGAATACAGCATAAGATAATCAGAAAATTGTTTTACAAGAAAGGTCTGAAAATCTTGATCTTGTTAGTATAGCAAAGGATGTGAAGGGATGTGGCTGCCTCATGTAAAGTACACAAAAGATAAAAAACAGATAAGATAGGGTGGCATAGGAATAAATGGATATACACCAGGCAAGAATGGACTGAGAATGAGAATATTCTTGAACTTTAGTAAGGTATAAATTTGGGGTACATATTCCATAATTCCAGTACAGACAAATAAACAAACAGCCTTTCAAGAGTTACAAATTTAAGGGGACAGTTGTAGGACATGATGGCTGTGACAGCAAGACCATGAACTTAAAGACTTAAAATGTACTTTTCTGTCCTGTATTTCAACAAAAGTGAGACCAAGGCATGTTTAGAGAGTATAACTGCAGAGTTGCCAAGACTTTGCACATAGAGCATTGAAACTAATCATCAGGAAACTGTAAATTCCCTACATTTCTAGAAATATTTTATAGACCACAATGAAATAAATTATGGATTAAAGGTAGGTAGCTCACACTGTTATTGTGATATGCTTGCTAAAGGGTTAGAGACCTTTAAGTTCTGTGACTGACATTTGTCTCCTTTTAAGAAATTCTAACTTAATAAGCAATGATTTAAAAATGAGCAAAAGTCTACTCTTTGGTGTGGATATAGATAAAGAAAATATCCCTTTCATTAAATAAATACTCTCTAAACATTACTGCAGTAGCTTGCTTCCTGCAGTATCTGAGGGACATATTGAAATTAGTGGAGAGTGAAGTGCCAAGAGTCTTCCAGCTGCCTTCTCTCTGGCTCTAGCAGGGCTTCAGCTGCAGACTAGAGAGCTCCAACAGTACACTGGAAGCAGGTAACTGGTCAATGTAGTTGGCTTTGATATTTTATCTGTCCAGTTGTCTGATATTGTCTCTTCTGAAGCTGTGCATTGGCACAGTCTAATGGAAATGTCCCTAATATGACATGGCATTATGGCTAGAGTTAGAGATATCCTTTTGTACTGCTCAAGTTGTAGCACAGGAACAGTGACTGCCATTTATATTTGAAAAATGAAATTTCTAAGTGAAGCCACACAGTTCATGGAAAAAATAATTACTAGATTTTAGTTCATGGAAAAGTTCACTGCAATATTTTACTTGCCAGCTATGGAAAGTCACACCAAGACCTAGTTTTATTTGTTTCTCCCTCAAGATACCTGTAAAGAAGATAAACTCTTATTCTGTGTTGTTCCCTCTTATGACAGTTTTGGCCAGAAGATATGGAAAATATATTCTTTTCATGCTGCAACTTTCCCTCCAGGAATCACAATCAGAAAAGGACAGAAGGCCAAATATGCTACTTCTCTGTAAAAGAAAGTGAGAATCCTCGTAGTCTGTCCTGGGGAAAAAAAAAAGTAATATAAACATTATGTCATGTTGTATCAATAGAAATTCCAAATTATCTTGAGTGGTAGCTATTTGTGAGTTCTCAGGTGTCACAGAAACAATTAATGTAATAAAAATATCTAGAGCTGATGGGGAGGACAATATCGAAGTCTATGGCCTAAGAGGTTACAGTCTCTCAGGCTTACATTGGGATGTTTAAGGCAATCACATTCTACCAGGTGAAAACCTAATAATGGAATGACATTAATCTTTGACCACTTTTCTGTGCTACATCTATTTTAATTATGTATTGTTATGTCTTTTCAGCTGCTGGCTTACGTGTGAGACCTTCCTCAGAAATCTTGATAAACATAAGAAATAATTTCACTTAATGCTGCTAACTTTTGCTACATTTCTCATATACATCATAAGCAGATTCCTTCAAGTAATAGAACACAAAATGTTTCAGTTTAGTGCAACAGATAGTAATACATACATCAATTGTTCTAAAAATGCTTACATTTTCCTAGTAGGAAAAAGAAAAGCTAAGAAACATATTTCACAGAAATATATATTTCATGTGGAAAGAGATATGTATATAAAGATATATATGGTTTCTTATATATGCAATGTACTTTTAATAGTTTTTTATTTGCATATAATAAAAGTATATTATAAATAACCATAAGGAAAAAATATTCAACCAAATCTGTAAGTAAATTATCTTGTTTCTCCAAATTTATGAAAACTGGCATAATTTTAGTAAGTAATAGAGATGGTAACTCTTTAATTGATCTTGGTTAAAGTGATTTGGCTTTAGAAATGGGCATAATTTAAAAGTAATTGATAAAAGGAATAAAAAAAGACTCTCCATTTTGTTCATAGAATTTGGAGTGGAATCGTGAGGAATTGCTTCCTTGACTGTTTATGGAAAGTATAAATTAAGTATCCTGTGTAAGATATAGGAAGGAAAATTTCACTCATCTTAGAGTTCCCAAAAGCATCATCAAATGTTCAGGGTGAGACTTACTCCAAAATATGTGTGTGCTGGTCCAACAGGTTAAAAAAATAGAGCAGTAGGGAAATGTACAATTTATGGTTTTGCACTCTGGAAGAAAGGAGTCAAAAAGAATCAATGGCTTGCTGCATGTATGAAAAATGGTACTGGAAATGGTACTGAAAATTGTGCTAGACAACACCATTCATCAATAAGGAACAATTTGGCCTGATACTAGAAATATTGCTTCTTACTATGAAGATATTTAATCCTTGAAAATGATTGCCAAGTAATGCTGCAGAATTTCTGTTCCTGGATGACTTTTTAAGGAAGAGGGTGCTGAAACATTTGTTAGCAATTACTTTTGCAAAGAAAGGGAAAAATTGATCTCTTGTAGTTCCTTCCTGTTGAATATTGTATAAGTTTCTTCATCCTTATCTCCTTAGGTCTTTGCTTTTTCCCATGACTGATTTCTTTTCAGCTTAGCTGGATTGCCCCTTAAAACCTGTACAGTTTTAAAAGATGAAAAATATATATAACCATGTACAACAATGTATACCACACTGGATAAAAATGTAAATTAATTTTGGTCAGAACTAATTTGTATAGTATTAGTACCATATAGCTTCACATTCCTACATTACTATCTTATTCTGTCTGTGTGTTGTTAGTCTGAAGCAATCTTCACAAGCAGAACAAAGTAATCTAATGTGCTTAGCCCAGCCTGGTGTATGCACAACTCTTTCACACTATAAACATGAATTCAATATAAAAAAAGTAACAGTGTGATGACATAAATGAGTGATGTCTTTTATATAGATTCAAACACTGATTTGAGGAGGGGGAGTATTTCTTTATAAAAAATCATTATTGGTGGTCAACTCCTAAAAATGTTAAAAGCATTTCTTAAAAAAACTACAGAATTTTGTGTGTATGTTTACATGCTAAATTACACTTTTAAGCCAGAGATACAATTTCACTAACAGGTAAATTCATTAAATATTTAATAAAATAAAATTCCTTCCTTATTTTCTCATTGCTTTTGTAAGTGGACACCCTTTTAGACACCTGATGTCTATTAGCAAAATTTTATAGGTGCTATATTTTTTGCCACTGAGATTGCTCATAATAATTTCAGACTGCTCCACTCAATTTTAGACGTTTTTCTGAGAAAAATTAAGAAACAGATTATTGATGGTTCTCCAGTGAAAGTTTCTGGCAGATAGAGTGGAAATAGACTTGACTGTTAGTCAGCTACTCAAACACTATATCCCTTTGGTTTGAATAACTCAGCTGTAACACAGGGCAGCTGGACTTCTCTAGCCAATTTAGAAAAGGCATTTGAATGTATATAGACTTTATATCTCTATTCTTTAGGGGAGTCTGCAGACTTTTGGGGTCTTTGGTTTGGGTTGAGTTGATTCTTTCTGTAATTTTATTCCAAAAATTTAACTTTACATAGTTTCAATTTGCATGAAATACTGATATTTTTACTGGAATAGCACTGACAACTTTTCTACCTGCAATGAAAATAGAGAACATAAAAATTCTGAGGAGCAATAGAATGTTTTTGTGCTCACTAGCATGCCAATGATATTAAAGTACCCTTCCAGCTAAGTCCATTTATCTAGTTACACTTCATGTCTATGTCCTTGGAACAACTAGGGTGGTGCCTGGACTGCATTTGGATGAACTGAGCTTCTTAGCATTCTATACAAGCCTTGATCATGAATGCTTTTCAGATACTGAGCTTTCATACAATATAAATTTTAGCAGTAATTTTTATTATAATAGTGTAGCTGAAATTTTGCTAGCAAACAGTGTTGTATAGACAATGTAGTTTTCATTTCTGTATAAAGTGGTTTTGACTTCAATGTCAGTGCAATAATAAGAATGTATGTTTGTATGAATAGCTATCTGTCTCTGGGATCAATTAAATGTTGTGTTTCGCTAAGCTGTGCATTATGAATGGTCTTAAAAAATAAGTGAGGAAAAAGATTAGTAGTCACTAATGAGTTATTCGACAATGAGGTCTAATCTTCCTCAGTCACACATTCCTAAGCACTTATATAATGCCTATTTTCAATCAGTAACCTCAAAAATCACAGTGAAGAAACAGTGGAGTAGCCTACTGAGTCATCTTTGTCAAAAGATTATACCAAAAAATATCTTCGAGTACTTGACAAAACTAAATTATTTCCCCTGAATAAGGTCTTCTATTTCCTTCTTTTTAAATTTTATGTAATTCAGGTATTAGCCCTTTTGCCCATATGGGTCTTTTATGTCTGCTGTATAGCTGGCTCAAGTATTTCTGGCAGCTAAGCAGAGGGGTTGTATAGGTTTGCTATTGTATAGCTTTGCTGTTTCCCTCTCATTTTAATTTCCTTCTATGTCTCAATGGCTCAGTCAATCCTACTTCCTCTTTTTGGTCTGTTTTATGGACCTTTTGTTTTTGGGCTTTTTTTTATTTTATTTTGAATTGGCTTCTATGAATGTTTATTGGCTTATATCTATGTGCATTTCCTACAGTGTAAGATTACAGCAGTTTCCAATATCTAGCTTTTCTGCCAGCATTACATGTTTCCCTTCTTAATGCTTCAATAATTTTTAATGTTTTATTTTAACAAGAACACAAGGGTATTCATCTTGGCATAGCAAAAGTGGACTCAAAAGGGACTAACATAGATAATTTGCAGAGATATATTGATATTAACCTTTGATCTGTTCATCTATGACAGAAGCCTCCTTTTTAAAACAGGGCTTCTCACCTCATGAAAGCTGATCTACTTCCAGCATTCAATCGTCTGATTTAAGCTTTTGTTTGATTGCACATTTTGCATTTTATTCATCAGAAATAGTGAGGGTATGTGTAGAGTATACTTTCTTATGTTCTCCGATAATCCTTTTTGCCCCTAAATTTTTTGACTTGATTTTTTTTCACTTTCTCACAGTCTGTCATGATATTTATCTGATTATACTGCGATATATACATAAAACACATACCTCATATTATCGTTTATTGAGAGCATTCACCTATTTGTCATTTTAAAGAGCATTAAATTCACTGGATATACACAGATACATGCGCATACAGCACATCCCCACTCCCCTGGTTCATAACTTTATTTTTTTCTTTTCAAGAGTAGATATCTTCCTGTTTAGCATTTCAGATGGATTTGCAAGGTGAGAGACTTTTAGCCATTTGAGGTAAATTCTGAGAGTAGTGATGGTGAACTGGGATGAGGAGTACATTATAAGAAAAGTCTCCTTAGTTTCCTTGTATTGGAAAATAATAGCAATAAAGTATAAATTTTGGCATCTACATTCTATTGGATCTCATTTTTCAATGCTTTCAGAGCTTCTCTACCTTTCTGAGCTTCTTTACCTCTCTGCAGCAGAATCCAGAATGCAGGTCATTTCCCTTTGCATTCCTGACAGGGTTCTGCTGTCAGATTTGCTAGTATCTCTCTGGATCATCTCATAATCACAGGAAAGTGAGTTTGAAGGGGAACTCGCCATCATACACACTGAATGTTTCTGGTTTGCATTCTTGAGAGATCTCGAAGAGCAATAGCTGTTTTACTTTTAAGAAGCTATGTGTCTCTAATGCCATCGATGGGTATTTGGTTAAAAAAGGCCCAGCAAATCCCAGCCTTGAAATGCTGCTAATGTGGATACAAAAACTTAGCACAAACTCTTTTGTTTAGCCGATCTGTTCTGTACGTCATTAATTAACCACATTCTTATCTTCAAAGTATCTTCAATGTTTACTGAATTTCCTATGCTATCAGATAGGGAGAAGTTTATGGTGTTGCAAGATTTCATTTTTGAAGGTATTTTCTCAGATTAATGGGAAGTAATTATGGGAATATGAAGAAGGGAAACAAAAAAAAAAAAACGTAAAGATGCCAGACTTCATAAAGAAAGACTTTCTGGGTAGATTTTGATTATATTGGGCATTACCTTGTTCTAAAGGACAGAAAACCTTAAGGAAAGGCAGGCCTGAACATAGACTGTTTACTTTTCAGATCTACTTTTCTTTTAAATTCTTTTACTTCAAGTTATATTACTCTTTAAAAAGCACAAGTCATAGATATGATATGATTGTTTCTGCAGGGGAAAACATACAGGTGCTAAATAAAAGATAAACATTGCATGATCTTAGATAAAAGTGGCAGCAAGAAAAAAAACTTTTCCTGACAAGAGACAGGCTATCTTGAAAAAGTTAAGAGTGTTTCTGTAAAGAATGTGTGGAAGAGGTAACGCTCAAACCAAATATGACAAAGCAAGACTTGTGATTCCCTTAAGCAGTCTTTGAAGATCAAAAGTACTGAGGAAAATGCCTCATTTTTTCACCAAAACAGGAGAGACTTTCAAGTTGAAGTCTGAGTATTATCAAATCTGTTGGGTCCTCTGCTTCGTGGGTCTCACTTTTGAGCTTTATGATTTGCCTGGTCCCTTTTTGTCATAACACCAAGAAGCCAGGTGCAGAAATCCCACTATACATTTTGACTTGATCCCACATTCTCAAACACTAGGATAAAATATATAATTATAATTCAAATATTGAAAAATATGTCTTGTTTTTGTCAGACAAATGGTTAACATTCCTTTCTCTTTATTAGCCCCTTTTGATTTTCATATAATGATCTTAGTAATAAGAGAACAGTGCTAGATGCTCAGATTTCTCTGTTACTGAATCACTGAGCTGCTTTTCATGATGCTTTGACAGTTTAGAACTAATGGAGGTTTTCACTGAGTAAGGACTGCAGAACTCAATCTGAATAAAACAGGTAGGCAAGGAATCTTCAGTGAAAGACTTTGAAAAGAAGCCTAAAAGACACAATAGATCAATTGGATCTGGACTTCAATTTCTCTTGGATTTGGGTCCTTAATTCCTCTAAATTTCTTCTCAAAAGCCTAGCCTGAGACATTTCCATGTACAGACCTGTAGAAAAAATTTCTCTTATGTTGCTTTGCCTACATTATAATTTAGATAAAAAAGAGACAAACTTGAAGATATTTGAAGGAATTCTTCACTTGTATTTCTTACACATATGAGGGATTTCAAATCATCTTAGTGTCAGGAGAGAAGTAGTTATTTCACCTGACCTAGAAGTAAGGGACTGATCCAAGCCCCAGTGAAAAAGCAGAAGGAATCCCACGTGATTTATGTATGTATTATGATTATAAAAGGGCATTAAAGTGAATAAATGAATTACAAAACCAAAAATATACAAACATACAAAACCCACCACAATTAAATGAAAAAAAATTAGTAAAACTATTTTTGTCTTGCTATTCTGTTTCTTGCCCATTGCTTACCTGTGAAATTTTCTGGAAGTCTCTGGGGCCTATCATATGGTCTTGGAGCTTCAGAAAGAAGTACATCTTCAGCAGATGTCTTAGTAAGAAAGCATTGCTATCTTAACAACTGGAAGAGTTATGGTATCTCACAAATATTTTACAATAGATAGCTTTCACCTATGCATGCTCAAAAGTAGTAAATTTGTTGTGCTACCTTTCCATGGTTCACCTTCTTTTGCTTTATGTTTGGGGTTTCTGTTTTGATTTGGGTTTTTTTGGTTGCTGCTTTTTTGCTTTCTTCTGATGATACCTCTTTATTTAAAGCATTTTTCTTTCCTATGAAACTTTTCATCCAAAAATGTCCCTTTTTATCATCCCTTCTTCAGAACTGAATAGCCTAAACTAAGGAAGTGTCTAAACTAAGGAAGAAATCATCTCCACAAAAGTTAATGAAGCAAAAGAGCATAACAAGGTCAGATCTTCTACATGGGGCTTCTGTGGTTTTCTTTTACTTATTGATGGCCCTGAATCATTACAGAATCAACTGTAAGCTATATTTCACAGGAGGTTATATTTCACAAAAGAAGTGAAAAGAGAATTAAGAACCCAAAAAAGATTTAGAAAACATAATTATAGATTAATAGTTATGACTTCTGTGTGTGACAAAAATTTTGGGATTAATATGGTGGAAATACCCAATCACCGACAATCAATCATCAGGATGGAAATGGAGAGTATGCTTCCAAGAAGGATAGCATGTAGGATTTAGTATTCCTCAAGTCCTAGGTTAGTAACTGAACAATATTTGTCCATTAAAGCAACTAAAACATCTATAAGAATATTCTTTGTTGAAAATGGAGGAATTCAGAATTAATAGGAAAAAAAATAGCAAAGTGGAAATTAAAAGGGAATACTTTATGAAAATTGTAAAGGGTAAATTTTTGTAAAGCAAATGGTTCTGATTGCTTTAGATTTCTAAATTAATTTGCATGCTTTTCTAACAGGCTGCACAAATCAATAGAATGGGTAAAATTAATTCATATCTACTATCTATTATTCATGGCATAAGCTATCAAAAGAACATAGAAATTTCTTTTTTTTCATGCTCCTTGATATTTCTGATACCTCATAGTTATTTTACCTTTTCCTATGTTGAACTCACAGATTTTAAATGATAGAAAAGAATTTGAAAATCATTGTTTGAAACTGTATGAGCAAACAAGTGGTGTACAAAGTCCCTGGAACTAAAACTTATCAATTTCTTTCCTTAGAAGCATGAAGGTAAAGAAATCCTCTACTTTAGCCCTGTTAGTCAAGTACAAGTAAGGTTTATGTTGGAGTATCAAAGCTGTTTATTGAGTCTATATATCACTTATGTACACTATGTACAAATCACACCAGTGATGTATGAAGTTGTACCTGAAAGGCAGAGCTGTGAAATGGAAATCTAGCTGTGGTCAGGTTTTGCCAGAACTCCACTAACCCTAATTTCTCTGCGAAGCAATTCCAAGCATGTTCTAGCCTGCAGCTAAATAAAGGACAAGCTAAGAATCAAGAAAAAGGACATAAGACAGGACCTTCATTTCAGAGTCTGGATTCTAATTTCAAAAATGTCAAAGTAAATGGAAAGGGATTTTTATTTAAATAGAACCATGGCCTTGGCTAAAGATTTCATGAAGCAAAGGTGGGAACAGAATGCCAAATAACTAGGCAAGGAGGACAGTATGAAAGACAAAAAAACCCCCAAAAACAAAAAACCAAACAAACAAACAAACAAAAACCAAAAACAAAACAAAATAAAACCAAAAAAAAAAAAAAAAAAAACAAAAAGAAAAACACCAAAACCCAACAGTTCACATTACCAGAAGTTATTGCAATTTGCTGCATCCTTTTTTCAACATTAGGTTATGTTTTTGTCAAGAACATTTAATGAGCTTTCTAGGACACAATCTGTAGATGTGTCAGGCCAGACTAAATGACCAAAGTGATCCCTTATGACATGAAGATCTATATTTAATAACCCTGTAGGGTTGTTATTAGACATTCTCAAAGACAGCATATCTTGAAACACTGTACCCTAGAATATAATACCAGCAAGAAAAATCAGACAACAAAGGAAATCTGGAATGGCTGACCACCTACAGAGGGTCTTGAGGGGGCAAACATATTAAGTGCCTAGGTATTTTGTCCTCTCTCCAAGACCCTGATACTGCTCATTTACAGCAAGGCAAACATATTAAGTGCCTTGGTATTTTGTCGTCTCTCAAAGACCCTGATACTACTCATTTACAGCAAGGCACATCATGAGCATCTTCACCCTGCTGTAAAATTAACAGGGGACTACAGTCACACAATGCACAGCTTAGCTCAGGGTTTGAATACCCAGGTCTGTGAGAACCTTCAGCTAAAACATAAAAGATGTGATCCAAAATAATTATGGAAGAGAAACTAGAAGAAATAGAAGCCATACTGGGATGCCAACAGTGAAAGACAAAATCTTTGTTTTAAGTACTTTCACTGTTTCAATGAGGATATTTTTAAAAGAAACATTTTATTGTCACCAATTGATATGATAAGGATATATCAGAAAGGCATCAGCTATAGAGTATCTCAGTATAGATTAAATATATCTGACAGATCTATAGAATATAGATATATTTAAAATATCTTGACACTGGTAAATTGGTAATGAAACAAGAAAAGAAAAACTGAAGTGGTTGAAGGGAGACAAAATATTTGGGTATACAGGTTACTAAAATATTATCAGGAGAGCAAAAAGATATGCTTTCAGTCTCCATTATTTGGTCTGCTCAAATACCAGCTAAGGGGTGGATGGTTGAGTAAAAGGTAAACATCCATAATTAGGAATCGTGAGATTTACATATTGAAGTTAAAATCTTCTGAACAAGGAGATCCTTATACTATTGTATTAATTTTCCCCAGGCATATGGAAAATTCCTGTGGCTTGGTATATTTATTTTTATAGTGGAATTAAGTAATTCTGACAGGAGGACAAATGAAAAAGAACTAACTAGCTTTTTTCCACTTGTAACATCTGGGGTCAGAAACAACTCCCACTGCTCTACAATTTAATTAGACATCACTAAAATTATAAAAGTGTAAGCAAAATAATGACTCCTACACTTTCCATGGGGACGCACATGAACTAACTTTGGTTCCCATCCTCCTGCCCAGAAAAGGAAATGTGAGGAAATGAGAGTGGTTGACGTGAAAATTTTATTGAGAAGATCAGAGAACGTCTCACTACTGGATGATTGAATCCAAGGCACCATTTTTTTATCAGACAGGCATATAATCCCCAGGTCATTCACCTGGATGGAAAGGCATCACTCATATCAGTGATTAACAGTACAGGTAAATAACATGTAATGATAAATCAAATAAATTTTCTATTTAGTGATTAATAGTTGTATGGAGAAGCTGAAAAGGGATGTAAACTCTTATGAAAGTTAAGGGTCATGGATCAATTGGATCAATCAGAAGCACTTACATTTTCAGAGGATTTCTTACAAAGCAGTCATCAGATTCATGACATGCTTATTCACATTGAAAAGTGCTGGTTTCTGAGTGAAATTTAATATTGTCTCTCAAACAAGACAGGTTCTTGTGACTGAAATCAGTGTTAAGTAGAGCTCTGGAAAGCAACTGATTAAATGAAATAATTTCTAGTGAAAGAGGTCAAGTATAAAAATATTGGGTTTTTTTTTTTTTTAATGAGGAACAATTTTGAAAATAATATTTTGAAATTATATTCCAGTTTATGACTTAACCTATTCCTTATTTTTAAGCAAAATCAAACCTCTTTGGTTTTGGATAATATATTTTTTTTTCTTTTTCTAATCATTTTGTAGCATTCTCCTGAAGTAATAAAGAGAAGTACTTATCGATTTTTCTTAAAACCCATTATGCACAATACTTTTGAACTTCACCAAAGATATTAAACTTAGAAGCCTCTCACTTACTTGTGTTCAGTTCCATAATACAGATTTCCTTTCCTAAATTGTTATGGTCATTCTTCAGAAGAGTTAAAGTTACAGAAAGTTACCAATGATCAAATGAAAAATTTAGTGCCTGACAAAGGATTAAAGTGCCCTGGGATAAGAACTGCCAAATATCTATGCTTCTACAATGACAAGGACATTTGGATATGTTCAGGTGCCACAATAGGAATATAAATTTCTTGATAAAAACTTTTTTTACCACAGATCACTCTTCTTCAGTACTTGAAAGTCTATTGCTAAAGCAAACACAGTGTTCCACCATTTGTTCTCAAAAGCTATTCTGAAATTGAAATTGTTTTCATTAAACAACACAGGGGTGACTTAACTGGTTGTTTCAGAGACAGCCAGACCCTTCCAGGTCAGTTTGTCTTCACTGACAGAACTAGGCAGAATTATACAGAGCCACTGGTAAATAATAGCAACACTGATGCAATTTTTTTTAATTTATTTTTTTATTAATTGGAAAATAAGAAGATAATAATGCATCAGAGGATGAAAATCCTTTCATCCTGGGTTATAATAAATAAAATTTGTGGATGTAGATACTGCTGGCATTTTGGCTATTTTCCACTGGGAGCAAACTAAAAATTTCTTCTAATGTCAAGACTTTAATGGAATATTGAGGGTATGCTAGAAATTCAGAATTAGGAACACTGGGTAATTAGATTTCTGCTGAAGACAAAATAGGGATAGCTAACATTGTTCGACAGCCAGATGGAACTAACTCACACTGAGAAAACTAATAGCACTGCAAGATTTTGAAGTCTGAGCAAGAGTCTCAGTTTATATGTGTGATATACGGATTCAGTTGGGAACTCCCAATTGCATAAGAAATCTTGATTTTTCTTCCACTTTGTGCAGCTTGCATCCCAGTGTACTGGAAGCTCCATTGTGGAGAAAATTTAAAGCATTAGTTCTACATTAAAAGAATAATACAATGAGAGCAGTAATAGATGCACACTGATTTACCATTGCAGGACAAATCATTCTGTTTCTGCTGACCACTGGAAGTACAAAATAAGTAAAAAATAAACTGATGGAAGCACAAACTCAACTGCTGGAGTTTTTCATTATGGTTTTTTTTTGCTTCTTAGAAACAATATTTCTTTAGAACAAACACAAACTATTTTTCATTTTGTATGACATGGAAGACAAAACTGATAATAATCTGATTAAATTAACACTGAGAAACTTGTTGAGCTTTACTTTACAAATGTGGATCTGTTTGAGAAACACAAGGGACTCAGTGAACACCTGCAAAAATGAATCACTGTGCTATGTGTGTGTTTGCAGATAGTTATTTGACACATTGCCTCATTGAAATATAAATAAGACAGATAACTCAATTAGATTTTTTTCACACATAATAGTAAAAACTGTGCTTTTCCCTTTGCACCTGGCTATGATTTGTTGCAATTGCACTCAGGTCATGTTTTCAAGCTTTGCCTCATAACCATGACTGAAACCTTAACTTTTACATAGAAGCTTGGATTAACACCTAATTTATTGATTCCAAAATATATATTAAAAAAAAAAAAAAAAAAAAAAAGAACCAAACCAAAAGGATAAAAAAAGGAAAATAAAAAAGAGCAGAAAAAAAGATAACCTATACAAAACCTGTGAAAGACATAAACCACAAATTACAACTTCTTACTTTTTTAGAATGCATGAGACACTTCATGACTCTAAATCCGCCAGGAAAAGAGGAAGGATGCAGACAGGTAGACACGCAGTGTAGTCTCACCAAGATTTCCATTGCTTGATCTTAGTAAATTGTTGCTAAAATAATTGCTCTTAACATTGGTTACCATTTGAATAGCTGAGAGCTTTAAATCACAATACTTATGAATAAAGAGGCCACACAACTATACAGTATAAGAAAAGTTGGTTTGCAGAAGCACAATATACCTCTAGGTTAATTAACCCTTCAGAAGCAAGCTGGGATGATTTAGATAAACAGGTATTGTCTTGTAGACTTGTCTTGCAGACTTGAGTGATTCTCAAGGTTTGTACATGGAGGACCACATAATACAGGGATGCCTAATAGGGCAGCTGAACAACACTAATCTCAATGTCTTTGTGGGTGTGTCTGCACAAGTCCTTTAAATCCTGGACCAATCTGAAGTGAATTTTACAGTTGTTTTCAGTTAACATTCTTCGGTTCAAACTGCTTTAAAAAATTTAAGTAATTGTAGTCTTTGTTACTTATTTATACTATTTTTTATATCCCACTGTATTTCCCTTTGTAGCTCTACTGCATTTTTCCACACCTTGGTATAAGAATGTTGCACAATCATTGCTACAAGTTAAACTTAGTTTTTTAATTAATTGATGCTAGTAGTCTAATATATAAGAAAACCGCTTCTCTGAGTTCAGTGCTGCTGTTCACCAAGACTAGCTTGTCCTTCTGTAAGCCACTGGCAGTTTCTGCTGATCTTTTGATGGATCACCAGTTCTTCCAGTGGGCAGACAGTGAAATGTAGCCTAATGATTCCCGACTGAAAATAGTTTCATCTGTTTAATGTTTCCCTAGCTAATAACTGCAGTAATAACAGATTAAAAATAGTATCAACATGTTTTAAAAAAAATGCTTTAAAATATGGTTTGGCATTTTCAGAACATTTTACCTTCTGGATTCTCAGCAAAATTAAGATCTCAGTTCAGAGATTCAGAAGCAGGAATAAAACATTTCTTCTCTTACTCAGGAGTCCAATATCACTGCAATCATTCAAAAGTCATTCCTTGCACATATTAATTCATGTCCTTGTTTTCCCTGTGGTACTGAACTCTGCCTACAAGAGAAAACACTAACAACCTTATTATGAGGTGATCTAAACTGGATTGCTTCCAACCTCTTGTTGCTACTTCTTCACAAGTCAGAAGGAAATATTTTAGACGGAATATCATACATTGTTGAACCTTCAACTGGAAGGTTTTTTAATTTACATGGGACAAAGAAAGTAGAAAACAAGTAAATCTTTGTGAGGCAAACTTTATTTTGTTGTTTGTTACTATTACTGTTCTCTTATTCATCTGCTAAGCTAAATATAGGAAAAGTAATTAATTGTTTTATAATTTATTCCTTACCTCTATTCTGAGCTCTCTTCTCTGAGCTCTTCTGCTCTTTGCTTGGGTCTTATCTTTGCACAGTGCCCTACTGGGGAATATAACACAAGCAGCCTCTGACATTTGCACCATTGTTCTGTGACACACCAACATTTGTAATATCAATAACAGAATATTTTGTTGCCCATGGCATACTGTGAGTCTAGGGGTTATTTTGTGCTGTCAGTTGCTCTTTATTCCTTAACTCCATGATGTGCAGGAGATCCCCAGAAACTATTGCTCTTCTAAAACTATGTCAGTGTTAAAGCACTTACAACAAACTGAACAGCAAAATGCTATATTAGCTCCAACTATGCACACCAGGGTTCCTTGGGCAATCAAACTTGCTGAAATTAAAGGTCAAGAGATCAGGACTGTAACTTTAAGCAACCCTGGGGAAGGCAAAAGTCTTCCACCTTTGTTGTATTATGCAAGCTGTCCATGATCACAGAAAGTGAAAAACAGCTATCAGATCACAGGATCTTTTCAGAGCTAGAAGCACCTGCAGTTAGGAACAAAAGAATTCACAAAGCCCTCCTTTCATAAGGGAGGCTAGGCTAGCTGATAGTTCAGTGTGCTACTCTTTGGCAAATGTGTGTACAGTCATCTCAGCAGAAGACAATATTATGGACACTTAAATTTTGTAATGAATCATCTCTCTGCATTCATGTTGTCAGAGGAGAAACTAGAAAATTAATTTATAGAAAAAAGTAAAATCCAGAACACTGAATGAAGTTTGCATCTTAAAACATTTATTAGGGAGCAGTCACCGCACTAAAAGAAATGACAGAGCAAAATAAAAGGCAAAAACTTTGTATTAGCTATCATTTCAGAATCAGGAATGAAAAAGTGAAAATATGGCCAAAGTGTGTGTTGTGATTTTCCTAATCCTATCGGATTATAGAGTACTCACACTGGCTTCTAGGGAGGGATAGTAAGACATGGATATGTACAGCCTGCCTGACTCTAGTAGGAGTAATCAACACCAGTTGCTGAGACCTTCAGGCTAAATCTGTGCTCTATGTAATGCAGTTAATTCTAAAAGCAGTACATAGTCTCGCTCAGTGTTATATTGTTGCCTATATTAGCATTTTAATTTTAATCAGAACTGCAGTTTTCACTCAGCCCTCCTGATAATCCTACTTACCGCTTGTTATTGCACATATAAATTAGCATGAGCTCAGAGATCACAACCCAGGTTCCTTTCTGATGAAATTAAACCAGAAGATGTGCTTTATGAGTGTACCTAAATGCTCGCTGTCTGCTAATAGACATTAGTCCCTGGAAATGGGCTAGAGTAAAATGAAATTAAATCCACCTAAATGTGTACAGTATACCTATCAACTCTCCAGCATTAACTGCTTTGTTCAACACTTGCTCCTGTTGCACTGGCAGTGTAGACACAATGTTTACCTTCACTATTCCACCATGCAATCTTCAGTGTCCAATATTTCTCCTTAAAAACTAAGGGGAGGTGAGGCTCAGACTACTTACAGATCTCATCAGTTTTGCTGCATGATGAAAACAGGACTCGTTTATTTATTCACCTGTGTAAGAGACTGAAGTGTTAATGGTTAATGACAATCAATTGGCCATTTGAAAAAGCAGCAGGGTGCTTTTCTGAGGCCAGGTTTACACCCCACAATCTAATGGGAGGACAGAGCCTTTTGTGTGTGGTGACAAAACCTCTAATCCACACGGGACAGAGAGGGGGCGCTCCCACCACCTGAGAATGACCATGACAAATCAACCTCTGTTTAGCGACAAGCTGTGTTTTGAGCCAGATGGAGGAAAAGGCTGATACGAAACACATCCTGCCGAGGTGGGATAATGCTTTTTATCATAAAAAATGTCCTCTCTTACACAACTGGCACAGGTGTAAAACTCCCCTCTGGGGGAGGTATCAGGACATTCACACATAGACCTGAAGGTTTTCATCCCTTCTGATGGGGCTTAACTGCCTCAAATTTATGAAAAGCAGCTGTCATGTCTTAGAAGGTGTGATAAACCATCAAAGTCACCCAAAGTGCCCTCAGACACATTTCTGGGGCCTTCCACCAGATGGCTGCACCAGATCCAGTGTTGCCAGAGTGTAAAACCTCCCCCCAAGGGGAGGTACCTAGGCATTCCCACCTGAAGCTGAGCGTTTATTAACCCCTTGAACTTTGTGTTCTGTGGGCTTACCCACCTCTGACAGATCAAGATATCTAAATGGCAACAACCAAGTCTCGTTACTGAATCCACTGGATCTTTCCTCTCCTGTATGTACTTCTTGTCCTTCCTTTATCTTTCTTTCTTTTCCTTATTTATTTTCTTAAGCAATATCTTTCCACAATATAATTTTTTGCATTTCTACAGATAATAGAGAGAACAGCTACAAACCTCCTTTCAACTGCAATGAAATTGTTCCAAAATAAACCTGCCATAAGCATCAGTCATTCAGTATCATTTCACTCTAATCCACCCCAAGGGATCTATTAACAAGAACCTCAGTTGCCCTTGCCTTCAGGGGTGGGTCATAACAACCTAGTATCAGGCATATCATAGCACTCAATGTAAATGGAAAAGACAGAGGCACACCTGGCTGAACATCACAAATAGCACAAGTTGAAACACAGATCCAAAAAAGCTTTGCACTTCCAGGATTTCTCCCCTCGTGTGCTCCAAAACACTAAAACATTTCCTTTTTTCAGGCTTATCTACACTGTTTGAAAGTGTCTATTGGCAATGGATCATGGCTGTGCTTGAATGGTAATGTACAGAACTTCTAGTTTGCTTTGAAGCTTTTAAGTTGAATATGGTATGCTATGAAGAATATATGATACACAGAGCCTCCACACTATTATCCTATTATTATTATTATGTTTTGAAAAGAGTGTTGTGATCTAAATGAATATCCAAACCGACCAGAAAACAATTATATTAGAGACTCAGAGTTGGAGGAGGTGAACCAATCACAAATTATGCAGGAGTAACTGATACAAGTACTGGACAGTATAGCACTTATTGTATTAAGAAGGTTCTTTAGAGCTATATGTGGCACATGGTAATTGAAGAATTATGCAATATACTGTTAAGGTCAAAGGTGTGAACTGCAGGTTGATTTCACATTGAAGGCTTTCCCAGTACTGAAACAATGCAAGCCCTGTTTATATATCATACAAACATATATAAAGGAGTGGTTGTTAAGTGACACCTGAGCAGTTCTAGTATCAAGTGAAACTTAGCACAAAGGTGTTCAGTGGCAAATTATTCCCATGTGTCCATTGGCCCAATAGATCTGGTTTTCATGCTTCCAGCCATCTATCCCACTGTCTGCCCGTGCAAGACCATAGACTGTCAGTGTGTACTCATCAAAAAATGCTGGTAAATGGAGATTACCAATATAAAAAATAGAAGTTGTTCTTGTTTTCATTGTCTGGAATAGAAGAAACCCAGGCATTTTTTGCCTGCTTTTTTTATTTACCACTGCAGGACTGCTATATTCAACTTGACCTAATAGTCTCATTTCTCTTTCCAGCCCTACTTTCCCAGAAAAGGCCAGGATATTATTTCACACCATATAGGAGTCACTACTAATGTTCCTTTCATTTCTTAAAATTCATTTTACAAACAGCAGTGTAATTTTTAAGGCTTTTCCAGGATGTTATTTAAACTTCCTCAGGAGGCATTCAACTTCTTCATGGGGACTTGTGCTTTTGAAATGTATGCTGTTCATAGGAGAGCAGGGACAGGAAGAGATTAGCTAATTCTCCTGTAAATGCTCATTTTGTTCGAGGAGAAACCAGGTTCAATATCTTCACTTGAGAATAAGCATCAGTCCTGTCCTTATCTTTGTTTCCCACTCCCAGTCTGTTACAGCAGCTCTGTTAATATTCCCAACACCTCACTGATACTTCTCCGCAGAAGTAGAAAAAAGGACATGGTGAAGTGGCAAGAACAGAGATAATAATATAATCAAAATCCAGTACAGGAAAACAAAATAAAAAGGAAACCAATGAAGGCAAAAAGCCAAATTGGTACCACACCTAGTAAACCTACACCCCATCACTGTCATACAGAAAAAATAACACAGAAGAGAGCTGATTAGTTGAAACACAACTGGCTTTTCTTTTCCCAAAAAATAATATTTTAGCCGACGAATATTCAAATAAAGCAATTATGCTATATTGCTTCTTTTATGAAGCTGTATAGATTTTCCAAGTATACCAGACTAGAAAGTACTATTAATTTTTATGGGGAAAGGAACACTGTGTCTATATTTGCAGTTTGGTTTGGGTGAGGGATGTATCATTGAAGGAAACCTCCTTATTGCCAGCACTTTCCATTTTTTTGTTGTCATCACAGTGCTTCACAGTCCAGACACATTTCAGCAGATTTTAACTTGGACTAGAAATGTGTCTGGTGTGGACTACACTTGATGCTTATGCTTCATATTTTCCTAATGTAGACATCAGCAATAAAACTCTCATATTACATCTGAGAGGAACGGCCTAACTGATTGGCAGCTTCAACCACATTAAAAAATGGCTGAATCAGTTTTTTTGAGCTCTTTTTCTTTTTCTTATCTTCGAGGAAAATAAAATCTGTCATAAGTACCAAAAATGGCAGAGTCAGTTTAAGAGAATATTTTGCTAGAAAATGGCTATTTAATATCGGGACTTATAATGGAAACTGTTTTTCCATCTCAGTTGCAGCTGTTACCGTTCTGACATCGTCTAGTAGCTAATGAAAGGTATGCAGCATTTGCAAAGTGTTTGCTCTTTCAGGAAAAAAGAGGAAATTCATGAAATGTCTAGAAATGTGTATAAATGAATGCAGAGAATATAAGTTATTTGCTGGCATATGGAATGACTTTATTGTAGAAACAAGCCACTCGGAGAAAGACCTGTGGTGTATAAATATATATATGCTATGTAATAAATGCATCCAAATTTGAAAGCATTAAAACCTATCACAAAACTTCATATATCCCCAGAGAACCCAGTTCTTCTTCTATCAGTCTAAGGACTTGTGAAAAAAGTTGCCTAAATATCACATAAAAAAAATGTAACTAAGTTATTTTTTGCAAACTACACATGTATAAAGACCAATTCATAACAAATGTCCACATCTCTTACTCACAAATTCTCTAATTCATTCTTGGTTTTATTACCCTCTACTCTACAAAATGTTGTAAGTGAAGTACACATGTATTTGTACTAGTCAGTCATGCAACCTATAAAGTTAATGCAATTATCAACTTTAAATTTTCTTCTTGGAAAAATCCAGGATAAACTTTAAAGCCCAAAGAAAAGATAGTTCTGATTACACTAATAGAAAAACTAACATCCAGACTGTCAATAAGGCTTCAGAATCCAGAATATTTGCACAGAAAAGACCTGTGCTGACTGCAGTGTTTGATCCATATCTTATAGCCATAATTAACACCATGCTTTATTTTCACCCCACACAGTTTTCTGTGGCCATGAAAATGGCCTCATACAACATTAATTGTCTGTGTCAATCTAATTAGGTTTCAGATCCAAATGATACTGAAGTCCTATCTCACAATATTTTTTTTTGGAAAAAAAGGATGACTAGTGTAACTTTTGCAGGTAATGTGCAGAGCCATAGGTCTTGCCCCTTGTAGATATATGTTTTCCTTTATTACCCTTTGATGATACAGACAAAAAGACCCCTTTAAGTGCCAATAATGATGACATTGACTGAATCCATTAAAAATATTGGAAAATATTTGAAAAGATAACAGGAAAACTAAGGACATATTCCTAATATCACTAAGGTGATATTTCCAAGACCAGAAGAAAATAACAATTCATTATAGAGCAAATGCATATGTGTATTTTCTTTGCTCAGATAATAGTACTTTGTATGTATGTCAGTTGAAGATTACAGGAATATTTCTAAAAAAGAATAAAGTGAGATTTCTGGATAATAAATAGGACTGTGAAGAGATCTGCTTTCCATATTTAGGTTTCACATGCACTTTTGCCATAACCTTGGGTAAAACGTATTCCAGTTACACTTGTCTCAGTTTTTCTAGCCATAAAACAGAAACAATACTTCCTCACCTCACCGGAATGAGGTCATGATCATCTTGGTACTGTTTGTTGTACGCATTTCAGGAGACAGGCAGCTATATAACTCAAGTAGTATTTCATAAGGAAAATATCATACAATTTCCTGTGTGCATCTAACTGTGAGATTATTCCCCACACCTCTGTTGTATCTTTTATCTTGTTCCATTTCCATTTGAAGCCTCTGTTAATATTTACTGTTAATCACATTATCAGATTAAAAGTTCAGGATACATTAGTCTCAAATGGCGTCCTTTACATACAAGACAAAGTATGACTCTTTATTTGTTTCTCTAGGAAATGTTTCTTTGATATTTTCTTTGTTATTTTTTTCCTAAACCTGTTAGGTGCCAACATAATTACCTAGAGAGAAAATAATTTAAACTTGACATAAGAAAATGTGATTCAAATATTCAAACCTTGCATAATTAACCTGTCAATATTTTCATGCAGTATGATTGGCTGTCTCATAGAAACTGTAGATTTAATAAAATTTAAATATTTTTCATCATATGTGTCTGACAAAAGATGAACTGGTACATGTCTACCCATCAAGGATTTTTCAAGAACTTATTCTAGGATAAGAAATGTGCTACAGAATTCCTGTTCACAGTTATTCACAAATTTACAGCAACTTCTTGAATCCATTATGCATTTTTCAACTCTGTATGTAAAGGGCAAGATATTCACTGAAGTCTGTACATATCACTTTACTGTTTTCATTATCAACTCTCTTCTCAAGCTCAGGTTGGTGTCGGTCGAAGGCTTCAGTGCTGCCAAACCTTGTATGTAAGCAGAGCTCTGTTACAATATTTTGAAACTCAATATAAGTACCCACAAGCATGATTAAGTTTTTTCTATTCGCATATTATTCTTCTAATGGAGTGAGAGGGGTAGGGGAGGACAACAGTGAGAGAATCTAAAAGTTCTAAGGTTTTTGAGACCCATTTTTAAGAGTTTGAATTTTCTCATGTATTTTGGGGGCAACCTGGACTGCAATGTTGTCCAAAGACAACACAAATGATCTAGGTAGCTGGAACTACCTATATTGGACAATGTAATGCTAACCACTGCAATACACAAAAATCTTCATGGATATTACAAAATCCTGAGTGTCATGTTCTCACCTACTCTGAAAAAAAAATAAAATGAGAGAAGAATTTAAGAAGTCATTTTAGCAAAATAAATAATTGTAAACCTACTTCAAATGGAAAAAAGTAATTAAAAAAAGAAGTTTTAAATGTTTATGATGATTACAAGTCTTTTAAGAAAGGTTAAAGTGATGGTAAAGTAAGACTGAGCTGCTGTGCAAACTAAAGGAAGGAACTTGACATAATGCAGATTGATAAGAGATCTGGAAACTATCTTCATACACAGGTAGGAAGATCAAAGGTAACTTTTCCAAACTATCTAGTCCTGATGTGTAAAATAGGGATCAGGCAGAACACCTTAAGCTTTGTATATTTACAAAAGAACCTCATGCAGCAGCTAAAGAATGCTATGTCTGGATAGCATGTATTTATGTTGAAGAGAGAATAAGGCCAACCACAATATATCAAGTCTAAGAACTAAGAAGTTACACTAAGAAATATACCTGCATATGCTTGGTTTGTGTTCACGTAACAAAAGGGGGTTTTTGTAGATGTTCATATCACCAAGCACAACAGGCACGCAAATGGGCCTTCCTTCTGTTTTAATCCCATGTTGAGTGCACTTCTCCCATACAGCTTGTCATAAAAATTCCACTATCCTCCAGAATCCCCAAGCAGGGGCTCTTTTTGGAAAAGGCCTGAGGTTGGCAGGTTCCCTCATAACTAAATGATATTGTAAAATAATGTCAGCAAGAACAAAACTGTACATGACAATTTCTCTTTACTTTTTCTTGACGTCTGCATTCTCATGAGTGAAAACAGCATTGAGTCGTGAGTTCAAAATGCAACTACCTGCTGCAAATGTAAATATCAGCACATTCCAGGGTTAGACTTGTAAATTTCTTCACCTCTTGTTTTAGGGCACTAAGCCAATGGATCTGGCTTCTAAATATATGAAATTTGTCAATATTTTTGTCACAAATGGCTGACCAACAAGGAAAGTAACAGCACAATAGTATTTGGAATATTTTACTGCCTCAGGCAAAAACACTGAGTATACTATTGCAATCCAGGAATGAAAACATTATGCAGAGGCTTTGCTTTGTGATTTGAGCCAAGTTAGTATAAAAATCAAAATCATAAGAGTCTAATATATATTGGACCAAGTTTTATGGGAATTGAAGACTATTACTTCAGTGATAATGGTCACTGAATTGTGCTTCTCTTTATATTCTTGCACACACAATTACTCTAGTATCACATCAAGTATCACTTGAACAGGTATTGCAATGGGTTGAAATTCACCTCCTCCCTTCCATAAAGCATAGTAAATAGAACATATGCTGTGACTATAGGCGAAGAAGACATACGACCAGCAATTTCAGTTGAGCAGTAGATGTGACTCGCAAGTATTGTATGTGAAGAGTGTTCATAGTATATAGAACTGATATATGTCTTCTGTATAATTTTTAATTCCAATATATACAGTCCAGGAGCCCTATAATGCTGCACTTGGGGCCCCAGTGTCATTCCTATGTGTGTAATTAGAAAGAAGCAAAAGGATTTTGAAACAAGGGAAATCTAAGCAGATGTTAAAAAGTATGTTTATTTTGAAAGAGCCGCCATTTAAAAAGTAGGAAATTCATGTAATAGTTCTCACTCCACTATTCTGGATCAATGGGATAGATATAATCTTTTCAAAGCGCATAGCTAGAATATTTGATTTGCAGCACATGTAAAGGTTTTCTTCTGATCTAAGACTGGGCTCAAACTAGCTAAAAATTGTGTGAAGAGTGTTCATGTCTCTCCTAATTTTTTAGAAGTATTAATAAAGAGATAAATATGTAAAAATTTGAATTAATAAAGCAGGCCTCCAGAATGTTTTTATTTATAGCTGTCAGGCACTCTCTATGATTAGTCATTAATTTCAAAAAATCTTGGAATTCAAAAGCTGAAATCATTTAGTGGGTGAACTTGACAAAAGTGCTTATGCTGATAAAGCTAGATAACATATGAAGTGAGAGAGATGGTAGTCAAGAAAGAGGATGTTGTATTATTCAGAGCCATGCTATTTTCCATAAAACGTCAAATAGTTTTCAGCATGCAGGCATTTAATAATACTTTTTGGGTTCATTAAATATCTTTGGGGGGAGTGTGGACAAGAATTTCTGAAGATACATATTATCATTTATACTTGGGAGTACTGACTTAGAGATGATTCAAAACACAGTGCTTGCTTACAGGTACATTATCCATCTCAGGAAAAAAAAATACTTTCTTGACTGCTATTTTACTTACTTAAGGCATTTATGATTTATGGTATAAAATTACAGCTATTTAAATGACAGAAGAAAAATATGTTGCATACAAACTACAGCTTTCTTTCATTTCACACTCTTCAATTTTTGTGCCAGATTTGTACGCTTGCTTGTTTTTCCCCATCAGATTTGGCATACAACAGACCTCTGTGATCTTTGCTCAATTAAAGGTGGAAAAGGAACTGAAACAAAAGAGGTGAGGACAGAATTGTTTGTGAGCCATTCAACACAGCTGTTGTAAATATTATACACTTGCAGTATGCAGTGGCCTTTTACATAAAAAAGAATTGTGATTGTCACCATTTGGAGCTGTTTTGCTTTGTTATTCATAAATAAATTCTTTTAATATTGTTAGCTTTATTCATTTGTTTTTCGGGTGGTTTTGTTTCTTATCAACCTTTCCTTAAGGACTGCTATTTTTTTCAGCTAAAACACATTCTCTAAGATTTATCTGGCAGTAAAAAGAAATGTGTTTTCTAAGCGTAATGTAAAACATGAAAACTAAATTGCCTCTGTTTCCTCATGTTGTGATTACCAGAGACTGACCTCAAGATGACAGATTTCACTCTGTGGGTCAGTACATTAAGTCAAGTTTTTTGACTTCTTAAATTTTATTTGGAGGTAAAGTTCTTCTACTCTTGATCAGAACTGGTCAGATTCTAATTTTTTAATGTGTTTTAATATAAAATTGCATGATTTCATATAATATCACTTAGCCATGGGGGATAATCAGTTGGAAATTACCTCAGTGCCTCATTGTGGCTAACAAGCTAATGTTACTCTTAGATAGACTCCCTTAAGGTAAGAAAGGTAGACTATGTAAGAATAAGGAGTTTATATTATCTTATTTTCAGCAGTGAAGAAACAGTTACATGGACATCGTGTACATTCTGAGATTCAAGATTGAAAGAAGATATTGAAGACCCATGAGGAATAGAAATTTGACAATATAGAGCTCTTTACACTAGTAAAGGAGACTGAAAATTGAACAGAATCTGAGTAAAATTGATATTGGAAGTATTCCAAGTCTTGCTACCGATTCAAATATTTGTGAATGCATTTTACTGGATTTTACATGACCAAAAAAATATTAACTCAAACTTGTTGTGGTTTGGTCCTTTAGTCCCTTTTCTTGAACTATAAATTAACTTCTTTTTTTAAAGGTCATATATGCTTTCCTGCTTAGCAATTTGGCCTGATATTCATTTAATCTAACAGACTCCTTAAGTGTGCAAAGCATATCTTTTTCACACACCTGAGGAAAAATCTGTCTAAAATTTGGTAAAGCTATTGTACTTGGATGGTGAAGCTGATTTGCATGTGTGCAAGAATTTCAATATGCTTTAAATACACATGCAGAGAGACTCTACCTTGTGAATGCACCCCTTTTAAGTCTTTCAGGACTCATGCCAGATTCATGCTGGCCCCCATGAGCTCAAATTCCTGGACACTAAACAATTCAGAACATAGGGAAATAAAAAATACAGTCATTAGTGTAAAAAAACCCAGTAGTCTACTATGCAAAGAACATAATTTTCAGGTCTAATTAAGATCCCAATTGTTTTACATTTCCTCTGTAATGACTGATGGCATGAAGAGCCAGAATTCATCAATCTAATTTTTCTGAATTCTAGACTACTTCACTTGAGTAGCTAAAATGATGTTAACTGTGTCTGAGTCTTAGTCTATAAATAAGTCTGTTTGTTAAAACAATAACTTGTATAAAGCAAGGAGGTTTTCCTTCCTTCCTTCCTTCCTTCCTTCCTTCCTTCCTTCCTTCCTTCCTTCCTTCCTTCCTTCCTTCCTTCCTTCCTTCCTTCCTTCCTTCCTTCCTTCCTTCCTTCCGAATTCCTTCCGAATTCCTTCCGAATTCCTTCCTTCCTTCCTTCCGAATTCCTTCCTTCCTTCCTTCCTTCCTTCCTTCCTTCCTTCCTTCCTTCCTTCCTTCCTTCCTTCCTTCCTTCCTTCCTTCCTTCCTTCCTTCCTTCCGAATTCCTTCCTTCCTTCCTTCCTTCCTTCCTTCCTTCCTTCCTTCCTTCCTTCCTTCCTTCCTTCCTTCCTTCCTTCCTTCCTTCCGAATTCCTTCCTTCCTTCCTTCCTTCCTTCCTTCCTTCCTTCCTTCCTTCCTTCCTTCCTTCCTTCCTTCCTTCCTTCCTTCCTTCCTTCCTTCCTTCCTTCCTTCCTTCCTTCTTTCCTTCCTTCCTTCCTTCCTTCCGAATTCCATCCTTCCTTCCGAATTCCTTCCTTCCTTCCGAATTCCATCCTTCCGAATTCCTTCCTTCCTTCCTTCCTTCCTTCCTTCCTTCCGAATTCCTTCCGAATTCCTTCCTTCCGAATTCCTTCCTTCCTTCCTTCCTTCCTTCCTTCCTTCCTTCCTTCCTTCCTTCCTTCCTTCCTTCCTTCCTTCCTTCCTTCCTTCCTTCCTTCCTTCCTTCCTTCCTTCCTTCCTTCTTTCCTTCCTTCCTTCCTTCCTTCCGAATTCCATCCTTCCTTCCGAATTCCTTCCTTCCTTCCGAATTCCATCCTTCCGAATTCCTTCCTTCCTTCCTTCCTTCCTTCCTTCCTTCCTTCCTTCCTTCCTTCCTTCCTTCCTTCCTTCCTTCCTTCCTTCCTTCCTTCCTTCCGAATTCCTTCCGAATTCCTTCCTTCCGAATTCCTTCCAAATTCCTTCCTTCCTTCCTTCCTTCCTTCCTTCCTTCCTTCCTTCCGAATGCCTTCCTTCCTTCCTTCCTTCCTTCCTTCCTTCCTTCCTTCCTTCCTTCCTTCCTTCCTTCCTTCCTTCCTTCCTTCCTTCCTTCCTTCCTTCCTTCCTTCCTTCCTTCCTTCCTTCCTTCCTTCCTTCCTTCCTTCCTTCCTCCCTCCCTCCCTCCCTCCCTCCCTCCCTCCCTCCCTTCCTTTTCCTTCCTTCCTTCCTGCCTTCCTTCCTTCCTTCCTTCCTTCCTTCCTTCCTTCCTTCCTTCCTTCCTTCCTTCCTTCCTTCCTTCCTTCCTTTCTCTCTTTTCCTTCAGTGTTAGCATGTGGCAATGTCACTGAGCTTTCAACTGCCTGCTTCAGGCTAAGCTTCCATCTGATTCCAGTATTTTACTTGGTTTCATTTCAAATGGAGCCCAGTTCAACAATATTTTCAAGAACTCAAAACGGAAAGGTAAATGAATGGTGAAATACATTAATAAAACTCTCATTATGAGGTTCTGTCACCTTTGAGAATATATCCTGGGAAGGAAACCTATCTTGCTTCTTTTCTTTCTCTCTGTCTCAATCTGGCGAGCAGCATGGTAATAGCCATTTACCCACCAGGAAGAAGCAAAGTATCCTAAGACCTTCTACTGCTATCTGTTATTTATCCCTCATAATGCCTGTCTGAAGCAATTTAATCACTCAGCACTACCTTTTCCTGGTAGAGGAGTGGTTGGTGCCTGATGATGGGGATGACAAAGTTTATGAACAGTTAGACACAAATAGGAACGAGGCCTAGTAACATTGTTCTATGAAAATATTAGGTCACATTTGAATAAGAACATATGTACTATAAGGGACATATTTTGTCCTGACAGTGTACAAGGAGTAAACTGACCGGCATAGGAATTAGTCAGTGTCTTGATTTCTATTCCATAAGTACAGTAGGCCTTTCTGTCAACCTTTTGTCATGCTTCTACTTATGACATGCTTCTTTTTTCTTTAACTTGGTATTTGTTTCATTCACAAATGTGTAAAATTGGATGGTACTTTCAAAATAGTTCTGACAGTGTTGCAACTGTAAGTTTAGTTTATATTGTATATGCCAAAGTTTTCCAAAGGAAAATTATTCAAAGGAATATGCTGCAGGCTTTATTAATATTACTCTTTTTATTAGTGGTGTTCATAGAATTTTCTACTCTTTTGACATCACATGGATACAAAAAATCGTACTAGACTTCCTTATAAGACTTCCAAAGTTGTTTTTTTAGAAGAGTTTATGCTTAGGAATTCTTTTATGCTTCTAAAATATAAACATAACTGTTGTCTTCTTCCTAGAACCTCAGTAACATCTTTATACTTTTCACATGCAAGTAGGCAATAACAAATCTTCTATTTGGGACACAGAAACTAATTCTGTAATAGCTGAAAAAATACATGTGAGAAAAACAGGCTTGTTTTCATTACCTGTTCTATCCTTTTTCCATATCAATCATATGACAAAACTCAAAGCATATTTACCCAAAAGAAACATTATTTCATCTCTAACATTTTGGGAATGACCTTTAAATAATATGTGTATTGTCATGCAGTATCTATGTAGAGTTTTAGTTTAATCATAATGAGCAGTGGTAGAACATGAAACACCGCTAATGTTTTTACAAGCTATCTGTCATACCTCAATTGGCATTTTCAATCAAATACCTTGAGGGTGCTTACTTCTACAAATAGCAGCCAAAGCATGAACTTTTTTAATCAGAAAGTTTCTATAATGGCTAACAAATAATTTCTACTGTCACTTATCATAGATGTTTTTTCTAAGGAATGCACCATATGTTCCCTCTCTAACCATGCCTAAGTTACTGCAAAAGATGATGTGCAACTACAAAAAGAAAAAATGTAAAGTATAAAAAGTGTAAAAAATAAGTGTAAAAGCAGAGCACTGGTTCTTTAAAATCAAACTACCATCAAAAAAGGCTCTTCATCTGCTGGAAACTTTTAGTTTTCCTATGCACTTCCTCTGTTTCCGACAAAGAATTTTTCATCAATTATGTTATGTCTGCTAGAAGATTTAGGGATTGATTTCAGTAGGCTTGATACAAGGATTTGTTTTGATCCAAAATACTCAAAAGAGAGAAAAAGAAAACCCCAATTATAGATAGACTATAATCCTTTCAAATTTTATACCATTAAAAAGTTAATATAAATTTTCATTTTGAAGGAATACAGATTTAAGAATTGGTCTAAAAACTCACCAAAACAGGTAACAAACACAGATTAAAAGCACAGAATAAATCAACAATATTAGTGAGATAAACCCAGCAATCTAGTAGGTTTCTTGCCAAGATTATCCTGACAAGAAAAAAAGACTAATGAGGTAATTTCTTTTGCCAACCAGACAGCCTGTGAAGAGGAATGTGCCTAGTAATAATAGTAAAAATCCAGAGCCCAAAGAGATATCATTGCATTTCAATTCACAGAAAATATGATCATAGTGTGCCATGCATTAACAGTGTCCTCAGCAATGTGACTTTATGCTCTCACTAAAGAATGTCTGTAAAATGGACTTACACATGTAAGAGCTGTAAGATTAGCAAATAGTAAATTTACAGGGTGTTGGGAAAACACGCAGAGCTGGCTCTTCAAACATTGCAACTCCATTGAAGTTGGCTGTTAGTCATCTATGTGTCTGAGGATCTCAGCCAATATCCTGATTTTTTTTCCCCTAGTATATTTGGCTTATGTGCCGGAGATAAGTATGATTTTGATTTACATAGTGCTAGTATTTTTCCTAGTTTTTAATATGCGTTTTTCTTCAGATAACACCAACTTGTCATTGCATTTTTAACTTATTCTGGTCACTTAAGTACTAATTTTAAGGAACTATCAGTGGATTAAAAATCTATTTACTGAATAAATTAGCATGCATAAATCAGTATCTGTATATATACTCATTTCTATATATAGAATCTTATATTGATCATATGCATTACTTAGCATTTATTTGCATTGAATTTTGTGTCATTTCATTGCCCAGATTACTTATTGGGTTTCCTCTCACAGCTGTGAAAAAATAAATTGCCAGGCCCAAGATCATTATCTAAGATTTCCCTGTAAACAGTAAAGTATGTGATTCATCCTTCTGTAAGCTGAAATGGATGGACCAGCTTCCTAATGTATATATCTTTCCAAACTCTATACTAGAAGCTTAAATGTCAAGTTTAGTCTGGATATCAAACTTCTAGACAGCTAAACTTGGATTACATTAATTCCATCCTAAGTATCATAAGGTCTTTCAACTATTTATTCTATGCACATTTATCTTACTCTATTCAAAATAATTAAGTAATTGTTTAATCAGAAACTTCTGTGACCTCAGAGTCCATCATCTTTATAACACTGCTTGCAAAAATACTGCAGAGCACAAGGTGCTGGTGGGACCCCACCCTTAACAACTGTTTTGAAGGTTAGACTATAAATTGAAATTAGTAATTTAACAATGTCATATTCAAATTCCTTTACAACTCTTGGGTAAATATTGTCTGTTCCTAGCAAATTGGTTTTGTTCATTTTCATCAACTTCAGTTCAGTTAGAAGGCGTTTTTCAGACTTACCTTATACCAATGTCTCTTATGGCTTTAATATTGTTGGATGCCTCTTGTACATTTTGACAGTTTTGGGTTCCGCCATCTCTAACAGTCATCTGACTTCCAGAGCACATAGAATTTTATTTCAATGGTTTTTATATGTTGCTTCTTAGAATTTTTTTTTTCAGTCTGGTTTATAATAATTCTACATTGTTTATGAAGAATTATTGCTCTTTTCCCTTTTATGAAATTGAAGACTTCCACTTTAGGAAGAAAGCTTTTCTACCCCTTTCCACTTCCTTTACTCTTATGGTTAGCCATACAGAGCAAATAATAGTGTTTCAGTCCCTTCATTATTTTTTTTGTCTTAGTCTTAACTTTTTTTTTTTTTTTTTTTAGATATTCCTCATGCCTACTGAAAACACTTTATTCTTTTATCTGCTTTTTTAGGTAATCTTGTATCTGTTTTGCTTAATTTTATGGCATTTCTCTTTTGAAAGAAAACTAAAGAATTATTCAGTTGAATTGTGAGTTTTTACTTTTCTTAGGTAGGTAATCAACACAGTCACTATTAAAACAATTTTTGGATCAAGTATCCTACAGCTCTCAATAAGAAATCAAGAGATTTCATTTCTGTGATTTGCTAGAGGCAAATTTCTCCAAAAAGCATTTGAATTAAAAAAAATGTAACACATGATAGCACAATGTTCATCCAGCCTATGTGTGAACAATCAAAATCTCTCAATATGATTCTGCTTATTACTATGACTATGTTTTGGGATTTTTAAATATTTTTCAATCATTTTCAATATCCTATCTAGATTATTGATCGTACATAGTCCTAATTTTAAAAACTTCAGGTATGGAATTTCAAGCTACTGAGCTTGTCTGCTATGTTCGATGTGGCTAATTACAGTCCAAATAATATTTTCTGCCTTATTACTAAATTTAAAATCCCTTTTCTTACATAATTTTTCTCAGAAAAAAATACATGTTTGGCATTGCACATGGAGCACACCAAGCAATGCAATGAAGTCCTCATCTCTGTCTGGAGTTTATAGCTGGCATTTCTTGACAGAACTGATCCATGTGTCATTGTCAATTACATCCTCTTCAAAGACTAACTTGTTCTAGAAGTTTGGAATGGAATGGAATGGAATAGAATAGAATAGAATAGAATAGAATAGAATAGAATAGAATAGAATAGAATAGAATAGAATAGAATAGAATAGACCGTGTCTGTTGGAAGGGACTCCTAATTATCATCTAATCCAACTGCCAGACCAATTCAAGGCTGACAAAAATTTAAAGTATTATTGAGAGCATTGTACAATTGTCTCTTAAACACTGACTGGCTTGGAGTCAGTGTTTAAGAGGCAATTGGACAATGACTCTCTAGGAAGTCTGTTGCAGTGCTTGACCACTCACTCAGTAAAGAAATGCTTCCTGCAGTCTAAGTCTCCAACTTTGAACCATTTCCATGTGTCCCATCACTGCACAGCAGTGAACAGCTCCTCCCTCTCCACTTGCCCTCCTCAGGAAGCTGTAGAGAGCAATGAGAACTCCTTCCAGCCCTTTCATCAGTTTTGTTGCCCTCCTCTGGACTTATTCAAGGACCTTCACTTTGTTCATAAAATGTGGGGCTCAGAACTGCACACAGCACTCAGATGAGGCAGCACCACTGCTGAATACAGTGGATTCACCACCTCTTTTGACCAGCTCGTGTTGCCGTGTTTGATGCACCCCAGGATGGGGATTGTTCTCTGGGCTGCCAGGGCACAGTGCTGCCTCATACTAAGCCTGCTTTTGCATGGGACCCCCAGATCCCTTTTCAAGGCTGCTCTCCAGACACTCATCTACAAATTTTTACTAGTGTCTGATGTCAGTCTGTCCTAGGTGCAGAGTCTGGAACTTGGACTAGTTAAATTTCATCCTAATAATCATTTCCCAAAGTTTCAATCTATCTAGATCCCTTTGCAAGGCCTCTTGCCTCAAGAATCAATAGCATGTCCCAGTTTAGTATCAACAGCAAACTTGCTAATGGCGCATTCAACTCATGCATCCAAATAAGTTATAAATATTTTTAACAGATCAGGCCCTAAAGTTGAACCCTGAGAACACCTCTGATGGTTGTCACCAGTGAGATGTAGCCCCATTCACTACAACCATTTGACCTTTGCCCTTCAGCACACTGTGAACCTGCTTGTCCCAAACAACAGCTCCTTGCTTGTCCCAAGTTGAATACTCTGTCCAGAAGGATGCTGTGAGGGACAATATCAAAAGGTTTACTAAAAATCCAGAAAAAATACATCCACCACTAATACTGCCCCTGCCCGGCTCCGTGGGTCCCGCGTGCCCCCACAGGAGCGCGGGTGGGTTCAGTGTTAGTCGGTAGCAAAGAGTTGAGAAGGGCCTTTGCATGTGCTCCATCAGGAGCATTTATTGCTGCTACACTGTTAAAGGGCGCAGAGGCAAACACCAACACGAGCCCGAAACTCACAGTTTTATCTGGGGGTGGGAAAAGGCAGGACTAGGGAACAGGGACCAATGGGGAGCTCTGGGGAGCGACGAGGGGTAGAGGCTGACAGCCAACTGGGGAATCCAAACTGGGATAGGTTAACAGAACAAGCATCCTGGGAGAAGCCTTTCTGGTCACCCTAACATGAAGTGGTTCTTGTGGTACTGGGGACTTGTCCCACTGAAACTCTCTGTCCCTTGTAATGTATGTTCACCGGTCACCACACACCACCTTCAGTTCATCCACTAAGTGGGTAACTTTATAATAGCAGGATATCAAATTAGTTAAAAAGGACTTTCTTTTCTGAACCCAGTGTTGACTGTATCTGATGATTTAATAGTTCTTAAAATGCCTTTCAATACACCTCAGCATTATATTTTAATCTCAGTATAATCTTCTCCGTAATTTCCCCAGACTGAGAGGTCCATGGTTCCCTGGATCTTCTCTAACCATTTTTGTAGATTGGAATAACATTGGCCAGCTTTCAGTCAGCAGGGATTGTCCTTTTCTTAGATGATTGAGAGGGCTTCTGTCATAACATCTGCTACCTCCTTCAGTACTTTGGGATGAATCCTCTCAAATTCCATGGTCTTGTGAACATTCATCTTATGGTCTCTTACCATTTCGAGTCATTGCAAATTAAAAGCTGCTGATACCATACTTGTGTTCCTTCAACTTGAGGTGACAGGGCATCCCAAGGTCTACCACTATTATTAAAAATAGAGTCAGAAACCTCATTGACTATCTTGGCTTTTTCTTAATTCATGCCAGTCAGATGACCATCTTCAAAAATTATTGGTCTGATGTTTAGTTTATATCTCTTCTTGCTATTAATATACTTTTAAAAAGCCCTTCTTGTTATCTGAAACAACATTGACCAGTTTCAATTCTAACTGATGTTTGGCTTTTTGTTTCTTCTCTCTGCATGAATGAACCACAGCTCTGTGCTCTTCCTGCAAATCTCACTTCCTGAGATCATAGAATTAATTTTTTTCTGCTTGAGATTCATGAGAATTTCCCAGTTCAGCCAAAGCAGTCTTCTGCTCTGCTTGCTTGACTAATGACACAATAGAATTGCCTACTCCTGTTCTTATATGTTACTTATCAATTTGGAAAACAAGTATTTTCTTAGGGGGAAAAAAAAGAGGAAAAAGGTCCTTTAATACACGTTTCTACTTTCCACGGATTCCTTTTCTTCCTAATGAATGAAGAGCATGCTTTTTTCCGCTTTGTAAATTCTCTTGAACATCTAAGCATGATTTTACTATTTTAAAATTTTGTCCCATTTATTGAGGATCAGTTATATTTGAGAATACTGCAAGTGTTCTGTGCCTTTGAAACAAGTGCTGAAATCCCTGTTGTTTTCAGCAACACAGGATACAGTTTGAAAGTGTAGCAGTGGACCCGCTGTGAAGGAGAAGCAGACAAGCAAACAGTGTGGAGTATATACTTTTATTTAATGACAAAATTGCTAAAGAGACCCTGAAGGTACAAATTCTAAACTACTTTTGAACTGGAGCTTTTTTTTTTCTTTTTTTGAGATCAGAAAAAGCAGTCAAAAAGTTGACATATATGTTTAAGATAAAGCTTGATAAATTTTACAGCCTAAAATTACAAATATTTTATCACTCAGGAAGTTTCTTTTCTACATGTTATTCTATTTGCTACTACAACCAAGGCCATAGAATCTGAAAAAACCTATGTTCAGCTAAACTTTGCTGTTTCATCTAAGCCTTGTAATGAATGTGATTAGTTTTAAAATTAAGTGGTAAATTCTGTGGAGATTTAAAAGATTAGAAAAACACAGTTATAGTGCTTTATTTTATTCCATTTGTGATAAACCCTTCTTTTCATTTTTTTCTAACAACTGCTTTTTCAGGAGAAAAATACAATGCTACCTGTCAGTTAGGAGCACATTTTTTCACAATAGGAAAGAGACAAGCCAATTTTGCCTGCAGATATATTTGAGAAATCACAGTGCAGTGACTAATTAAACAGCAGTGGTAACTAATTTTTGAAAATTATGAAGGATGAACACCTATGAGAAGCCAATCCGATATTGCTTTGTAAAGAAGAAAGATAGATAGGATCTGTTAAAACCAGTTACTATTCCATTTAGTAATGGAACACATATAAAAAGAAATACAACTATTTTGAAAATGTCAAGATAGCAAGAAGAGTAGTTTTATAAACAATAAGAGTGAGGGAACTTGAAGGGGGGAACTTTGATTTTTGTTTGCTAGTTACTCAATAAAATTTAAAAATTGCTCTGATACAATAAGGTAAAAACAGTCATGAGGAAAATTTCAGAACTGGTGAAATTTTTTTATGATATTTTAAACTTAACAAGTCAATGCATTTACTATAGGGAAATAACCCTAAACTAGTGTGAGAATAGATTGAATGACCCAATCTGAGATGCTCTTCTATAAAAGAAAATGTTGTGTATCAAGGGTTTAAGTGAAGTCCCATTGCAATCAATGGAAAGACTCCAGACGGAGGAGACTCAAATAATCACTTCTCAGTCATCTGGTAAAATATGCTTTAAGTAATACATACTCCAGCTTAAAACAGATTTGAAAGTTTGAGAATTCTGTTTCTCTTCTCAGTTGAAAAGAACCCCAAAATATTGTGTATTGCTGTGCATTGTGTTTGGTGTATGTAAAACACCTTACAACTCCTAAGAAAATGTAGACAACCATCTACGTATCCCTTCCCAGGCTTTCAATGCCATGGCATTTCTAGGTCTATTTTGCCATAGGGTCATCTTGAGAACAACTTATGTTTCTAACAAGAAACAAGTTAAAAAAAAGTTGTCAAGAACAACATAAAGAACTGCAGCCCTCAGTGCAGGAGTAAGATGTTAGGCTGAATTTTATCTGTGAAATGGATGCTCCAAACATATAATTAAATAAATTTAACATTTGGTTGAAACTAAGCTTTGAAAATGCATACTTTTATAAGATCTTGAATTCTTTTCTTGTCTTTAAATGTACAGAAAATACTTGGATTTTTGAACTTCAGACCTGTCTTGGGGTGACATTATGAAGCTGCTTTATTCCTTAACTGTCCACTCAATGCCCAAGGATGCTGTGCCTTTAAGATGGACCTGGGGGCGGGGCCGGAGCCAGGGACTGGAGGGGGCGGTTGAACGGTTCAGCCCAAGGGCTCCAGGGTCTGGGCAGGGCTCTGGAGGGAGTGCACCAGGAGCGCTGTGTTGATTTTCTGGGTTTCCTTTGTGTTCCAGCTAGCTGGGAAAAGGTTCTATTGGTTTCTTTTTCTTGTTCTTTTCTCCCTTTCCTTCTCCTTGCCTCACTGCCTCCCTTCCCTCCTCGCCGGTCTGGGGAGTGGGGGCAGCCCCGGTGGGCCCGCGGGGTGGCCCCGACTGGTCCGAGCCCACATGTCTGTTCCCTCTCCGGGAATTTGCTGTATTTTGAGGGTTTTCTTATCCTGTTCGACCCTCTTTTGTTTGTGTGTTAATAAACAGTTTGGTTTCTTTTTCCCACTTTTACTTCTTGTGACCCATTTGTCTCATTGATGGAGGAAAAGGGGAGGAACACTCATTCCAGAGTGTTTTCTACTAAGTTTTGTCTCAAAAAACGAGACAAGGACAAGTTCCTATAACATGCTTGATAGTCTCCTTGGTTACAGAATTTTATATATGACCCGAAAATTCTGATATGAGGAACTGTTTTCAAACTAATGGCTGAAGGCAAAAATGAAGGTACTAAAACCTAAAAGATTTGGAATACAAGACAACTTTCAAGTAGCATTCATGCTGAAAAAGTCAAATTGAGCATCGTTTGTTATCCAAATTTAGCTTTCCACATTAAAAAAATCTGACTTAAAAGCATCCCTGCCAGTTTTAAGTGGCCCCAGCCTGAAACATCCAGATGAGACAGGACTGTCCACCTTTGAAATTCATCTACCCACAGTCATCCATGGTTCATATACAACTTGTGTGAAAGATGAATGCTGTGGATTCCTCTTCCATTTAGCTCTCTGCTGGCAGCAAATTTGTCAGAGGCAGTTGGTCTGCTCTAAGGTTTTACCTTCTCTTCAGAAAATAAATTAGGAGTATTAAAACTTCAGAAGATAAGATGCCTCTGAAGCACTGTTGAACTCTGCTGCTAGGCAGGAGGTAGGGGAGAGACATTATGTATTCAATGCCGACATTTCTGCTAAAGGCTGCAGTAGGTCTTGAACAAGTCATTAAAGTAGTTTGTGTTAGGAAATAGACTTTTAGGAGGTTTTAAATATATTAATTCTATTTTCATATTAGTTTTATTGAATTAAGACTACATCTTATAGTCCTTTTTCGTAAAAAAACAGTGATGAAATGTGCTCAATATATGTCCATTGATACTGAGAATAAACTATTAATTGATTTCAGTGGTGTGTCATGAGATGTTGTTGGGGTTTTTTTCAATGAAGGGGCAAAAAAAGAATAGTCATTATAATTACTTAGAATATTTTTTTCTCAAGAAACACCTTCCCTTTTTTTTTTAAATTTGGAATAGTGTTATGCAAGCCATTTCTAATCCTGTTAGAATGTGAGATCTACATTTCCATAATTCACCATTAGCCATCTAATTACATGTGAACACATTAACAGCACACCAAGTATTAATTACAGCAATATAAATCACATTCTATCAGGCATCACGTCTTCATTGTCCCGTTCTCATTCTCACCCATCATCGCTTCCATGTAAGGAGGTGCTATGAAAGTATGAAACATACAGAAATAACACTAAAAGTGCATGGAGAAACATCAGAAAAGACCACAAATGCAGCCAGAACTATCTCACATTTCCCATACAATGAATATTAAAAAAGCCTAATTACCTAGGTGTTGAGGGCAAAGTGCAAACTATTCTTCAGCAAAATACACAGTTAAGAGAGTGTCTGTTCCCATTAAAAGATTAGTAACTAATGGCTTTTGCCCTTAGGAGACACTTTTAAATGCAAAATACATTATGAGCAACCTGTAATTTTCAAAAATCTAGGCATACTTTCTTCTTTATAAATCCTAATTGGGTCTTTGAAAAACCCACTCAATAAAGAATGTCGGTGAACCTGTTCTAGAATTAATTTAAAAATTAGGAATATACAAAAATTTGAGTAGCAAAAAGTTAAATAGTTACTCTCAAGAATAACATTTAGAAACTTTGACTGTCAAAAATAGAAAGTTGAAATTAAAAATTATAGTTACTTTCTGTTCAGCCAAAAGGAAAGAAACCCAACCACAACAAAACCCACTCCCCAACCAACCAACTAAATAAACAAGCAAGTAAGTGGATATAACTTGAATGTGAACTTTCTTAGTTTAGAGTGCTAAAAGCAGTGTTATAACAATGGTAATTCCAAACAACTCTGTTAGTGGCAAATGTATTTTAAAAATACTATCCCTAGGGGCATGGAAGTGGTAGAAAGTATAGACATGTCTGGAAATATTTCTTTGCTCAAGCAATAACTATAGCTGCATTTTACTTAAAACTGGTTCTTACAAATATTTGGGAATATGACAAATGACTCAGTAATGCATGCATTGAAATGTAAAAGTGTTCATGTGGACAAGTGTGAAAAGGTCTGAAGACTCATGTATTTACCATGACAATCCCTTGGACAGAAGCATGCAAACCAGGAATCAGACATTTTGAATGATATTTGGAGTTTCTGTGCTGACTCAGTGAAAATGGCTTTTTTGTTATTATTTTTATGGGTCAATAGATTTCTGCAAACATACGTAGCATGGACCACAGTAATATGCTACTACATTACTTTTGCTCAGTGACAGAAAATATAAACAGAAAAAAGCATTTGGAAGATTCTAGTAAAAGCTCAGTGTTTAAAGAGAATAGAGGAATTATACATTTTGTTTTGTCAATAAGTAAATAATTAATAAGCTGGTTGTAAAAATACAGTTGTATCTTACAGGTAAGGAAATGTTCACATGTGATAAAAATATGCTCAGTTATTCACAAGATGTGGACTGCTTTTACTAACTAAAAAGATCAATGAGAGAGAAAAGATATAAAGTGTGTTTTGCAGTTGATAATTGTGGTCCTGTAGACTGAGGTATTTGATACCGTGTCTAAACACTGGAAATGAGATTTCAAGGACAGTATTAAGAGGAACTTCAAGAACTGCCTTCAAGTCGTGCTTATATGCAAATAAGAGCCAATTAAGGAGAATTAACTTTTTTGTCCAATTCATACCCACAATCTATTCCTTCCCTCAATAAGTGGTTAGTTTATCCTGCCTTCATCAGAAAAATAGAAATCAATATTCTTCCAGACCTGGATAGTGGAACACACCACATGACCAAGGGCATAATCATGTTGTGCAGAATTTATACTTCAGCCTCCAAGTTGTGCCAGAGGTGGTTTTGATTGGATAGAAGGAAAAATTTCTTCATCAAAAGGTTTGTCAAGCATTGGAACAGGCTGTCCAGGTCAGTGATGGAATCACCATCCCTTGAGGTATTTAAAATGTGTTTTGATGCGTCACTTAAGGACATGGTTTAGCATTGGACTTAGCTGTATTAATGGTTGGACTAAATGATCTTAAATGTCTTTTCCCAACAGAATGGTTCTAGGATACTACAATTAATATCTCCAGTTTAAGTTTTCATATCACATGTGCAAGAGATTATTTAACTCATGTCTTGCAGCTGGACACACAGGTACATTTTCACAGTTCTGAGATTTACCTGCAAATTTCTGCTGTCCATTCTTAGTTACAGGGTTGGGTATTATGGATCCAGAAAAGCCTATGTCTGTGCATGATTTGTAATGCTTATACTATAATGTTAACATACCTGATACATCAATTATCTTATGTTCAGGATTTCAGCAAGGTAATCTATGTTCATGCTGCTTCCTGGGAAACTAACAGACTTGTTCTTGTCAAGGGGATAAGAGCTTGCAAATAATTACTTGCACAGCTTATGGAGTCCAGAATTTCCTTATTCTTATCTGTCTATTCAAGGCCTAATTATGGATTGGTCCTGAATGGGATTTCTAGGTCTTTAGTACATCATAAATAATAAATAGGTAACAGTAATAAATTGACTTTACCATACTGTGAGAGTTCATTCTATAGCCAAGATGTTGTTTTGTGTGAAACTAACAGCACTGAACTTACGATGAGTTGCCACGTAAATAAATACAGCTACCTTCAATACAGTTTCTGAACTGCTTCCCCATGAAATCACCCAGTCAACTGGAATTCTACCTGACAATCAGATACTATAGCATAAGTTACTACAAAAAAATTTCAGTGCTAGCATATCACTCCCACAAGAATCTCATTTATATTATGAGTGACACAAAATTTAAGAGCTGTCTCTCGGTGCTGACCCTCAGGTATTTTTCAGCAATGTTTGCTACTTGTGTAAAAATATAACTCTTTATTTGAGAAGCAATATAGCCAGGTATAAGAGACTTTTGCAGTTTTCCATTGCCAGTGTTTTTATTTCCTCACCTTGTGGACTGTTTATTCTAGAGAGAGAAATCACTTTCCCTAAACAAGGAATTTAGAAAAATCAGTAAAATTTTCAGATATTTGCATATTAGAACATATCCAGGTCTGAATGGATAAACTGTACAAGCTCTGTAAAAGTAAGATTCAATGTATTTTCAACTGTATATCATAGATAAATTAACAAAGGACCAACAGGTTTTGTGATCTTTAACAAAGAATACTTTTTTTTGTGGTTTTCTACTCCTTTTTCCGTACAAGCAGAGAAAGAGTTTACTCCCCTTTCTGTTTTGAAATGTGTCTCTTAATGATAAATGAATATGGCAATGGCACATAGGGATTTCTGATTATACAATTTGTCTTCAGTGCCACTAGATATAATTTCCTGTTTCAATCTTCTCCACCTTTTTTCTGTTATATCAAAATTGCTAGGATTTTATAGAAGTGTTTTTCTCTGCAAAAGCTTGAAGATATAAGTAAAATGAAATGCTGTGAATACTTAAGATCTGAAAAAAACATTGCTAATTTGTTTTCCATCATATTTAATATTCAGTTCTCCACAGACCAAGCTCAGGCAGGAAGAATGAAAACTGCATACAGCACAGAAAACCTGCAATGAAGGACACATACACTACACAGAATTACAAAAAAAAATGAGCCCCACAGATGAGAAACTTTTAAAGTACTGAAACACCTACACACCATTCACGTCTCATAATAAATTTTAACTATGTAACTGCCACTTAGAAAAATGTGTCTTAAGCTAAAAGTCCAAGAACTTTAAAGCACAACAACTTGGTACAAGTAAATGCATTAAAAGTAAATGCATGCAACACTGACAAGTGCTTTTCAGCTGCCTGGCAAGTATATGTAATATGGGATGTCACAAGTAATTTGATTTAATTTCATTATTTAGTTTGAAGTGCTTCATTTGCTTAAGAATTATATATTTTGCATACACACTCGACATTTTATTTCATTTTGTTTGATATTTAATTCTATTTTTGTGAAGTTTGTGTTGAAAAGACATGACAACTTGTAGAGGATCTAATCACCGTCTAGAAATTATCTTCTGGTATAGCAGTATTACTTCTTTTGCTGTTCTTAGTTTAATTCTTCAAGTGTTTGTTTGTCAGCTTTGGCTGCACATCTGTACCCTTCTTAAAGTAAGCCTTTCCTCTCTAATTTCTTGTTACAGGGAAATTTAACTCTTGTAGCCAGAAGGACCAAACTGTAAAACTCAGTGGCATGCAGCTTAAAATTTAATGAACAGGACACAGAACACACTCATACCAAGCAAGCCCCCTGCCCAAATGCTGACTAGTAGCACCCAGGGTACCTCTAGGAAAGGGGACATTTGCCCCCACCCTTCAAGAAGATGATGACCTGGCTCCCTCATCTAACAACACCACCTCCACTACACTACCACATCTCGGGATGTTTTTCTCCACCTCTGAGGGGCTATATTCCAGCTGTGCATTGTTTTCTGTACAGATTGTCATCATAAACCACTAATGGCCCTGTTGATAATGAAGCTGAAGAAAATCCCTTTGACTTTCACCATATATGAGGCCAGTTGATGGTTTGCATCAACCTCTGTTTCTCCAGTTTATCTGTGTTACACAATGGGTGAAGTAAGCACAGTGAGAGTCACACAACAAAGTTTCTCTCTCCCTTCTTTGTTTCCAGATCTGAGCAGGACAATCAGTCAGAACTGGGCAAATCTAGTGGAGGTCACAGCTGTCTGAGTGGTGCTTTCAGAGAGCCTTCATGTCTGGCTTTTCTGCATGTATGTACCGAGAAACATCAAGCTTACCAGAGAAATATCGACCAGCTTGTAGCCAGTATTTTACATTTTGAGGACGAGAGAGGAGATGAAAAGTGCATTCTAATATAGATCTAATTAAAAGGCAGGTTTACATACACATCCCCCCCACCACCAGAAGCTCCAAAAAGATTGCACTGTTAACTTTACTGAGCAGAGAGCATGTTCTGATGAACACTATAATAATTGCCTATCAGCCTGCTGCAAAGTATCAGTCATTCTCAGTTTGAGATAGTCAGTAATTATGTTAGAAGTTGATACTGCCACAGATTGCTGCCAACTAACAATGTATAAATTAAAATATAGTTATTATTCAGCATATTGCACAGTATAAATTTTCCAGTATAATTCATTCCCCAGAAGTGACAGCTGTTGCAACTTTCTGAGTACACAAAATAATCCAGCTATTTGGAGGTACATAGGTCTACACCCTCCTGGAGACTTTCTCTGAACAACAGTTGAAACACCTGACAGTTCATTGCAAGATCAAGTGAATTCCTAAACACTTTCCCTTTTGTATTCATAGAATCATGGAATTATTTAGGTTGGAAAGAACCTCTAAGGTCACCGAGTCCAACCATTGACTTAACAGGTACTAAATTCACCACTAAAACATGTCCCTAGGTGTGATATCTACATGTCTTTTATACACCTCCAGGGATGGTGGCAATCACTACTATGACCCTGGGCAGCTCATTCCAATATTTCCCTCAGTGAAGAATTTTTTCCTTTATACCCAATCTGATAAGTCTGAGAGTTTTGACTCTGAAAACTGATAGGTATATGGAAAACTTTTCTATGTATAAGAAAAGCAAATTTTAACACTATTTTCAAGATCATTCATGCAGAGCTCATCTTTTTAGAAATGGAAACAGAAATCTTTGGGATCATTGTAGCATTCCCTTTATTGCTATTCAAATGAAAAGACACTCAAAAAAAAGGAAAAAGTTCCAAATTCACAAGCAAACTACACTAACAAAGTATAATTCATGCACAAAAAACTCAAGAGCATTGGCAACTAAATGCATATAAAGATATTTTATGCTTGATATCCAGAGAACAGATAAACAGAAACCTCTTGGAGGTTGTTCACTCTTTTGCCTCTTACTGGATTCATATATTTGAGTCAATTACACTTTCCATGTCTCAGTTTGCACTAGTTTAAAAGTGGGAGAATAACCCCCACTGGCCTCAATGCATGGTGTGAGAACTGAAAGAGAAGTTCTCAGTTGGACTGTCTCGGATAAAAAGTAGAGCTTGAATTAAAGCATGTTTCTCCACGCTCATTTACCTTGCTGTTACAGTCATGTAACACTTTCAACTTCCTGGAAGGAAAACCAAATGATGGTGTTGGGTGGGGTTTCTGGGGTTTTGTATTTTTTTTTTAATGATCTCTATCACTTCATCAGACATAATGGCTCTTCCTGCTCCTAGTGGACTCTAGATTTCTTAGATTACTACTAAGCAGTAACTTTCCTCACTGTGAACAAAGCAAACATTCTTCTAAGTGGATTTTTAATCTGTAGGATCTTTATATATGTGTATGTGCTTCTCCTCCAGAACACAGTGGACTGAGTGATTTTGGCTCTATGTGTGTGTGGTTTTGTGTGTGTGTGTGCTATATTTGCGGCCTATCTGGATGTTTTCTCACAGTCTCATCATCACCACAGAAAGCAAAGTAATTTTAAAAGTCAAGATACAGAATTAGAAACTGAGTGCACAATCTTAGATTACCTCAGAGAGTCCATTTGTTATCTACTATTTGCTCACATGGGCTCATTCAGCAAATTTATAGCCTTTTCAAGGGAAACAAGTACATGGTGTAACCTTGAACATACACTAAAAAAAGGCCCATTCCTTAGTGGGGCTTCACTTGGCAAAACAAATAAATGGAGATATATGTGTATAATGTGATGGTTTAATTTTGCTGTTGCTTTTCATCCAGATAGATAGTTTCTTGGGACTGACTGTGGCAATCCCAGTGTGATCTTAATACTATTTCTCTGGACTCTGTGCTCTAAAAAGTGCCCTGGAATTAGGGTGGTATATCTGGCTTTGTAATAAACACTCATATAACATAAAAGGAAACTGCCTACTTAACACTGAATTTTAGTATATTCCAAACCGGTTAAACTGTGCTAGTGAGGCTTGGTTAGAATCAACCCCACTTGCCCTGTCTGAAAGAGCTGGATTCTGCTGAGCAAAGGTAGTTACAGATGGATTCATTCACCACTGAAGCAGAGCTGCATTTTTGTGTCATTAGAACTGAAATTCGCTTCACGCTTTGTACAGTGATTTGACAAACTTTTACCTGATACAAACATAAACACATTGCATTTGAGATTCTGGCATTTATTAATTTTAGTGTTCTGAAAGAAATTTTCATAGTTAATATTAAATTGAGCAAAACCCCAGCAGTGATCCATTTCTCTTTTAGTATATACATATGCATCTATGTAGGAACCTGCCTTATACTGAAACGAATGAGACAAAGCTGTATTTCTATATATGTATGCATGCAAATATACATGTTAACACATGTCACAAGAGTGATGGATCCATGCTGCTTGTCCATTCAACTAGCAGCTAACTTAAATGACCTCATCTGATTTTCTCATTAGCTATCTCCACATGCAATTATACTACAGAGGAATTATGAAAAACATTGCAGATTAAGCATAGAGTATGAAATGTTGCTTGCTTTTTAATTAGTACGAATATTCCAATCATTTTGTGCAATAAATCAGCAAATGATAAAATAAAAATTTATAAATCTACATAATCCACGTTATTGCTCTTTCTACATGGACATATACGTAAATACACAAATACATACTGAATATGTTTTTATGACACACAGGAAGTTTATACCAAGTTTCCCTGAGACTCATAAACACTCTTTAGAAGACACTAAAAAAAAAAAGCACTAAACAAAATGAAAGTTAATTGATTCTGTGCTTTGAATTCCTATCACAGAATTGCCGGTTGTACTTTAACCTTGGAATAGGTATTGATTGACATTTACCACATGGGACTTCATTACTTTACACTAGTATCTCTGAATGTAAAGTGGGGCTTTCCAAATACAGGCAGACACTATCCTCTATGCAGCAATACACTCAGACATTTATCTATGACATACTGGGGCACTCATATTGACCTGATCCCCACATTGCCCAGAGTGGGTAGCCCTAGAACATGTACTGTTTTTTTTAGGGATATTCTTCTTGATTTCTTTTTCATGCTAGGATGTAGGCAAATGAGGAGAAGCAGATGAGATCACTTTTAAGAGTCGTCCCAGCATGTAATTCAGATGATACACCCACTGTGAATGCAAAATTGCTTTTAGGTTTTCTGGCCTAGGCTTGGTGCTGAAAACCATCTTCTTCTCTGTACTCTGCTTCACTAAGGTCAGGTGAGACACTCAATCTATGCAATATATTCTTCAGTCAATGAACAAGCTTAAGGAACTTCAGTGTTTGAATCAATCTTCTTTCCATTAAAAAGGACATTGGTTTCATTATGAAGGTATTTATTGACCTCTGAATAGGTCTTCCCCATCAAATGAAGAAGGTGACTGTGGGAGAGCTTTTTGCTCTGAAGTACTATAACACAGCATAGGGGAGACAAGACTTTTTTTTTTTTTGTATCTATTTTTAAATATTTGAAGCACCTTTTCCCTGAAAAAGGTCCCTGTCTTCTGCTGAGAGATGGGAATGCACTTGATACTGAAGTAAACAGGAGGGAAGTTAAAAACTTGCCTCAGGATTTCTTACCATAGGCATGTTATTTCCAGAAAATATATTTTAGTGTATTCAAAAGGCTCATTTCTTACCAGAACTTGTATGTGGCTCCTTTCACATTAAAAAAAAAAAAAAAAAATGGCAAACCCATATATTTCTACTTATATAAATAGAATAATTCAGGACAAAGTACTTATAGGACCATGATTATATAAATATTACATTTTTCAATGAAGCAACAATGGCAAAATTCTACAGTATTATAATACACACTTTGTTTCAACATAAGTTTACTGAAACAACCCAGAATAATATCTGAATGATCTACAGATCCTTCTTGTAGCAAGTCAGAATGTAGAAGGCTGACACATAAAAAACTGCTTCCTGTTAATCCTTCACATATAAACTCAGTTTGAAACTCCACTTTGTCCTCCTCCCTTTATGGCCACTGTAATGATACCACAAAGGGAAGAGTCTAGTTCTTAGACAAGTGGCTTACAGAAGATGTAAAGATTTAAACAAACACACATGCAAAGATTTAGCACCTAGACAGCATAGCATAAATGCAATGCATATACATTGTGAGATCTTGCTAATAACAGTTTTCTGTACACTGCACTAGCCTCTCTTCTTAATTACCTGAAGCTGCAGCCCCATATGGTCCTAAAAGGGATAAATTTTTCACTGGAGTCAAACATAAAGAAAAGCTTGCTTTTTTTTTCTTTAATGAATAAATAAGAGAAAGTTCTTTTTCATTTCAGTTGTAGTTATTTCATGCATTAATTAAGAAACAAAATTGTTTTCCTATTCCTTCCTTTCTTGGAAGACTTTATTGTGCTTCAGTAAATATAAAGGATATTTTTCCACCAAAACAGCTTTTGCATGTGACAACAAGTGGTTAGAGCATGGTGTTAGTAATGCCAAGGTCTGCAAGTTCCAATAATAATTTCTCAGTAGCTGAATGTCATGTTTTGCCTAGTGATACACTGTATTATCTATTTAAGACATGGTCTACGAGTGCTGCAGAACTCCCTTAAGAGGGACTGGCCAGGACATAAGTAAGGAGATGTCCAACCAGTACAAGTATACTTTGTATACCAAATTAGATTCCTCAACTTAATAGTCAAGGTACAGGAGGTACTCCATAGGTACCCAAGAACACCTAAAAATCTATTGCTCTAGTGTCTAACCATATCAATTTATTGCACCTTTCTATGGGACTTTCTGAATCAAACATGGAATCATGAGATAGTTTTGATTGAAACAGACCTTAAAGATCATCTATTTCCAAACACATACTATTAGATCAGATGGTTCAGAGACCCATCCAACCTGGTCTTGAACACTTCCAGGGATGCAGCATCCTCTGGGCAACCTTTTCCAGTGCCTCAGCACCCTCACAGTAAAGAATTTCTTCCTAGTATCATCTTCCACTCCTCATTTGCTTGCTCCTGTGACTGATATCCAAATCATAGTTACCATAGCTGTCCAATTTGAGCACTTAGAAGCTTAGTGTTAGGTTCTGGGAATACTTGTGCATATTATCAGGCTAGAGCTATTATTGATTCAATGTATGCAACATAGTAGCAACTTTTTTTATCTATTAACAAGATTATTTCGTGCCAGATCTCTATTGTCAAATGGCTATGGGCCAAATGATGTATTCCTCTGACTGGGTCAGTGGCATGAGACTGGCATGAGATTTTCGATGAAATCTACTGGGAATTATTCTTGCATTTAGCTGTTATATATAACACAGTTATACAGCACCAGCACAGTGTAAAAAGTATATATTACTCTTCACCTTATTAAAAAATACCATGAAGTGTCTCCCTCTGTCACACACACACTTGTGCTGCACGCACACATGTATGCGTACCTTGCTTTCAGTGGCCTTCTCGCCAGAAAAAAAAAAAGATATATTTAAAAGGTAAATGTGTTAATCTGAATCAAGATTGCATATATCAGGATTATTAAAGGCCTCAGAGCTGATTGATTTTTCTGAGCTTTGAATTACATTCACAATATTTTACCTATTTATTTATTTATTTATTTTAACAAAGTGGTGGAAATTAATTTGAATACACACATTTCTAATTCCAGTCTACAGAGTTACTTATCAGTATAATGCTACCTAAATATACAATGTTTAAGAATAAGATTTACTTTATCTATACTTGTCTCTCCTTGTAGTTATTTATTGGAATACCTAATGGCCAATTAGAAATCTATTTCTCTGACAGCTCAAATCTATAATTCAACAGATGTAATATGATAATTGCCTGTTCATAATCTCAAACATTGCACATCATTGAGGAAATGATTCAGAATTGTTTTCCAATTATAAATAAACTTAATTGCTTGGAAAACACACTGTCTCTTACAATCTCATAGAAGCTGGCATTGGGAGCTAAGATGACACTACTTAAAGTTTTGCAGCTCATAATTTAGCAGTTTAAATGCACAGTTAAAACTTTATAGACATACATCAAGGCCAATGGTGCTATTCATGCCCTGCAGTTGCAGCATTTGAAGCTTAAATCAGGGATATGGTGATGATCAGATAGAGACAGTGATTTGCCTTGGGCCACAGTTTTCAAATCACTGACAAACATGGACTTTCTTAACCTGCAAACTTCAGCAGACTAAAGGGACAGTAAGAAGAAGTGGATTCGTTTTTCTTTTTCATGGTTGTGCTCTAGAGACTTATTAGCCATCAGAAAAGTATTTGAATGTTCTCACCCTCTGGAGACTCGTCATATATCACAAAATCACAGAATCACAGAATCAATTAGGCTGAAAAAAATCTTTGAGATCACTGAGTCCAACCTATGACTGAACATCCCTGTCAACTAGATCTGGGCATCTTTCCTTAAACATCCTCAGGAACAGTGGCTCCACCACCTCCCTGGGCAGCCCATTACAGTATCTGTATAATCCATTCTGTAAAGAAATTCTTCCAAATTTCCAGCCTAAACCTTCCCTGGTGCAGCTTAAGACTGTGTCCTCTTGTCCTGTCACTGGTTGCTTCGGAGAAGACTCCAACCTCCACCTGGCTACAACCTCCTTTCAGGGAGTTGTAGAGAGTGATAAGGTTACCCTTGAGCCTCCTTTTCTCCATGCTAAATGATCCCAGTTCCCTCAGCTGCTCCTCATAGGATTTGTCCTCCAGACCCTTCACCAGCTTCACTGCTGTTCTCTGGACCTGCTCAAGCTCCTCAAGGTCCTTCCTGAATTGAGGGGCACAGTACTCGACACAGCACTCGAGGTGCAGTCTCACAAGTGCTGAGTACAGGGGAAGAATGCCTTCCCTAGTCCTGCTGGGAACACTATTCCTGATACAGGCCAGGATGCCATTGGTCCTCCTGGCCACCTGGGCACACTGCTGGCTCATGTTGAACTGGCTGCCAACCAGCACCCCGAGGGCCTTTGCCCCAGGGCCACTTTCCAGCCACTCTTTTCCCAGTCTGTAGCTCTACATGAGGTTATTGTAGCCAAAGACCTGGCACTTGGTCTTGTAGAACCTCATGCTGTTGGTCTCAGTCCATCAATCTAGCCAGCCCAGGTCCCTCTGCAGAACCTTCCTGCCCTCCAACAGATTGACACTCCGACTCAACTTGTTGTAGTCTGGGAATCTGCTAAGGGTAGTCTACACTCAGTGCCCTCATCCAGATCATCAATAAAGATATTAAACAAGACTGGGCTAATCCATAAAGGACACCACTAGGGACCAGACTGGATGCAGCACCATTCACCACCACTCTCTGGGCCTGACCATCCAGCCAGTTCTTAACCCAGCAAAGAGTGCACCTGTCCAAACCATGGTGTAAAGAACTGTTAATGACCAACTTGTTTCACCATTGCCCGGTGCCTCGGAAAGATCTGCAGTTAAAGACCCGGTGTGAAAATGGGCCATGATCATCCATGGATAATGGGCCATGCTAGTCTATATTGATGGTGATAAATATGCTCCTGCCATTACAAGTGACCTGCATGCACAACGAACTGGATATATTGCGTGAACATCACGTGGTGAATGTGCCTTTGCCATAGTCCCAAGCTGGAGCAAAACTTCCCAATCACCACTGTAAAGGGCGGCTTAGCTGGTATATAAGCGAATGTGCAGCAATCCTGACAGATCTCTCCCCACAGCTAAATGAAAGAAGAAAGGATCAATGGGACGCTGCTGAATCCGTGGTGGTGACTATCACTTGCCTTCTGTAATTTTTCACTTCTTACTACTTTCCTGTCTTTCCTCCTTGGTCTCTTCCTTGATAGTAAATAAAAGTGAATTATCCTTTTTGTAACCAATATTTGACCTCGTTGGTGTCTTAATCTTGCTCCAGGTATTTTCAAACTTTTCACCTCTTTACACATGTAGATTGGGACACACTGGCTGCCAGCTTTTCCAGGAATATATCGTGGGAGATAGCATTGAACGCTTTGCTGAAGTCCAGGTAGACTGTGTCCACCTTTCCTGAGAGCCTTTCCCTCATCCACTAGATGGATCACCTGGTCATGAAAGGTGATCAGTTTATTCAGGTAGGACCTTCTTTTCCTAAACCCATGCTGTCTGGGTCTGATCTCTTGGTTGTCCTGTAGGTGAAGTGTGATCACACTCAGGATAATCTGCTCCATAAACTAACTGGGCAGCAAGTCAGGCTGATAGGCCTGTCATTCCCTGAATCCTCCTTTCGATCCTTCTTGTAGATTGGTGTCACACTGGCCAATCTCCAGTCATCTGGGGCCACCCCAGTTAGCCAGGAGACAAATGATAAATAGTAGAAAGCAGCTTAGAGAGTTCTGCTAGCTCACTCATCACCCTAAGATGAATCCCATTCAGTTCCATAGACTTGTGAGAATCTGAGTGTCTCTGTAGGTCACTAACTACTTCCTCCTGGGTTACACATGGTTCATTCTACTCCCCATCCCTGTCTACCAACTGAGCAGACCAACTGAAGATAACTAGTCTTACTATTGAGACATCAATCTCTCTCAACAAAATGTGTATGAAGAAGCTGCGGAAAATGAGATCTTTATCAAGTTTTTCCTTGCTAATCTAAAAAAGTGTGCTATAGGAGGTACTTGGACACAAAACTGTTACCTGTAAAAAAAAAGATGATGGATAGGATTAAAAGTATTATCTTTTCACTCCACATTTTAAATGATAATTTGAAACTCATGTTGTGACCTTTTGATATCCCAGGCAGGTAGTCAATGTGCTCGGTCCTAATATTTCTATGATGAATATGTAATAAGGTTGCAACGGCAGAAAACTGCAAACGTATTGTACTTTGTGTTGGTTTTGCATGGCCTGGTTCTTGGTAGTGGGGGGCCACAGAGGTGGCTTTCTGTGAGAAGCTGCTGGAAGCTTCCACCATGTCCAGCAGAACCAATCCCTGATGGCTCTGAAGATGGACATGCTGCTGGCCAAGACTGGGACAATTAGAGATGATAGTAACACCTCTGTGATAATGTATTTAAGAAGAAAGTCAAAACAAAGTGGGGCAGTTTTTTCTACTCAGAGAAGAGGAGGAGTTGAGAACACGTGAGGGACAACAACATGGCGACACCAAGGTCAGTGGAGAAGGAGGGGCAGGAGGTGCTCCAGACACCGGAGCCGAGATTCCTCTGCAGGCCGTGGTGCAGACCATGGTGAAGCTGCTGTCCCCCTGCAGCCCATGGGTCCACAGGGGATGCAGAGATCCACCCGCAGCCCGTGAGGGAGGTGCCTGTGCCGGAGCAGGTGGATGCCTAGAGGAGGCTGTGGTACATTGGGAGACCCATGGAGAGAAGGGGCCCTTGCTTCCAGGCTGGAACAGCCTGTCCTTGGAGGACTGCACCCCATGGAAGAGTGACCCACAGCACAGCACTTTTGGGAGGACTGTGTGTCTGTGGAAGGGACTCACGTTGCAGCAGGTTTGGGAGGACTGCTGCTCGTGAGATTGGAACCACCCTGGAGAAGTTCACAGACAACTGTCTCCCATGGGATAGACCCCACAGCATAGCAGAAGAAAGACTCCTCTCCTTCTCAGGTGACGAACTGACCAAAAACCCCATGCCCTGTCCCCTGCGTTGTTGGTGGGAAGGAGGGAGGGGTTCGTGGGAAAAGGTGTTTTTAAGGGCTTATTTGACTTCTCATTATCCTCCTCTGACTTTGTTAGTAATAAGTTCACTTTGTACCTCTAAGTTGAGCCTGTTTTTCCCTTGGAGTATTTTCTCCCGGTCTTTATCTCAACTCATGAAGCCTCCATTAAATTTTTCTCTCCTCTGCCCAGCTGTGGCAGGGGAGGGTGAGTGAGCAACTTTTGTGGATGCCTGGCTTTTGGCCAGTGTTAAACCACAACACCAGCCAATGCTGAAATGTGTCACAAACATCCTCCTCTTTTGTCTCCTTTTGAAGAATAAAAAGCTCTGACTGATGAAGATGTCATCAAAATGTGATTCTTACCTCCTCTTTCAAGTGCCGGAATCTGGAACTGTCAAAAAAACACATGGAAAATGAGCTAAAACCTGTTAAACCAGACTATTTGCAAGCATGATCACAAACCAATCCCAAACAAAACAATCTCCCAGTCTGGAGAACTTTTGGTTCCTTGGAGGTATAGGCTGAAACAAGAAATACTGATGCACAGACACAATGGCCATCTTGCAAATGATTGTTTATCCTGCTCTTAAAACCCTTCAGTGGCAGAAGCTGCATGGTGAGTCATTCCTTAATTAAATCTTACCTCATACCCTGTAGATGAGATCATAAATTATCCAAAATAGGGCGTGTCTAAGCATATATGGGAGAAACTCCACAAAATTGACAGATTTGAATACTTTAAAACTTTGTAAATGAGTGCTCTTTCTTAAAAAGGAATTTTCTTTTGTGCGAATTCCCTACATTGCATATTTCTGTGACCTCACCCTCACCTCCACATTGTATCTGTAAATAAAAGCATATAGAATCATAAAATCACTTAGGTTGGAAAATGCCTCTAAGATTGTTGAGTCCAACCATTAACATAGTTAAGTCCACCACTAAACCATGTCCCTAAGTGACACAATTTTTAAATACCTCAAAGGATGGTGACTCCACCACTTCCCTGGGCGTCCTGTCCCAAGGCTGGACAAATCTTTTTCCCCTAACTTTCAAACTAATCCTTCCCTGGTGTAACTTTGAGGCCATTTCCACTTGTTCTATCACTTGTTATTTGGGAGAAGAAACGTCCCTACAATCTCCTTTCAGGCAGTTGTAGGGAGTGATAAGATCTCCCCTGAGCCTCCATTTCTTCAGGCTAAACAACTCCAGCTCCCTCAACTGCTCCCCATAAGACTTGTATTTAAGGCAGTCTACTTTTGCTCCATCTGAAGAGAGAGAAACCAGTTATTAACTAGTGAGAAGCAACAGCCTTTTTCCCTCAAATAACCCTAAGGGATCAAAATAGAAATACGTACAGTTATCTTGCAAAATGTACCAACATCTCACAGTATATAGCTAGATTTTCCATTTTTTTGTGTAGTTATTCTGCTGTTTGAATATAAAATACTTGTTTGTGAGATTTTTTTTTCCAGTATTCACTAAAAGAAACTCTCTAAGTCATCACGGTTGGTGTGACTGTGAAAATCCACTTATAAATTCACAGCAACAAGGTGAGAATGAGATCACGACTCAAAAGCATGTTATACAGGTGAGACAGGTAGGAAGAGATACCCTTTTTATAAAACCTGCATATTGAATGTGGACAGTATGTTCTGACATTTAAAAAAATGTTTCTTTTCTTCTCTATCATGCATATTTAACATAACTCAATCTCATGAATATATAATTTACTATTTTCCAGTGATAATAGCAGAATGGAGAACATAAAGTATTCAAAAGAGCAGAAATTTGAAAGATAAGGTTGCAGTCTCAGATACATATCCTTAGCAGCTAATACATTACTCAGAAAATCAGAATTCACAGAATGATGCACTCTTTAAAACCAGGAGCAGTGTTTTCAACATCATTCTACAAAGAAAGAGAGAATATTGATTAGTATTTGCCAGTGGTATGGTTTAGGAGAACATGACTTTTCTACTTGCTCTCTGTAAGTTCTGTATTTAAGCCAGAACTTATATAATATTATTAATTAGTCATTTATCTAAACTTCCCTCTTGATTGATTTTTTTTTTAATTCTCCTTTTAGAAGAGATTTTGTTTGGTTTGTTTTTCATTAAATTATTTCACTTGGTTTCGCTTAGGATTTCTTTTGGGTTTGTTCTCTTTATTCTTCTTGCAGCCTGTGATTTGGCAAGATAGTCTCTCAGGTAACTTTAAGATAGCCAAACCAATGTGTGTAGAGTTGGTTTTGTCCTTTATGTGTTGTTTACGGACACTGATGTAATTTTTCATTGTATTGTTTTGATAGATGTGAGGTTGAATTTTTTTTTTTACAATTGCTACATTGTTTCTTAGCTTCCCTGCATCTATGCTTTATTTATGTTAGCTGTGTTTTTCATGTGTGATCAGGGTCAGATTTAATGAAGAGAAAAGAGAAGGAGAGAAGGAGAGAAGGAGAGAAGGAGAGAAGGAGAGAAGGAGAGAAGGAGAGAAGGAGAGAAGAGGAAGAGGAAGAGGAAGAGGAAGAGGAAGAGGAAGAGGAAGAGGAAGAGGAAGAGGAAGAGGAAGAGGAAGAGGAAGAGGAAGAGGAAGAGGAAGAGGAAGAGGAAGATCGTCTAGTCTAATTGCCTCGCCAATTCAAGGCTGACAAAAAGTTGAAGCATGTGTTTGAGACCATTGTCCAAATGCCTCTTAAACACTCTTAAACACTCTTAAACACCTCTCTAGGAAGCCTGTTGCAGTGTTCGACCACCCTCTCAGTAAAGAAATGTAAAGACTGATATCTAGTCTACACGTCCTGTGGTGCAGCTTTGAACCATTCCCGTGTATCCCATCACTGGGTAGCAGGGAGAAGAGATCAGCACCTCTCTCTCCACTTCTTCAGGAAGGTGTATAGAACACGGTCTTATTCCTCTTGCTGTTTTTTGTATAGAATTGTAGAGAATGCTAAATTTTGTTCATTACTTTTTTTCTGAAAAGAAACCCACAACAGATTTTTACAGAAAATCCCTAACATGTATTACATTCAATTCTATGTAAGGAGAAAGCACAAGAGCTGTGTAAAATTTCAGTTTCCCTTAACAGTGTCAGAAAAGGCTGATCTAGGATATCACAAAACATGTTGACCTTCTGCTGTCCTCTGTATCAGGGTGAACTTCACCCTATAGTAGTAATGGCAGTAGTAACAACAGTAATTGCAAACAGTGCTATTGGACTGCAACCAGCCAGGACAATTTCAGGACAGCTACTATATAGCTCAAATCACTGAGCAAGCAGATTCTTAGCAGGCTACTATTATATCTTTCAGTTATTGACAAAGAAAATCACCTGGGTACCATCAGGGCACCCTATCGCTGTAGTAAAGCTGCTTAAAACAGAAACTATCAGGAAGAATTACTCAAAAAAAAAGTCCCAAACCAAAAAAGCCCTAAACAAAAAAAAGCTCAGAAATCAACACACCAGGGGAATAGGCTATTATGGTGCAACTCATATTGTCCAGTGTTACAGGGTTCTTCATGGTATATAGTGGCAACAGTAAGGTCCAAACAACGGTTGAAATACCATCTTGGAAAAGCTATTTGGTTTTTTCTTGCTGAGGATTTGTAAGAAGCTTGAATGCTTAAATGTGTGCCTAGCCTGTACTAGGGAACTGAGTTGTCTTTTTTATTGGATTTTGTTTTTCTGCAAGTTTAAGAATATATAGGGAATGGGTGAAATGACTGATATGCAGATACATAGATATTTACAATGCAAATATTTTCCTTTTGATAAAGGAAAGAAACCTTGTGAAACAAAAACTGTTGACATGCTCAATGATATGGAGGCAAACACATCTGTCAGAATGAGTCCCTTTGTATGATCAATTTTTGTTTATACTTCTGCAAATATGTGCACATATATCACAATCACAGAATATGCTGATTTGGAAGGGATCACAAAAATCACCAAGTTCAACTCCTGCTCCTGGACAGCATCTTCCCCAAGAATCACACTCTGTGCCCAAGAGTATTTTTCAAATGCTTCTTGAACTCTGTCAGCCTCAGTGCTGTGACCATTTCCCTGGGGAGCCTGTTCCAGTGCCCAGCCACCCTCTGGGCAAAGAACATTTTCCTGATATCCAACCTAAACCTCCCCAGACACAACTTCAGGCCATTCCCTCAGATCCTTGTCACTGGTCACCGCAGAGATCAGTGCCTGCCCCTCCTCTTCCCCTCACAAGGAAGGTGTAAACCATCATGAGGTCTCCCCTCATTCTCCTCTTCTTCAGACTGAACCTATCCGCAGCGCTACTTTCCAGCATCTCCTTCCCCAGTCTGTCCGTACATCCATGGTTGCTTCATCCCAGGTGCAGAATCCAGCACTTTCCCTTGTTGAACTTCATATGTCTCCCTGTCCTTGAAGGAGTAAACAGCTCCTCCCAATTTTGTATTGTTTGTGAATATATGTAGGTACTTATATAAATAGAAATTCAAAGCACATAAATGGCTGCCTGCTTTTGTTTCATTTTTTCATGGGGAAATCCTTAAGGACTATGACTATATGATAATAGGAAGCTAGGCTGAGCAAAATGCGATGAAATAAAATGTTCACAGACAGATCAGCCACTAACCAGCTAACCAGGAAAATAAAGATGATGAATCACAAAATTGGTACTTATTGGAGGGCTTAAGACACATGGAGGTTTTAAGGATCTCTTTGAAAAAAATTGCTCTTTCTGGGTAACACTAGGATTACAGTAGTTAATATAGACATCTGGGTTTGGTCTTAATTTCAGTACATTTTTGTTAACCAAGATTATTTCTAAACCACTTTTGGAGACATTTTTTTTTTCTGACATTATTGTTTATTTTTAAACAGTGATAATTATTTGTAGTACTTTAAATAGACTACCTGCAAACAAACACTCTAGCCTTGATGGGTTTTCATTTAAAAAATTAAATATCACATTTATATTGCATAGATATATGTGAAATTGCAGTGTGTAGTGATTACTGTCATACTGATGTTGATCAGCATGTGAAAATTGCATTTAAAATTGTGGAAATTGCTATTCATTGTTAAAATGATACAGTTTTCATAAATGTCATGCTATTTTTAAGTGAATAAATTTTCATATAATGGATATGGGGTATTCTTAGAGCAAAGAAAAAACAGAATTAAAATCAAACTTTAAAGAAAAGAAAATTTGCATTTTGCAATGCAATAACTTTATTAAATTTTTTACATTTTTCTTAACTGAAAGCAAATGTGAAATGAAATTAAGAGTCTGTTGCCAAAATGTTCAAATGAAAATACAGCAGCAAGTGTCAGAAGAGTTTTTCTATCTCTGTGTGACATGTGCTCCCATGATACATATTGAGCTCTGTCAGGAGACTTGAGTCTACAGTTAGTTTTTCTGGTGTGAGTGTTAGCTGGGACTGAGATTTTTCCGTTCCATTCCTAGCTGTGTTCACATAAGATTATAGCATAGACCTGGCTTTATTCGTGACACATAAAGCTAAAAGCTTGCAACAGTCTTTGTGAGATTGATGCCTTTGATTTTAAGACCTTTAAGACCATGTCTACATTTTCAATAGTGTTTTGTTTATAGACACTACATTAGCTCTGGTTCCTGAGTGAGTCCCTGAAGGACTGCAGAAATAAAACTTATAATTAAAAGTAATAGGTATTTACAAAGTGTGTGGTGCAACTTGCAGGAATTTATGAAGCTAAGAAAAGAGTCTTATAAAAATCGGGAGGAGGAGAGGATTTTATGATCTACGAAATCCAATAGATACAGGCATACAACATGCCCACACAATTTGTACCAGTGTAAATGAAATATTTTTCTACTTTAATAAATACTTTGGGGAATATGTGGCGAAAAGGTTCTTGTTCCTTTTAATTTTAAAGTAGACTACTCCTCTTAATTACTGCATTCAGGCAGTCACGTACCACGTATAACAGTTGTAGCCGATGAAGTCATGGAATGCTTTAAATCAGAGGAGGCAAGAAGGATTTAAAAAGGAGAATATTATATTTGTTGGAGTTTTCTTTTTATCACTCTATGAGTAAAAAAAAAGATGAGAGAAATAAGGAAGTCTGAGAATCCATCTTATTTAATTAAATCAATGTAAATATTTTATTTAGAGTTTATATTTCTTGGATTAAATATGTTTATATAGTAACTTAAAATGCAAGATATATTCAAAGCATGTTTTCATTTTCAGGACATCTTCTCAAACAAATAATTAAATCCAAAAATTTGACAATAATCAAAGTAATTTAAAAATCAGTCATAAAATTATGACGTCTTTCCATTGAGATCTGGATATTTTCACTTGTGAAATACTGTAGATGTGTCATTTCATTATGCTTCTTACATTTCAAGGAAGGTTGTTTTTGCTAAACTGAGGTCCTTGGAATATGTCCAAATCAGTATCTTCACTTTTTTGACATTGAAATGCTGTCTGATGAGTAATGCAATTGCTTTTTTAAAAAAACCAAACAAATAAACAAAACCGTAAAGCTTTAAGGATATCAATTACTGCAGAACACCATTACTGATCAAGGATATAGGAACACAGGATATAATTCAAGTCAAATGTCAGCAATAATTTTGTCTCATGTGTGCTGGCACAGTATATGGAAGGCACTGAAAACTTTAACCAAAATGTGAAACAGAAATAACAAACATACATAGAAAAGGAGATGTAAAAAGTAATTTGAATTATGGCTTTACGTAGAATGAAATGAAACAGCACGTTCACTACCTGTTCTTCTTTTAAGGCATGGAATAAAAATGCTAAGTTGGGATACACATTATGTATAACAATCAAACAATGGAAGAACTTGATGGCATTTACTCCTGGTCTTGCTTATTAGGTTTGACATGGGTCAAAGTCTTCACTCTGAGAAGCTGTTTTAGAAGTTTTAGAGAAATTCCTCATGATTTAGTATGCTGTAAATCAAACTGAAGTGAGATCTACCTTTACTGAGCCTTGCAATGCAACCTAGTTCTAGGCACAATTTTTCATAGGTAAAAATTCTTTCAGAATATGCTAGGTTGATCACATATGATGGAACACACCAGTTTTTTTCCAAGATATTGGTGAAAACTTTGTAATTAGCCCCCTCCCCCATATTTTACTTTATATTGTATACAAAAATGTGTAGCTACATTATTTCCAATGGCACATAGACTTGTGGAAATTCTACTTCCATGGTTACCTTCCAGTGAAGTAGTTCTATTGTTAACAGCTACTTTGAGATCTCATATTGCCACTTTTCTCACCCACTGAGGCACATTTATGCTGATTATGGCCTGGAACAGATGGCTTGGGGACTACTTGTTCTTGTGGGCTAGGGGCAGAACCCATTAATAACCTGTTGCTCCAGAGTGTACAAGGAATGGTCAGTAATTTCTGTAGGAAACCTCCTCAAGAGACAGTCAAAGACACATATTCATTGCACCCAGCTTGGTTAGCCTGCTCCAGCACAGAGGGACATCTTGAAACCCAGACGTAATTGCTAAGTTCTGCTTCTGATAAATTGTAAGCTCAGAAGCTCAGATGAGGAACTGTGTTTTGATTAGGCTAATTCATAGCTGTCAGTATGGATAATGGACTGATATGGAAATCACTGGCAGAATAAGCAAAAATAAAAATTATTTTTCACAAAACGAAGGTCTCTGTCTGAACACTTTACAGTCTAAGCAGATGATCACTTTTTAGACAGGTAAGTAAAAAATCCCCTTCAAAAAATGACAAAAGCTTTTGGTTAACTTTTCTTTGATTCAAGGTGTTATATTAGTAAAGACAACATCAACAAATCTCTGCATGTGGAGGGAGCTCCATCATCCCAAGCTGTAGATAAAGAAATGGCTCCTTCTGTCTCTTAAACTTCGTATGTATACATTGCATTCTTTCTATGTAGTGTTCTGGTGGATTTATAACATATGGCAGAATATCAGCAGTGCAGATTTCATGAGCCATCATTAAAATATGTAAATAATGCTGTTCTTAATATAACATAACATAAAATTTAATAACTTATTAATACCTCTGGTTTACAGATGGGGATTACCTTGATCCTTGTCACCCCTGGAAAGTCAAGAAATTCCATATAGTGAAAGCCTTATATGCCCCACATTAATAAAGTGAAATTTCTTAGCATTCCCAGAAGCTTTACAGTGAAATGTTATACTTAGTCAGAGTGCCAGTAAAGTAACATTATAGAAGGCAAGTATGTTTTTAAGAACAATTTATGGGTATTTCTTCTAGTATCTGCTACAAATAATTCCATAGATCATGAAAAAAACATTAATTTACATTCAGTTGTGGGGTTTAGATTTTAATTTGGGTATTTGTTTAATTAAATACACCCTCTGTGATTTTGTTGCCAAGCCAGAAGGGAGGTTGATATGTCACCAATGATTTGCTAATACATCCATTTTGCAGTTAAATGAAATGACTATTTGCCCTAGTGTATATTCATGCTGCAATGGGAAGTGTCCCATTGTAAGCTGAGGCTCAAGTGTCCAAAAATGTTAATGCTGTCGGAACTGGTGCTCTGGTAATGAGTCATAAATGATGACAAATGGTAAAAAAAGTTAGTCTTATTCCATTTAGTCATAAAACTACTGTTTTCTTACAAACTAATAGAAGCACATACATTAAACAAACAAACAAACAAACAAAAGCCTGGAGATTGTTAGTAGTTTTTATTCTCTTGTATTTAGCTTTTGTTTTAATTTCTATTCCCTGAAGTTGCAGGGTTTTATGGAGTTTTTTTTTAAGGGGCCAGGTATAAAATGGGAGTACTGGAAACCCAAGGATACAAATCCCTCTGTAAAGCAGTGAGATGGGTCAGGGGAGCAATTTATAACAAAAAATGGCAATACTGTATTTTAAACAGATATAAAGAAATAATAAATTTTAGTGGGAAAATGCTGAAAAGCATGGGCTGTAGATAAATTAATCATAATCACTGCTATGCCAGTATATCAGATACATTAAATATCTACATAATAATGGCACACTACCGTGGTTAACTGAATAATAATAATGTCTATCTCTGTAACTAGAGTTGTCATTATGAAACAAATGCTGGAAGACCTAGCTGGTGCTGAGTCTCTTTAAAACCTGAGAGATGTTATCATATGCAGTTTGCTGTTACTGTAAAGTTACATTTTACTGTCTTTGTAGGTAACAGGTTTTGGTGAATTCAGAGAAGACTTTCTGAGAGCTGTTCAGGGCCTCATGAAGCAGACCAGAAGGTTCAGGTGAACACAGCTTGCACAAGTTCATTTTCAAACATTTTTAAGTGTTTGAACATAGTTTTGGATACAATATTCAGACAATCCAGTGAACCTACTCATAATGTGCTGTGAAACTGCAATGATCAAGGTAGTTTCTGATCTTCTGCTCACAAGGGAGAATTTTTCTAAATTTAAAAAAGCTATAGTCTCTCCACTAAGAGTAACTGAGAAGAATTATAGTCATAAATCTAGTTTCAATTACGAATCAATAATTAAGTCATTTTTTATGAAATAATCTGATATTTTCATTCACATTTATCATTAATTTCTAAAAGAAGAAAGAAAAGAAAGAAAGAAAGAAAGAAAAGGCTTCTTGAAAGTTTGACACTGTATCATCAGGAAAAAAAAACCAACAAAACAACTAGAAGAGTTCCTTTAATTTCAAACATCAGATAGATTTACAGCTAGTTTAAGCACCCTTCCACAGCAGTCCTCTTGCAGCTGATGCTCCCCAGAATCTCTCCATGTCTTGCCTGCTCTTCCATTGTACAGCAAAAATGGTTCTGCACTTGCAGGGTGAATTACACCTGGCTGAAAAAACAACCCAAGACTGAAGATGTTATTTTTCAGGGGAAATATTTACCCTTTTATTTCCACTGTGGGTAAGCAAGCTTGTGAAACAACAAAGCTAGTGAAAAACCCAAGAATTCAGGGTCAGAGCAGGCACTTCTGCACTTTTGAAAGAAAACTAGCTTCTAACAGTGATTTAAGTAAGGCCATTTTATTTCAGGTGTCATGGCAGGTCTTTTGCAAGGAACTTGTCCATGCTTGTCTTGAAATAGCATAATGTGTTCTTCCTTATTTTCTGGTTCCCTTTAGGCTCCAGCCACCAAAGAAACACAAGTAGTAGAGCTGACGCCCTGTGTTCACAAGAAGCAGACACCTTCTGTGTCAGAAACTGGAAATTTGGCTGCCGTCATTACAATGTAGAGAACAGCAGATGAATGTGGGTCAGAAACTAGTTCTCTTAATACTGAAGGGTTTTCAGGAAGAGTTTAAAAGAAAGGATTGGTTGTTTTGTTTGGTTTTGTCGTTCTGCCTGGCCTAAGGTCTGACACATTTTAATTGAGTCTTCTGCTTTCAAACAAAGAAATCCAGACACATAACAAAATCATTGTAAATTATTACATTGATCAACAAGCACTACTCACACAAAGCCTTGCCTAGAAGAATGGAGAAATGAACAGGAGACCAGCCTTCTAATGTTTTATGCAGATTTCATTTTTGCTAGTTTTGGATATCAGAAAGGCGTTGCTGACAATTTTCAGCTTTTTATCACTTTGGTAAATTTCAAGCTCTACATTGACTTTGTTTAGTTGACTCAAGGTTTACAAGGAAGAATACGTACAACTTATTTTTAGACCAGCCAGTACAATTGATAAAAGAGTGAGTTTTGAGGCCTTGCTATCTGCAAGAGGTAGCAACTTCAGTCAAAATACAGGCTGACAACATTTGTTCTGAGTTTACCTTAATTATGTGAGTTTGGGTTTTCTTAGTGCTTGACTAAGCTTTTGACAACTTGTGAAGTGGTATGTGAGTACTACTGAGACTGAGAACAAGATGTTGTTTTATAAATATACTTGGCAGAGAAAAAGAGGAATTCATAGTGTAAATTAGCTTATGAAGACTCAAGAACCAGGATATGTGAAGTAAAATGGGTTTTGGCAAGCCCATTCAAGTAAATTTACCTAGCATATAAGCCTACGGGAAGACTAAATTTTTCCATTCACCCATCATTCAACCCCCTGCTCCCATTTCAGCTTCCAAAACCCATTCTTCCCTCAGGGAAAACACTACTTACTGTGATTTAGCTGGGGAAGAAATGGCATCAGATCCTACACAACTCCAAAAATGCAATTTCATGACATAACTCCTAAGGTCTGACTCACCATAAGCCTAGCTAGCTCCTGGGTACAGCTATGCTTCTCTGTTAAAACAGAGGTTGATAAGGGAGGTAAGTAGGCTTCTGCTCGTGGCCCTAGGGCACAAACTGATCAAGAATGACTGCAAGATCTTGGAGGCAAGTTCCTTAGGGAAGTTCCCATGGTCACACAACAAAATAAGGAGAGTCAATATGTTGTAGAAAGGTAAATTCATATGTGCCTCTATATATACATACATACACAACACATATACATACATATATATATATATGTATAAATCATAGTGAGAGCTTTAAAACACTATAGCAAGTTTCCCAGAAAGACAGAGAAACAGACCTGAGCAACCTGAGCATAAACTTCAGAATTACCCTTGATTAGAGCATACGTGCCAGGGACCAGCAAGGTCAGACACTGCACCCTCAGACACTGCACCCTCAGACACTGCACCCTAAGGGAAAGGGATCCTGGAGATGAAATATGCAGAAATCTACACCAGAAATGCACAGATGCAGATGTCTTACGCCTTTACAGATGAATTAGAAAACATACATTTTCCTTTGAGATGTCATGTGTCTGTTCTCGTCCAATTTTAGTGTAATGATATGCTCCTTGCCACGCCAAGATCCCCAGAAAGAGGCTTGGGCACAGGAATTGTTTCTTTTAAGCTGTGTCCCTGATCTTAAATCACAGGTCCGAGGAGCGATACAAAATAGGAATAGTCCATGCACCAGCTTCTTTTCAGTACTCCTGCCTCCCATTTGCACCATTTTTGTTTGGGTGTTGTTTGTAATTTAAGTGCATAATCTTGGGCAGAAATAGATGTCTTATGTCTTCTGATCTTTACTTTTTTTTTTAAATTAGTTTTACTTTTTTTTTTTTTTTTTTTTTTTTTTAGTATTGATGCCAATTTGAGATTGCTTGGTGCTTAAATTGCTTAATCTGCAACGGAAGAAAATTTTCAGGATCTCTTCTGCATTGTGATTTCTACAACCCTTCCTTTTAGGTACAAAATTTTTACAGAGAACAACTTTTTTTAACAATCCTTATTTTGAGATATTTTTACTGCCTTTTCATGAATTGTCAAGATGAAAGCGACGATTAGAAAGTTCTAAAACCTGAAACAATATATATAAAAGGAGATAATCCCAATATACTTAGCATTTCTAAACGTATTAATTTTCTCTTTTCTCCTTAAATGCAGTGAGTATAACATCGTGAAAAGTGTGAAAAGGCTCCATTCTGTGGTGGATTTTATAAAAATCATTATAAAAGTTTTGAAATTTTATCTATTTTAGCAATTTGCTTAAGAAATCTTGAGACTGCATAGTTAACTATACATAGTTAACTCGTCTGACCTTTTATGTAAATAAAAGATTACTATATTTTTACTATATTAGATTGTGTTTTAATGATAAATAGACATACTGCAAAATATACAAATCTGAAACACCAGTAGAAACACAGGAATAAAGAGATATAATCTACATCAATTCTTTACTGCCTTCTTCCATTTACACACCTCTGATAATGAAGCCATGATGATTTTTTGCCTTTTCTTTTATACTCCTTCTATATACCTTTTATAGCTTTTTGTATTCTTAGTGTTTTTTAGCCTACATTCCTAGACTTATTTTATTAAATTAGGAGACTAAACATCTTAGAAGCCCCAGACACCAAGGTCCTCTCCAGAACACATTTTGTAAACTGAGATAGAACCATCCAGGGGGAAGGTTCCTTGGGGAGGCGGGCTCACTTGAACCTCTCATTGGGGAATTTTTGATAGATATGCTGATTAGTAAGACCTATAATGTTATACCCTATCATGGGTGTGCATTGCAATGTGCATTTTGGCTCATTCCACCTGGACATAGAGCACCTAAGGATCCTTAAAATAAGTACTGAGGTAAAACCCCTTTTTCCCTTCTAACTGTGTTTGATTCTTGATTTTAAGACCAGGAAAAGGCATCAATAAGATTAAAGTTTTCCTAATGCTTCAAATAAACCATGGTTCCTGAAAATAAAACTTATCCTGGTGATCAGAAAACTGAAGACACAGAAAATGTGCATGGATTGAGTGGTGGACATTTTCTACTTGTATTTCTCCAAGGTTTCTGGTAGGGTTTTCACAGCCCCCTCCTAGAGAAATTACTGTGTGACAATCTAAACAAAATGTCTGTGCAGTGGGTGGTGATCTGGCTGCCTGGCCACACCCAGAGAGTGGTGGTAACCAACTCCTTTGGAAATTGGCAACTTCTCACAGGTGGGGTCCCCGCAGGATGGGTGTCAGGCTTAACGCTGTGTGATATCTTCATATGGAAGTTGGGCTCAAGTGTATCCTGATAAAGTTCACCAATGATTACAAACTCAGTGGGGAAATAAACACTTCAGAACTCTGCAGGAAGGCCTGGATAGGCTGGAGGAGCAACAAAGTAAAAGCATTGCACATGGCAACATAAAATCCGGGAATATAGCGCTGGGATCTACCCATATGCATAGGAGCTCTGTGGAAAGGCACCTGCAGGTCCTGGCAGACAATAAGCTCAAGGTGAGTGAATAGTGCGCTGGTGCAGCGAAGAAGCAAGTGGGATTCTTGCTTGCATCAACAAGGACATCACCAGCAGAGATAAAGAAATCATTATCCCACTCTATTTAGTGCTTGCCAGGCCACACCTGCAATACTGTGTTGAGTTTTAGTCCCCGCTACGCAATAAAAGTTCTGGACAGGCTGGTGAGGGTCCAAGGAAGGGCAACAAAGATGATTAAAGGACTGGGAAGCCTGTCAAAGAAAGCCTGAGGGAAATGGATTTGTTCAGCACTGAGAAAAGAAGGCTTGGGGAAGACTTTCTCACTATGATCCAGCATTTAAAGGGTGACTGTAAAGATGGAGGCTCCCTCTTTCCAAGGAGTCCTGTGGAAAAGATGAGGGGTAATACACACAAATTAGTCCTGGGGAGATCCTGATTAGACACAAGAGGAAAACTCTTTCCAATGGGAACAATCAGCTGTTGGAGTTAACTTCCCAGGGACTACTCTGGGACGTTCTGTTAGATTCCCCAGCAATGGACAGTTTTAAGATTCAGTGGGGCAGGGTGTTGGACCATCTTATCTAGCCCATGCTTTTGCCATGAAATGTTGGACCAGGTGATCTCTTTCCAACCTGGTATTCCATGTCTCTATGATTCTATGATTGAAAATCACTACCTCTCTTACAAGAAGTACTTTTACCCTGGGAGACTGTGATAAAATATCTGGGACCTATTTCTCCTTTCTCTCCTGTGACACAAACTCCTATTTTTAAAATAAAATAAGAGCAATCCTCCAGGTTTTCCATTCTTTCTTCACTTGTCCCACATGCTCCATTGAAATTTTATTCTCCTCTGCCTGATTCTAGATTTTACAGTTTCCTAACAACATATGAACGTGGATGTAGTTCTGCAGTTACATTATTTGTAAAGAAATAATTATACCTTACCTAATTTTTGGCTTGCAACTCACTTCCTAACATGTTAGAAAACACTATTTGTACAGCAAAGGTTTACTTGGACGCATTTCCAGACCTCCATGTCTCAGATTTGCATCTTTCTCAGCCTCATTGCTATTGTCACTATATATTTTGATTTATTTTTATTTATGTGTGCGGTTTTTCTACTTTACTGTGTTGAATTTCATCTTAAAGACTTCTGACCATTTCATCAATTTATCAGGATCAATTTAAATTCACAAGTTGTCCTCCGAAGGGTTTGCAGCACTCAACAGTTTACTGTTGAGTGTCAAGGCTGATAAGTCACCTAGGTTGTTAATGAAACTATTAAAAACACAGGACATAAGACAGATCTCTGCAGGGCCACCCACATCAAGCATCTTCCTTGTTTTTTGACAGCAAACTGTTGATAGCTGCTGTTTAAGCTTGATAATTTCAACCTGATGTGAATCTGCCTGTTGGTAGTTTAATCCATTCCATATGACACTGAAAACTAGAGAAACGCAGCACTCCATTAAAAGCTATTTATAAATTGCAAAGAGGCGAGTTGCCTGTCCTATAGAAGTTCATTTCTATTGCGCATGAAATGCTGTCTGGAAAGAAAAAAGACACTGAGCAATCTATAAGAACACAAATTCTGTCGTAACGTGACATTTTCACCCATATTGTCTTCCATCTCTGTATTCTGTACAGATAATTGCATAGCAATATGCTTACTTTTCACATTCCAGCCAGTCAGCCATCCTATTATCGTTCTCATCACTCACACAACCTTCAAAAAGTGTTAACAACTATCAGCCACCTCCTTCCATTTCCACACCTGAGGCGAATATAGGTTGAAATCTTGTTCCATTATTAATTCAGTTTGTATGGAATATAGATCATTTTAAGCTGAAATGGGAATAATCTTTACAGTTTTCTATTTACAATTTTATGCTTCCTGTCATTCTGAGCAAGTGAAACACCGGACTTATAGAAAATAAATCAAATTACTTAGGTTTTCTTCTATATCAAAACAAAAATAATCTTGAAAATCTTCTTTGTTGACTAGAATTTTTTATTTCCACTGAACTGTGGTCTATTTGTCTTAATTTGACTTGAAAATTAATCCAACATATTTTTACAAACTGCAGAAAAATATTTTTCTCCTACTTATATCACCATAACAGTTTTTTAAAAAGCAAGGAAACAAAATGCATTATTTCATAAAGCTGAAGATACCATCAACAAGTACCCTACCATTTTGTTTGCTGCCTTAGACAAGTTTGGACCTGGCTGTGGATGGTCTTGAAAGTGATGACAGAGACCTTGAATTTAGTACGACGTTTCACGAGTAGAGCAATATATTGAACAGGTGACAGGTTTAACAGCTAGACACTATTTCTTAGGTGGCACACTGCAGTATTCTGCAGCTGCTGAGGTCATCAGGCTCTGGAACATTTTTCCCAAAAGAGTTGTGGATGTCCCATCCCTGGAAGTGTTCATGTTGGATGGGGTTTTGAGCCACCTGATCTAGTGGATGATGTCCCTGTCCATGGTAAGAAGGTTGGAAACCAGATTGTCTTTAAGGTCCCTTCCAAACCAAAAAAACCCAAACCAGTCTATGATTCTATGGTTCGGGGTACTGTGTGGCATTTGTGTTGCTCAGTCCAGAGATGATGCAATTGTGAATAACTGAAGGGAGTCCAGGATCCATCAGAGAGAAAAAATGTTTTAACCTTACTAGAAATGAAATCACACTGATACTGTTGCATTGACAGTTTGTTGATATTTCTTTGAATGTTTCTACTGGAAGGGCCTCACAGAAATTCATGCTATTTTATGAAACCTGAGGACAGTAAGAGCGGTATGGATACAATTATGGTCTAGGGGTGAGAAAGCTTTTCACAGAAAAAGCAAACGCTTCCTCAAAGTAAAAATCACTGAAAATCAGTATTCTGTGGGGAAAACAAACAACCAAAAAACACCACCACCAAAGCAACTTTAACTGAATGATGGAGGTTTATTTTAGCTTCCAGGCTTTGGGGGTGGAGGTGGGTGGGTGGGAATTGGTGATCATTTTTAATATATTCCTGTGTCATTAATATGATAATATTATCATCCTAATGACAGTTTCACCAGTCATATCATAATATGTTTCTGAAAGAGAAAAGCCATATTTCAGCATGTGCTATTGAATTGACCAATTTTATCTCCCATTGTTAGAAGCAAAAAATTTATAATAAAATTTGACAGCTTCATTGAAGAAGTAATTTTCTGTTTAAATTTTGCTAATTAATTTCATGATATATTAGGAGTTTGTTTGTCACATGTTTAGTACAACTCATTAATCTGATAAGACATTCAGTAACTTGAAAGGAATGTGATATTGCACTATATTGACATGATACTTTATTAGGGATTTCATAATTTCTTAGGAATGCCTGTTTGATCTAATGTCATTTGGATTTTTTCAACTTTTTTTGTTAGAAGACAAAAGATAAACTTTGTACTTTGTTTCTGTAGGGAGGAAATGTTTCAAGGGGAAAAAAAAGCAACTATAGAATATTTTAAAAACAGAAGGATTCCAAAAAAATCTAAATATTTGATGTTATCTTTTCCCCCATACAATACCCCCAAATTACTTTTCAAAATGCAAAATCTGATGAGAAATTAAAATATTAAACCTGAGGTCTAGATGGACATTTGAAAAACTCTCCAGTGATGAGCTTTATGATCTTGTCATTTCAGGAAAGGTATGCAGGAAAGGGTTGACACATTGAGTATAAGCTCTCTTTTATTCTTTTTTATTTTATTTTTTAATAGTGCTAAGATGATTGTGGTTATCTTAGAGATGCACAATGACATGACCATCACTTCAAGTACTTACCATTTGATTGCTTGCACCTTCAAGCTGCAATTTCTGCTATGACTGCCTGGAGCAGTATTGATTTAGATTTGTCTATGACAATGCACGTTGTTGCCTCCACAGGGTGGATTTGTACTCATTAATGCTTAAATAGAAAAACAACAAAAATTAAGGCTTTACAGTTAAAAACTGTGTGATTCTCTGCGCTCCATTGATTTTGGTTGACTTCTGCATATCTATCTATACACATGAAATTGCCAAATCATTGTTCAGCACAGCGAAACAAATGGCTGCAAAGAGGGGCTCACTGTCACAGTGAGTATGCAGGAAAGATGAGTAAGTGCAAGATAGAAGAAATAAGATTATAACTTTTCTCCAATGTGTAAAAGCCAGTACTTCAAAATGAAGATTTTAAATACCTGTCTTTAACAATTTGTACCAAACTGCTGCAGTTCCAAAGACTGTACTCATTCCCATGTTTTTTGCAATCCCAAATTAGTAAAAGGTAAAACAGTTCCTATGATGTTGTGATATCAACCATCCAGAAAGCCTCATCAAAACTCAGCAATTTTTAATGGCCTCTACTGTCACACTTAAGTTAAAAGTAGAGTGAAGATGTAAATAGTTAAAGCCACAAAAGTCTATCATACCTAAATCCCTATTACAGAGGTAATGACACTGACATTAATACAGCAAATGCTTTCTAAAGGCTCTTAGGGAAATTCTGAGATGACACTTCCTAGCTCCTGAAAACAGGCAAAATTTTGTAACTATTTTAAATAGGGGAGTTTCTGTATTATTCACATCCTATGTTGACAGTGCATTTTTATTTCTGTAAAGGATTTATAAATTAAGAATTTCCGTTCATCTTAGCTGTTGAAAAACACTGCAAAACTTTAAAGAAAATTATTTAGGACTTTAAATCAAAAGCAGAGTCCTATAAAACCCAGATAGTAGAGTGATCAAAAAACAACATAAAAAACTATTTATTTATAATATTTCCCAGTAATAAGGAGATTTAAATTGTATAATATATGGCAATTAAACATGCTTTAGAATTCCCTGTTGTGATTCTGGGCTACTTTTTTATACAAGGTAACACAGTATTTGATATTAATGTGATACGAAATTATGTTAAAGTCATGCTTCAGCTTGTTTTCTTTTTTCCCCCTTTTCTTCATAGCAAGTAGATATATAGATAAATAAAGTGTCTACAAATCTATCCACAGATTACACAATCTTTTTTTAAACTTATCCACCTATGTGGTGTTAGTGAACAACAAAAGTTTTATTCATATCACAATTTCTACAGTGCTATCAAAAGATTACTGCTTGCAAACAGATCCCTACTTCTCTGGAATCATCTTGGCTGTTATCTGATATTAAAGCTGTGTCTGATATAACCCAATAATTCAGGCTTTGTCTATAGTGCTAAGAAGTGATAGGTAAGTTCTAAGAGGAATTAGTTCCATTTCAAAATGCCCATCCAACAGAAATGAGATGCATTCATCTCTGAAGAGATACACTTCTTTCAATTAACTACAGAAACAGCATAGCTTACTGCTTTAGAGCAAACTTTTTGGTAGCTGAGGTTTGGTGAGATCAATCTCCTATCACTCCCTAATTCCAGAATACCCAGACCACTATGAAATGTGCTAGCTGCTGCCCCTCTGTTAATCAGTGCTGCAGAATCAGCAAACATCTGTATTAAACCACAGTGCATGATCAATCTCTCTTGCAACTTTGAATGTTCTGGATCTACGCACATCATGTCAAAGGAAAGAGGGAGATAGAAAATCTAGACCTGGAAGATGAAGAAGGAAAAGAAAGGAAGTAACAACAAACACATGAAGAACAAAAAACACTGCAGACCTAGATTCTGAAGGCACTCTTTAGGAATGGTATCTTTCACAGGTGGCTTGTGTGGCTCCATTTGCACTACTTTCTTGTTTATATTTATGCTTTGTTCAAGATGACTTTCTGCTTTTCTTCATACATTGTGTGTTGATATTTGAAACACTAAATACCAGTAGATATCTCTCTGTTTTCATTCCTCAGCATAGAATTTTTCTAGCTGACATCTTGGGAGCAGCATGGTTGAATCCAGAAAAAAAGAGAGCGGTTAAATGCTACAATTAATTTCATATGGAAACATGAATAAACATAACTCCTTCATATAAATATAGCAGTTCCTACATTCAAAATGTGGTTTTTTGAATAGCTCAACTTACCACACCACCTGCTCTTGCCAAAAAAAGCATTCGTTCCTTTTCCTTATTTTTCCTCTGCCTATCCCTGCTGCTGTTCTAGCAGTATGGTCACAGTTTTGTGTGAGCCCTGATATCCATACTATCTTCTAGATCAGCAGCTCAAAGTAGGACAAAGTGGTTATCTTCATTATGGTTCATTTCCTGCCAGGTTAATTAGTTGCGTTAGTTCATGGCTGGTGTAGGAAATAGCTGGGGCACAAAGTTTACAGTGAAAACGTGCACCTGGGTGTGATAGTGGCTAGGGCTTCCCTCTTTCAGTGGAGATGAACACTTAGATTGCCTCATCAAGTTGATTGGAAATGCAAGTTGTGGTTTTGTGACCGGTTTAGGGCTGTCCAAGAGCAGGCTGCTGTATATTCATACCGTCTCCCTTGAGTCAGTATTGATGGCTATGCAGCCTAAAACTATGCCAGCAAATAGTAAATGACTAGTTTTCTATATTAATATATCTATAGTTCTCCAGAGGATATAAAACATGAGTAAGATAACCTAGAATTTATGACTTGTGCTTGTAAATGTGGCTTATTTGATTCACAAAGCTCCTAAAACTGGGGCAGAAATACTGGAAGCTCGCTTGTAAGATCTCAGCAGTGTTTACAGGACATGTATCAGTGTGATGACAACATAAAAGGTCCCTGTGGCACTGTAAACGTTCAGTGATGCCACAATATTAGGACACTAGACAGCTTTGCTATTTACGGTTCTGGTTTAGCAGTGTACGTGATTGAAGACTGAAGAATGTGGAGGATCTTAACACTAGTGGCATATGTAGATGGGACTTACACATTTTCTGAAAAATGTAAAGTTGCAATTCCTCCCAATGTACCTTTCTTCTCAACAGTTTTATCTTCCTTAAAAATTTCTTTAAGAAACAAAAACCAAGAAAACAAATAAGTGAAATGCAATAGTGGTAACCCACTCTCTACTTATATATATATTTTTCTGCTGATTTCTTCAGCAAAAGATTGGATAATAAAACTTAATTTATGTCTGTAGGTAACTGAAATTTAACAGCTTGTGCTGCATGAAGAACACATGTAACAATGTGCAGTGCATAACAGCTTGAAGTCGTGGCTGACTTTTACCTTATCTCTGGGTGTGCCAGGAGACTCTAATAAAGTCTGAGACTTTATTGTTTTGCTGACACAGAAATGAAACACCAATTTAGTCATAATATCATGTTGGGATTTGTCTGACTCAACTATTGTTAGACAGCAGGTCTATGGCTTCATCTCAGCTCCCTCCCATTGATAAAGATGCTAAAGACAAGTGGGATGAATCATCCTCTGTGGAGTCTCTACTTAACTAAATAAGTTAGACTAGCTTTGAGATCATGCCTTACTTATGTAGCAAAGGCAGAATAAGAATAATCTGTGGTCTACCATGAACTCTCTTCAAGTGAGTGGCTTACTTATTAGTCAGTAATTTTATGTATACCAGGTAAGCTTTTGGGGTGTGCTGGGAAATGTTAATTCTCACTTCATCTGAACAGATGGTAACACTCCCTATTGATGTAAGCCGGCAGAAGTGTCTCCTACACCAGGTGAAATGTTCACTTTTCTGGTACAGAAAAAGGAGGGAATGTAGGAGCAGACTGATGGCGGGGTATCTCACCATTATCTCTTGTTAACAACATTTCTCCAGTTTTTGCTATGCTGGACAGTGTACAATGCAGGACATGCAAAGTTTCTGCTTGCACTTTGCCCTAGATATAAATAAAACTTGGATGCACTAGAGAATGAAATGTTTCATACTTGGTGGTATTTAATATGTCACAACTATCTACTGAGCGTGTCGAAATGTCACTTCCAGCTGATAGCTCAGTAATATGTGAAAGGTTCTCAAAGGTTAAAACTTAAGACTGCAGTTACCTCTGGCTTTTCCAGGAGAGGGATTTGTTCTTAAACTTCTGAAAACCTGAAAAGTGAGATATCTGTTTTGCAAATGTACTCAACTTTTAGATCAGTGGGGCATTGTAGTAGCTGCTTAATGGGATTTGTGGAATGCTGCCTCTGCAGTTTATGAGCAGAGGTTTATAAAAGGTGGGTAATAATGAGTGGTTTTGATTACATATATTAAAAAATCAATGTCAACACTTTTAAAAGAAAATAAAACATTGCCCAACTCATACATGCATCATCCAGGTTGAGTACGATTGCTTCATACTGAAACACCTGTGGGGCAATTCTCTTTTACAAGCAAAATGAAGTGCATAAAGAAGATCATAGTTAATTGCTGTCTATTTGAAACTGTGATTATATAAAGTATCAGCAATTTCTCTGCATTCAAATAATTCATTTTGCACTTACTCCACCTTATTCTTTTAACATAAAGGAAGAGAAAATACCCAATATTCTGCATTAACATCTGGGAAAATGTAAAGGCCAATTGACGCCACAGTGCTTTCTTAAGGCCAATACTTTAAATACACTATCAGGATTTCTGCTCCAGAGGTGACTTTTCTAACTCACTGATATCAGAGTTGAAGTTCTAAGAAGCACGTTGTCATCAACAGCCAGCATACCTTATCACACTCGTAAGTCAGAGGGGAATATCCACTGCAGTGTGTGCCTACAGCACTGTCACCCTCTGGGTCATCTCAGCTTCTCTTTGGATGGTTGTGCCACACATCACTCAGGATTGGCAGCTCTTTTGTGAGCAGGGATGTACATATCTCCAGACAGTGCAGCATCCCCTCAGTCCTACACCTGCGCCACAGGGGACTGGGAGGACAGATTGGCTACTGAGTCTTCACTCAGCAACCACATCTAAGTTATAGAGACTGGGGGAAACAGACCCTGCATGAGCTCCCATATGCTGAAGTGGGATCTTTCTTCCTTGTCGGAAAATGTAAATGCAAATGATGTGCTTAAAAAAAATCAGGAAACAGATTCAAAAAGCAAAGAATAATGACATTTTCCCCTCTGCCTGTGCACAAGCACAGTTATTGTTTTACTTTTTTCCTATTTTTAAGGCATCATCAAGACTCCATTCAATGTACAAAACCCAAAGATTAATGAAATGTATCTCTAAATTATATTTTTTATTACAAAATATGCACAACAGGCAGATTAAAATTTCTTCTCTAAAAAACAGCATGCTAATATTGAAAGCTTCTGCTTAGTTTACTTTGTTGCCCACTGCAATAGACAGAATTAACCACAAAATATCCCATTTCTTTTGAAGATTATACAATTATTACATGAAAAAAAAATTAAAAATAATATGCAATAAGTTTGGAAGCTATTTTTTGTTTACTTAATACTACATCCTTTCTTTCCTACCCAGAAATTAATATACAAAAAATCTAGTTGTCTTATTATAATACTAGATTATTCCTTTACCAAAAGAAACCCTTTAACTGAAATAATGACGTTAAGAATGTCTGCATTCTCAAGAGGAGGAGTGGGGGGAAGGATAAATAAAGATTTTTAAAAATTCTTTGAATACCTGTGAGCTATTTAGTTTAATTGAATCAGAGTCTGGTGATTCTGTATGAATGCAGTAAAGTTTCACTCACTGACTGACTGCCTGTAAATTACTTTTCATTGTCTTTTTCACTTTCTGTTATAATGATGAAGAACTGTGAATTAGCAGAATTATGAATCTCAAATAAAAAAATCTAACTTCTGCTCTAGGTGGGATATGACCTTTGCAGGAAAAATCAAGAGAAACATTTTTCTGGTGTTAGAGAGCACTTTTGAAATTTCTTGAGAAGTCATCATGTTTTCTTTCTTTGCTTGCCAGGAGCAAAAAGTTCAAAACTCTATATTATTACACTTAATTTGATTCAGTTTTAAAAAAATATGGTCATTCTATCTGTATAACAGATTAATTAATGTCATAAAAATATCTATAGCAGAGTCTTTAGGTGTATGTTCTTCAACTTGAAAATAATTAAGAATATTTAGATATTCCCAAGAAGAGGACTATGTTAAATTGAAATGATGAAATTATGAGAATTTATGTAGGGAGAACCATCCTGCTATTTCTTGATACTTCTCTGCTCACAGATCTGTAGATTTATGTATAGATCAATAGCTTCTATGTTGTACTGCACGTCTGTATCCCATGGATAATCCACTATGAACATCAAACTCTAGTCAAACTCCCTTCCAGTTCCCAGGCTGACTTCCCCACATGGGTCATATTTTCTACAATTTTTTTTCCTGAAACTTAGCTGCACTTGACTGTACTGTGCATTTAAGTGCAACTTTACCAGACTACATTGTATCAGTAGATGATCCTTTATACCATTCATCATCCCTCTGAAAACTTCATCATATTCCTCCTTTCTGATAACTGATAAAACTGTCAAGCAATCTCAGGTCAGAAATCAGTTCCTGAAGGATTTCCCTGGAACATGGTTCCTCATGCCAATTTCATATTTTGCAGTTAGATTTGGAGGCCTGTCAGTTTTGCAGCTTTCAGACCATTTCATGTGTCATGTGAATTTTGTGTCACTCTTCTACGGGACTTGTCACGTTACTTATTCATGTGGAAATATTGTAGTTTTTATTGCACCTCCCTAGAGCTTAAATGAAACTTGAGTTCTACGTTTTCAGAATTTTCACAGCTTCCTTTTACAACTTCTGCAACATATTAATTATTTTTCTATTCTAGAATTAGAGATAAGACAACCAAAATTTTCTCTCACAAAGGAGGAGTGATTTCAAGCCCAAGTACTAATGGTATCACGTTACATTTAAAAGGTTAGAGATGTAGGTAAAAGTAAATGCTGTACAGTGTATTATGAAAACAGCATTTTACTAAGAGCTTTTATTGAATTGTCACTTATTGGTTTAAAATTAAAAAAAAAAAAAAAAAAAAGGTGAGTGCTTTTCTGTCTCCTCTTTCCCAAGTTTCACAATCAAGCAAGCACAGCCTGTAGATGGAAGGAACATACTCGTTTTGCTTGGTTTAGGTTTTCCCCAGGCTCAGTCCAGGATATAAAGGAAAGCTGCCTTTACTTGCTTTCTATGAACATTCATGATACAGGAGCTGGGATGATTCTTTGACTAACATCAAAAAACAGTCATTTCTTTACCTTAAATAATTACTTTGGTTATTCTGGGACAGCACGTCTCAGAGAGCAGAGAGTTGTCAGTGTGCCCCATTGTGTCAGGAAGACTGCAAAGAACATTGTTCAGATTGTAAAAGCCTGATTTTTATATTGACCCTGATGAATCTTTAACATTTCAAAAGTTTATTTTCTCCTATTAAAATTACGAGAGAAAAATAGAGAAAAAACCCCTGATTTACTGGCACAATTCATTTAGAAGATCATTAATAAGATACAGGAATTTGTAGCTCCCAGTCATCAGTTTTCATCTAATCCCTTTTTTTTTTATGGATTCATAACTCACCAAGCTAGAAGAATCATTGTATTTCCTCAGAACCTCCTATATGAGACAAACTGCAGAATTTCAACCAGTGTTTTCTAAATCAAACACTTAATACCTACTAGAATTAAAGAACAGTGTAAAAAGACAATTTTGTTGCTGTGCTGTGACTACTGAGGTATGTGCATGAAATCCTCTGTCTGTAGAATAATACCAAATAATCCAAAATTTGTGCAAAAATTCCCCTCTTCTCTCCACCTCCTGCCACCACTGCTAACCAGAATGGGTAGTACTAGTTACAGTGCCAGGAGCACATGGCAGACAAACTAATATTACAATATTGCAGGTGATTCTCTCTGTTTTAAGTTGAATTATGATGGAATCTGTTGGTTATGTTACATTTATTTCCTTATGCTTTGCTAGTTTTATCATTTACATGAATCAGAAGTTGACTGTTAGTCTTCAATACTAAATGTTTCAGCATGCCTGAGTCAGAATGCCTTTCATTTAGGAAATGCAAGTTTCTTTAGAATAAAAGCCTTCAGGGGAACACTCAGACTTATCAGACATAGGAAGATAGTGGTCCCAGCATGACCTTAACAGAGGAATTATGTTTAGCTATACCAAAATATGCTCACTTGTTTTTCCAAAATGAAATTGAAAAGTTTAATTCTTCTGAAAATTAAAAAAAAAAAAAAAAATCAGATTTTTTTCCCCAGTTCAGTGATATTTTTTCATGGAAGGAATCAGTTCTGCAGCCAGTTTTCCAATAAGCTCAGGTAAAATTAAATTATTCCATATATCTTATTGTTCATGGACAAAGGTTAGTTTAGTTGTGTTTTATTGTATGTACTTTGTGGAAGATCTGAAATTACGCAGTATGTCAGCTCAGGACAAATACAGAATAATTCCAAACACAAAAAAATTGTTAACTTGTTCTTTGTTCCCCATCAAGTGAATAGAAGAGAATAATGTTTCAAATGTACGTGGAAAAAAATATTTCCTCTTCTTGGATAAGATGTATTATCTCATTTGGGTTTTGATATTGCCAGTATAGGCTATAAACTTACATACTGTTTGTATATTTGTTTTAGTTTAAAAACCAATTTCACATACAATTTAGCATTGAGATATAACATAATTACAATTTGTTCTTACATCTACAAAATGCATGTCCACATATTGACTGTTATTTATTGGTATAGAGCAGTAGAGGAAGTTTTTGCTTCTAGTCTTTAATTTGAGGCTGTGGAAAAAATCTTCCTGCTTCCTGTGTAACCACTGAAAAGGGGATAAAACACTTGTTACTTTTAACTGATGCTGTTAAATTGGAAAAGTGTCTAATTCTAAATTGGCCCATGAGAAGCCTGGTTTCTGTAAAGAGATGAATAAGGATTGCAGTGGTTTAGCCATGGGCAATGTCTTCTTTGAATCAAGAGAATTTCAATAGTATTTTCAATTGTATGTAAAATTAGTAAACAATACAGTCAATTTAAAAATAAATACTATGGGCCCATAAAGGCCTTTTTTTTTTAGCTTGTTCAGGAGTTAGAAATGTCCTGCAGTTCTTATCAACTGAAGATTTCTCTCCCAAAATAATTTTTCAGTTCTGCTGCAGGAGCCAGAGAAGGAGTAGCTCAGCTGAAGTCTCTTCTTCCTGGTATTTCTGAAGGGCCCAAGGAAGAGCAAGTTTCAAAAATTTTACTCTGTCTAAATAAGGTTGTCTGGTCACCTGAAGAAATATTATAGTACCAAATGTATTTATATTTTATGTTTTGATTGATTAATTAAATAATAATTGACTTATATTTAGGTATTAAAACAGCCCTACTTGCAGAATTGAGCAGGCTTATTCCTTGATTATTTTTATTTTTCACTTGCCACAATTTCTGTTTAAACTGTAACTTAACAACACTTTTCAAATGGGCTGGAAACTCAAAGCAACCCTTGATGATAAGATCTAAGTGGAGATCCACGTAAAGGATAGAGTCATTGAGGAAAAACATGCAAAAAGGTGTTTTAGAGATGGTTTAACAAAAATAGTTTTAAATGAAAACTGCAAAATCTTGTCCTTTCTAAAACTCAGATTGTTTTAATTCAGGAGCTGATATTTTTTTAAAAACCTCACATGGACCCAGATACCCAGCCCCCAGAGAGATTTAGTTAAGTTAGACATCTACTACAAGTTATGCCTTCCACATTTACCTTTTTATGTGGATTTAAAGGGTTTGAGAGAGCCCTCTGTCTAAGGGCTTCAGTTTGAACACAGTCCAAACATTCAACTGTATGTAGATAGAGATAATGTGTAGGTTTATTCAGCTGGAAAGTTCAAAAATGCAGTAAAAAACATTTATCTTGGTTGCATGGGAAAAAAGAGCAACATATACTGCACAGACATATCTGGTACTAAGAAACCCAGGACATTCTCTTTGTAAGTTTTTTGTACCTTATATAAAATGAGAAAAAAACATCTACATGCTTTTTCTTTCTCTGTCAGTTTTATGATATCCTGCTTCTTGTTTTTGATACAGTTAATACAACAGTTACTTGGACAAGTACTTTGTGATGTAATATTGTAAATGTTTATAACTGTTTAGGAAAGAAAAGTTCTATAAATTTCAGCCCTAAAGGCTATCAGGTCTGCAAAAGAAATTTAATAATTTTTAAGGCAATGTTATCCAGACAAGAGTTTATTTATCAAGTTTTTCTTGATTATGGTACTTTCAGAAAGGGCAATAAATCCCTGGAGGCTCTTGAAACACATGGGAGGTGATAGGTTTTCCTGTTTTGCTGTAGTTTTCCCAATGTGGTCTGCAGTTAATAATCAGGAAGCAAAGTTACATAGATCAGTTTCTTATAATGCCAATGTATTTTCTGCTTTTCAGAAAAACCAGTAAAGCTGCCTGAACAAATTGAAAGTCTCTTTCATTAAAATATTCAAAATGTCACCATTTTTTTCATTTTGTGAATTCTATACTTGAATGTTTTTTCTATTTATTTAATAATGTCTTCATAATTTACTTTACTAGGGTTGTGTTTGAAACCCTCTACTTTACAACCTGTCACTAGTATTAATTAAAGTATCAGAAAGGTTATTTTGTAATTTTTTAAGCTTTTTCTCAATGAAAAATTATGCTGAAAAAACCCTGATTTTTTTTAAAAAAATTTATGTCTCATTTGTGATAAAAAACCATTTGCTGTCAACCAGAAATTTTAAATGAAGATTTTCAGTTGTACTGACTGCTGAGTTGTTTTCATTTTAGTAGAACAAAAAAATGCATCAGTAAAGTAGTGCTAAGAGAGAGTTTTTCAAAGACTTCAGCTTTATCTTTGTTTTTTACCTATACAGCTCCAATTTCTACATACTGCTTTTGTATAAACAATCTCCATGTGAGACTGCAATTTCAGCTGCTGCTTCTGACGTAGTTCCACGAGTAAGTGGTATGAGCCACAGAGCAGTTTGACTCAGTTACCATTTTTGCATGTTGCTTTTCCTGTGTCAGGAAGGAATCAACACTCAACGTACCCAGTGCCTGGCACGGAACACCTGCTTCAAAGAGGTTGTAATGAGGATACCAACTCTACCTAATTGTTTGAGCACAGGTAGAGAGTTCCATTTCTCTAATAGAAGGAGCAGTTCCAGTCTGTCCAGCTCTTAGTGCATGTTTGCAACAGGTGAGCACTCTGAACAAGCAGAGTTTGTATGGAGCACTACCATCAATTTTTGAACTGTGCTATATAGATTTTTGTCATTCAAGTTCCTACAGAGAAGAAGTTGTGTAAAAATAAGTTTACTGTCCTCAATGAGGTTGCCAAATAATTTGGGAGGTTTTTGGAATATTGTGATGAGGTGAAAAGTTTTAATATGCTATTAAGTAGTACTACATGGTATATCTATCACAAGCTATCAGCCCACTTCAGCTGTTAACAGCGCTTGAAACTTCAGATTTGTTTGTTTGGGTGCAAGCTTTCCTCTGTGCAGAGGGCCAATTTCTCTTCAAATTAATCTTTATTTGTGTAACCAGTAAAAATTATTCTGTGTGCCTGTTTTTATTCCTCCTTCATAGAGAAGGCAGCAAAAGTGAAAAGTACATGCTGAGACATATTTTTATTTCATATTCACATATGAAATTCTAGTAAGTCACACACCTTGCATATGTATAACCAAGAGATCCTTTTGTGATTCCTGCCTTATGCCTATAATGGGTGCAGAGGGACCTACATGAGTAAATTTTATGCTTGGCTTCTTTTAAAAGTGCATATAAAAAGTAGCAGTAAATTGAAGCCCACAGGGTACTTTCCACATTGTACTGTAAGGAAGTTTCATTGCATACTACTCATGAAAATTGAACTTGATATGAGCTATAATTATGACAAAGGTAAGTCAGAGTGTGATTCTCACTTTGAGTACTCTTCCCCTTTGTCCTTTTTCTGTGCTTTTAGTCACCTTTAATATCTAGGGAGATGTTTCATGCCAAAGGTTTTCACATATTGTAGAAACTCATTAATTAGTTAATAATATATTAATTTTGCCCTACATTAAGAGTGCAATTACCCAATGGCAAATCAGAAATATTGAGGATGCTAAAGGTTTGAGACCTTCATCCTAATAATGTTCAGTGACACTGATATTTTCATGTATTTAATCAGACTCATACCACAGTTTATAAACTACCCTGATGGCCTAGAATTCATCAATTTCCTAATCATTTATGTACAAGTTGTTGCTTTGGTTAGTGAGAGCCACATGAAAATAGCACCATCAGTTATATTTCTATTTCAACATAAACATCTTTTCAATCCTAGTTCAGTCAGATTTAATAATTTTATTCCTCAAACAGGGAGGAAAGAGTCTGCACATTACACTTTTCATCTGCTTTTTGACAATGCAATATTTTGGCAGTACTTGAAGACTCCTAATTTGGGAAGTCAAGGCAGACAGTTTCAATAACTAGAACACAGACATTTCAAGTATCTACTCAGATAGTAATCAATAATACTGAGTAATAAAATCACAGGTAATTTCATATTTTTACACACTTTCAAATAGTGCTTTGTACTCTTGTGTGATCAAGTTGAGTATCAAGATATGATGTGGTATGGGACCAGTGTTTTCCATTGCTGGCTCCTGCTGTGTGGAACTTTGGTGAGGATTGCTAACATCTCAATTATAAGAATAAAAATTGTTGTCTAAGTCTGTAGACTTTGGTTGTTTGGTTGTTTGGTTTTGTTTATTTTAAAAAGTAGTTATGACTGTGAAGAAAGCCTGAAACTGTAACTAAGGCAACAATGCTCCCTCCTATTTTTCTGAGTGAAACAATAATTCAGGTGAGACAAATATATTCACTTCAAAACCCACAATGCTTCAGGCAGCAATCCAGGTTTAAGCAGAGACACTTTTAATAAAGTAGAAAATTAAGAGTCAATATTAAGAAATACCTCTCATTTAACTCTTAACAATCTTTTAATTTTGATTCATATTATTATGTCATTTTTATTATTATTATCATTATTTTCATGATACCATGAAGCTGCATATATCTGAAACACATTGTGTTTAGATATAGCTTAAAAAATAACAAATTTTTCCAGCATTTGTAGTGTCTCAACACAATTCTAGGTTCCTATACTTAAAAAAAGGTAACTAGGCTACCCAAGCACACCCTTTAACTTTTTAATTCCAGCAATGGAGAGAGGTCAGAAGTCACATAACTCCTTAAGAGACAATGCTATTCTACCTAACACAAGTATGTCTTCTCTCCTTAAGTATTGGGAAATCAAGCAGCACCAGCAGCAAGGCTACGTGTCTAGTCTCAACAGAGAGAACAAATAGAAGCCATTAAATACCTCCACCCACTAGTTAAAAACAAGTTCACATCACAGAAGAGATGGTGAAGATGATGTTTATGGGCTCACAGAAATTTCAAGCTAGAACAGGACTGTATAAAAGCACTCGAGGTGTACAAGCAATAGATCGCTCTTCAGGATTTGTCTCCAGTTAAATCTGTTTTAGACTGAGTAGAGTTTTTTATGCAAACCCACAACTCTTGATTTAACTGTTTTCCACTATGAGATAGAGCAGAGTCTTGCATATAACCCTAGACATAAACTGAAGCAGGTTTCACTTGTGATGATCTGCATCTGGGAAGACATAGTCCATAGCAGCTTCTATAGCTGTGCCATGGCACAGAAGCTATCTCCTACTTCATTAATTCATCAGGTTCTCCCCTACATAGTGTTTGCTAGGTGGTGACAGAGAAAGAGACTTTCATAATATAGTGAAAAAATGTGTGAAATATAGCCCTAACTGGGAAACAATATCAAGCAAGAATGAGCTGCATTAATCTTATTTAATACGAGACCTGAAAGGGCTGTGTATTAGGATGATGAAACACACACGTGCATTAGAATAAGATTGAGGGCATTAAGACATTAGAAACTGTACACAAATTTTGGCTGAGAAGGAGCAATAAACACAGGGATGTGAATGAGAAACTGGGGCAGAATATTGTAACTGGATTTCAGTCACTTGATGCCAGTTTCAATTTATAGTTTGGTAAGTAAAAAATCACATGTGCATCAGTGGTCCTGAGTATCTAGCTAGTGATATACTGAGCTATCCAGTGTATTCATGATCTTGGTAGAATTTAATATCTGAATTTAACCCAATCTATCTATCCATCTCCATAACTTCCACCATCAACCTATCTGAATGTTGATGGTTTAATTTCTGTATGACAGTCTCCGAAAGAGGTTGCATAACTGAACAAATCTAATTTTACACATTAGATACAGCAATACTTACCAAGATACTCCCACTGCTTCAACTCTTTCTTTGTGAAGGTGATGTGCTGGGCAAATACTGCATGCTTCCCCATGCAGAGATCAGCTTCTGCTCTGCTGAGTCCGTATAATTACTCGGAACTGATAGGAGATCTTCAGCTTCCAGTAAATCAATAAAAGCATGGGACTGTTTAAAATTCACACAGGCCCAGAACTTTAAATATTTTGAGCTGCCTTCTGGATATAGTCTGTGCATTTCTTCACTGGAAGTGAAGAACTGATGCTTGCATGACCTGACACAAGATGCTTCATTCTATTTGTCATTCTCTTGCTTTCTCTCATACAGGATGAAAAATTCACCATTATTGCAATTTCTTAAAGCTTGTAGAGATAACCTGGTCTTCAAGAGAAACAATGTTCCTCAGGGGAACATAAACTACAAACTGATAAAAGAAAAGCAACAGCAGAAGTAATTTGTGTTTATTCAGCACTTGGCATTAGTGACATTTTCATGGAGGACATAGACTCAGCTTAACACTAGATTCTTTCTTCAAAGAAAGGCATCTGCAACCACAGCCACAGCTTCAAAAAATCTACCACCATCTAGAAAAGCCCAAGTTTGAAAAAGCTTAGTTCTGGACTTTTAATTTAGCTCAATGAACCAAGAAATTTTTAACCAGATTTGATACACCCTTCATAGTCTGTGTTCCTATTTACTGCAACTTTCATAAAAAGAAGAAATAAGGGCAGTTCATTACAATATATATAAGAAAAAGAAAAATATAGATTTTTTTCAAAATATGCATAATGAAATATGGGACTTAATGTCTTTGGTTGTTGGGAAGTTAAAATGTATCTATAGTTGGGCAGGTTCATTACATTCTCTAGTAGCCTCTAGACGTGATAATCCCATGGTATTTCTTAGCCAGGAAAGTCTGGATGCAAAAAGGACACTGGGCTAGGTCTTTTGTCTAATTTAGTACAAAGGATGTCATACGGTTTTTACGTATACATACATATACATGAATAAAGTATATTAACTTCTGAAACTTAGCTATTAATTCTAGTTTTCAGTAAAATTATTTAGGCAGACATAGTTACATAACATGTGAATTAAACAAGCATGTAATGTAGAAATACAGTATAAACACCCAACAACCTTTTCCATCTACTGTCAAAATTCAACTACAAAAAGAAAACCAAAAGAAATAAAAATAATCAAACATCACAGAATTATTTGAGCTGTTTGAAGCTGTCTGGGAGAAAAAGAGAAGTGAAATGCTGAACAAAAAAAAAATTCTGGAAAAGGTAACAATTTTCTAAATTGGAGCAAAACAATGGTCCTGTTTCTCAGGAGAAGCCAGAAGAATTTTAATTACAAATATTGGACTGAATGTTTCTTCAGTTGAGTGCAGCAATGTGGCTAGTACTAATAACTCATTTGCTACACAGAGGACAAGTTTCTAAAACCCATAGTAGAAGTAAAAATGAATTTTGGTGAAGAAAAGTGTTGTCTTTTTCAGGGTTAGTCTAATAAAAAAACTGAAGAACATAGATACATATGTAAATAGTTAACATGAAGGAATGCAAAATAGCACAAAACAAAGGCTTTATTTCCCTAGACATTTACATTAATCCCCTCCTGATCAAGGAGGAATATGGAAGATTAGTTACTCTGTGATTACTTTGTCTTATTGATGTACAATACATGACCCTGGAAATTGTAATTGTGAAGGATCCCAAAGCTTGGTGTGTTGGCACTTCAGCAAACTGACCCATGAGCTGAACACAGCTGTTTGGAATGAATTAAAAATGTAACAACTGTGTTTCCCAAACAGGAGCTCTTTCAATATAAGATATGCAGGAAACAAAATCTTTGAGAAATTATTTAATCTGCTTCATCTGATGAGATAGAATACCACAGAAAAATCATTAGAGAACATAATTTTAATATTACATCATCTTTCTTCTTAAATTTATTATAGTAAACTTTTTCTCAGAGTCTTCAGATTTGAATTACAAAAACTGATGTAAACGTTGGCAAACTTGGAGGTGTAATATTTAAAATCCACACTAAGTATAAAGAAGTTAAAGAGACTGTAAGATACCTGGGCACAGTCTGCAGTCCTTAATGAGGAACACATTCTGAAGTCCATAAAATTAGGCAAGATGTATTGCACTAAAGTTACTTGTCATAAATGTCAGGTGATAGTGATAAAGAATCTTATATTAATTGGCCAGGTGCCCATGCAAGTATTTGACTCTCTCAAAAGTCTGAATATTTTCAAACATAATTAAGCCAACACAGATGCTTGCAAAGAAACAAATTTGAACTCAAAAATTAAACCATTATTTCTTTGATATCAGCTGTAAAATTCCTGTCGCTTCAGCTTCACTGAGATGCCACCACTGGATCTGCAGCTTCTCTGAAGCACTTTGTCTTTATTTTACAAACAAAATCAAACATTTATTTGAAACTCGTAATATAAGAGAGAGTTCTTTCCCTTAAGAAATTTAAAATAGAGATCCTATAAACCAAAGCATTTTTGTACCAGGTTAAGTATATAACACATCAGGAAAGGAACACTTTAAAGGAACATATTATGCATAAAAGTTGTCATAAAGATGGAAGAATGGACCCAGTCAATTACAGGAAACCAGAAAAGCACTGAGTAACAAAAAATAAAAATCAGGCCAACCCTCAACTGCTTAATTATTGATTTACACATGGTAGCTCTTTCCCAAGTAGCTTTCACATGTTTCTAATATCTGATACCACAAAGTCTTCAAAGCTTCTGACATACGTCCTAAATTTTTGTTCAGTGAGAAATTGTAGTTTAAGAAGAAATATTTTAATAGAAGTAGAATTGCAAGAACAAGGGGAACTAGGGGTTTTGGCAGTTATTATTAGAAGCTTTTTTACCTTCAATAATGTTTTTCTTTGTGCTCAAATAATTTATCTTGGCTTTTCCTATTGCTTTCCAAATGGAAACATTGCCTATTTAGTAATTTATAAAGTAGTAGATAAATTTGCATATACTATTTTTTTCAATAAAATACCATCAGAGAGCACTGGTGACAAAAGTTAGATGTAAAGAGAAGATAAAGAAAGCAGCAAAATAATGAAGTCATCAAATGTTTCACTTTTTTATTTTTATGAAATGTCTTGCAAATGCAGGTGAAATTTGTTCGACATTATCAGCTGATACTGGTGGATGCAGTGAAGAGATATTCTCATCTGCCTTAATAATTCTAAGGTGTGACCACACTGTCAAGGCTTAAATCCTCAGAATCCATTTAAGGACACAGATTTTAATCTCCCTGCTAATTGAGAGACCAGGCCACCCACTGCTCTGAATCAGAGTTACTCCAGAACCTTTGATTAGAGCTATTCTGTTTTGCATTTAAATATTTATATACTTCTGAGACAAGAGCCCACAACCAAAGAGGTATAAGTGCCTATATATTGACAATTCTCTTTTTAAAGGGAGGCAAAACCTGAATGCCAGATTTGGTTGCATACATATTTAGTTTTGAAAAAGAATGTAGGCAGCATCAAACAAGGAGAAGGCACAGATCACAGGTACTTTCTTACTCAGGGTTCCTTGTGGAACATTACAGTTTAAACCTGTTGGGGTATATATGAACATGGAATTGTTCTCTTCCCCATGCTGATGAGTGCTTAATTTTCCTGACATCATTAAAAGAAAAAAAAGTAATTTCATAAATTTTTTGTACCCACAGAAATAAAGAAATCAATTACTTGCACTGTCATACTCATCATTTCTTTGGCTGTTTCAATTTCTGAACAAACAAACCTCTAAAACACAGCCGTATGCTTTTATTATAGTTTTTCATTTTTTGTTGGAAACGGATAGTAGGTGACAAGATACTAAGCCATCATAACACAAACTTGTGAGATTTATTGATCCAGCTCAAAGCTGATGGAGTTTCCATACATCAAAGCTTTCATGTAGTAGTGGACTCACCCTATATTATATCCATTAAATTTTTTTTATAATTAAAAATCCAATAAAATATTTATAACTCTGTTACAAACCCCTAATGGTTAGATTAATGCAATTCTAAGCACTATGATTATCTTGCACAAAGTTTTACACATATATCTTCTTTTATTTATTTCTTTTGTTTTTGTCAATCTGGTGAGCTTGATTTCAGAGCCGCTGGAATTTTCAGGCTACCTGTAATAAGAGGCTCCCTGACAACAGTCTCAAATGTCCATCTTCCTCTAGCAAAATCTGAAATTTAAATCTCCTTGGGAGTTATTTGAATATCCTTTTGTGAATTCAGAAATAATTAGATGATCTCTTATAATGAAGCAATTTATATTAATAAAAGTAAAGTCACAACCTATCTAATGAAGGTTGAAGGTGGACTCTCTGCTCCCCTGTTACCACATCATAATGCAGCATCTTTGTGCTTCTGGGAAAGCAATTGGAAAGAATTCTCAGGAGATGTCTGTACTAGACAGCACATGAGAAAGCACACATATAGGACTAATTCAAAAGAGTCATATTTTAGCGTGCAGTCAGGAGTCTTCTTTCAAACAGATACATTTATTTTGTTGAAACATCATTTTTAAGCTATTTAAACACTGCATCTCCCTACAACAGAAAAGATTTAGCTACTGATAAAAGTAGAAATATTTTCGATCAAGTTTATCTGTTAATGCCTGAACTGCCATGATATTCACATTTACTGATGCCAGCAGCGATGTCTTTTATACATGGCTTTTCAAGGCATCCACAGCATCAAGAAAAAAACTCAACATTCAGGAAATAGCTTAGTTCCAACCTTCATTTCTTCTTTAGGATATTGTCTAAAATTAGAGTATGAATTTATGCAATTTTTGTGAAGCTTATAAATTATTACTATAGTTACTATTGTAGCAATTATTCATTACATAGGTAGGATAAATTTGAGGAGATTTATTCACTAAAAATCACTGGTATATAAATAAGTATTTGTGCAGCAGAGAGAGAACTTTTTAGGTAGTACCTGTGTATGTTTTTCTCAGATCATCAGAACGCCTGAAAGTGGCACCAGTTTAACTGCATCACTTTCTAAACCCATTTACCTAAGCTAACATAATGAAAGACAGCACATGCTTTTTAGTTCACAAACTTGGTTCCAGTGCATGTTTGACATGTTAAGCTTCAGGAAAATGATGAGACTTTTACCCTGGTTTAAGGTTTAAGAGAACTGAGCAGGACCTGAAAAGCTACTGGACATAGCACAAGAAATAGTGTGAGAAGCTGACAAAAGCTACAAATCCAATCATGAAGCACAACCACACCTCACAGATGATGGCATGAAAGTTGAATAAGAAGTAGCCAATATTCACAGAAAAATGGAGGGAAACTGGGCACCTTTTGGAGAATACAGTCTTGAAAGGCCAGTAACACCTAACTAATCAAAGTAGCACTGGCATATGTGGCAGAGTCTGTCTAGGTTAAGTATCAGAAATAAACTTAGTTTTAATGTATCACAGCTGGCACCAGGAGAGAAGAGTTAATTAGGGAAAGTTGTTTATTTGGGCAAAGACTGAGCAAAGAAAGAGGAGAAAAAAGCTGTTGAAAAGAAGGCCAAGATACAGGAAAGGTGTTAACAGGGTGTCCGGATGTGTGTCCGATGCTGCCTAGTGGTACCAGTCAGGCACCCATGTGCAGTTCCTTGCAGCAAAAGCAAGACAATAAAATGGACCTGTTTCTAGATCATCAATGTCAGGTCTTCATCCATGGTCATGAAGACTAGCTGGGAATGAGGTGGCTGCTCTCCCTGGCCAGTGAGGAAATCCTTGACTGAGGAGATTGAACAGTCTGTCATCAACATGTTCATGCTTGATCCAGGACTGATGCTACTTTATAACAAATTATGTAATTAATCTTGTAATAAAAATTATTTTTAAAGCAACAGAAAACTGAACATGAGTCAGCAGTGTCCTGGCAGCCAGGAAGACCAACCATGTCCTGGGGGGACATCAGGGACAGC